>NC_056748.1:395611688-395954188 GCF_019279795.1 Protopterus annectens | reverse complement strand
TAGCTCATACTTTAGCTTCCAGCCAGGGTCAATCTAAAACTTCTTCAGCAACTCAAACCCACCACCCTGGCCGCTGACAACCTACCCACAAAATACCTTCCAAATCGCTGCAACAGCCATAGCCTATCCTGTTGCTATTCTTATTACCAGATCTATCACAGTGTGTAAAGTACCCTACTTATAAAAAACCTCCCATATCATACCACTACACAAAGGAGGTAACTCCTTTGAACTCAATAACTATTGCTATTTTATCACCCTTATCTAAGGGTCATACACACTCAACTCATGAACTACCTTCTAAAAAACAAACTGCTACTTAAAAACCAGCATGGCTTTAGACTCTTCCATAGTACGTCCACTGCACTTATATCAATCACTAATACCCTTAATTAACATAGAAATAATGGACAACTAGTCTCAGCCATATTTTTAGACTTATCTTACCATTACCAGCCACAATACAACACCTCTAGAGCTGGTAACTGAAACTAAACTACTAGGAGTTCAAACAGATGACAGGCTCAAATTCAACTCCCATCTACTACTAAACATAAAAAAAACCCACCAAAAACTTGGCATGCTCTATCGACACAATTGGTTCCTCACCTCAACTACTAAACGTACTCTTTCTACTTCTTTTCTCTTACCCTCCCTTCTCTATGGAGCCCCTCTTCTAACAAACCTACAGTCATCACTCAAAACCAAATTGTCCTCTTGTTACAATAAAATAGCCAGATTCGCTACTAGCAGCAAATCCTCAACCCATCACTGTGAATCTCTTCACAAACTAAACTGGCTTGAGCTTCCCAACTACCTCTCCTATACTCAGCTCACCTATGCTCATAAACTCATTTTCCAACCCTCCCTCTGTCCCTCTCTCTCCACTACCTTTAAAATGCACCACAAACAAAGGCTTCTCAGATCTAACAATCAAAACCTTATAGAAGTGTACAGACCCCTCCACCCCCCAGGACAATACCTCCTATCGCACTCTCTCGCACGCCTATGGACCCCCCCCCCCATTCGTACCACTACTAGCCTCCCATCTTTTAAAAAATCACTCCACTCTCATCTAACTTCCACATGGGAATGCTCCTGCTCCCATCCCTCATAACTTACACCTACTTCTACACTGTTCCCTTCCTTCTCTCAGATCCCAGGTTACTAACTCCTGTTTCCTTCTCTTATACAACTCCTTACTAGTACCCAGCAACTCCTTCCTTTCTGAAAAAAAAAAAAATTTAATTAACTTTGAAACAATTTTGATCAGTCGGTTTTTACCTCTGTAGTCATCATGCATTTTATGTGTGTATATTAATCTTAGTCTTGCTTACCTCTGTAATCTTCATGTAATCTATGTAATCTATGTTTGTATATTAACCTTTGTGTAATCTGTATGTGGAGCTTTTCTCCCCAGGACTCCATTGAAAACGGGTTCTTCTGGCCCAATGGACTATCCTGGTTAAACAACTGCAAATAAATAAAATAAATAATAAAATCTAAGGCTTTCGATATGGTAAACCACAATAGACTTCTCAATTCACACTCTACCCTAAACCTCAGTACCTCCTCTATCACATGGTTGAACAGCTATCTATCAGGTCGGCAGCAGGCAGTAAAATGGCAGAACCACCTATCCTCTCTACCACCAGTATCCTTGGGAGTCCCCCTCAGGGCTCCATCCTAGGCCCATTATTCTTCACTCTATTCACCAATCAACTCCCATCCTCCACACCAATGGCCTCAGTTATTCAATATGCAGATGACACCACTATCATATGTGCTGCCCCCACTCTACAGCATCTCCACTCACAAACAGAAGAATGCTTCCACTAGCTGAAACCTAGTTAACTAACCACCAGCTTATTCTTAACCTAACTAAAAGAAAATTACTCCTCTTTTCCTCTCATAGATCCCCCCGCAAACAGATACATTTACAATCACCTCTAATAACAAAACTGCAATCACCTCAACCACCCACACCAAACATTTAGGCACTGAAATAGACAACAACCTAAGATTCGACCAGCACATTGCCCAAACTATCAAGAACGTTCACAAAAAAACTAGATCTGCTCTAGCACAATTTCTCTCAAAGCAATCGAGAACCACAGTAGCCAGGACACATCTGCTATCCACCAGGAGCTCCTCTATGCATCCCCAGTACTAACCAACCTTCGTAAAACTGACCTAAACAAACTAGAATTCTGATGCAATAAAATAGCTAGATTTGCTATAGAATCTTCATATAGAACACATCAATGCGACTCTCTCAAAAAGCTAAATTGGTTGGAACTCCCTCTACTACTTCAACTCAATCAACTGTCACTAGCACACAAGTTATACTACTACCCAGACAAAATCTCAGCCATCCAACATCTTATACGTCCTACCACAAGAACCTTGAGATCTAGCACCCTAAACCTTCTAGAAGTCACCAAATACAATGAGGCAGGAAAATCTCTCTTTAGCTACATCATCTCTAAACTCTGGAACTCTCTACCTGCCGCCCTAACATCCAATAATTCCACTACACAATTTAAAAAACTCCTAAAAACCCACCTTACGAACTGGCTATGCTCCTGTCTCACCCCTGGGTAAAGACAAGCATACAAGCAATAACTCTTAACATAGCCATATGTCAAATATAGATTTGTTCCATGTTTCTAATTCAAGTGTGACCTTATGAAAGCAAGTACTGCAACATATTGCATCTATAAGTTTTCAAAGAACTGCATGTGTAAGTCTGCTATGTACTGAATTTATCATGGTGTGTTACCTCTGAACTGGTAAATCTGTATGCATAAGTCTGCTACGTACTGAATGCACCATGAAGTGTGTTATCTCTGAACTGTAAATCTTACTACGAGTCTGTACTATATATATTTACTAATCTTACTACGCCTGATTTTATCTATAGTGTATGTAAAATGGAGCTTTTCTCCCAGGGCCTCCTCTGAAAATGGGTATGTGTCCACCCGAATTTTCCCAGTCAACAAATGTAAAATAAAAAAATAATAATAATAATATATATATATATATATATATATATATATATATATATATATATATACACACACACACACACACACACACACATTTATGTAGAAAGGTGGAGATAGACTCACCCACTCACATGTAAAACACACAGTAGCGAAATACACCATTATCTGTATAACCCTCAGAACCTAACAGTCCCTGAAACATTACATACCTTTGTATATAATATCACAAGGACAGCAAGGTAATGGCACTGAATGGACATCAAAATGAGAAGTGCACAATCTGGACATGACTGTGAAATGCTTTCATGATGTACCAGTCTGTGGTTCACCTTTTTTTAGGCATCAAACTGTACATGTTTGGTATCTTGATTCAGATGAGTCAGGACTACATGGCCTTGCTCAAGTGCTACTCTGCTATAGCTCTGAACCCACTGTCTGTTAGCACTGCTGCTTTGTGAATATCATGATATCTCGTGTAAACAATGTGAGTCATTAGTAGAGCATGTTGTGGAATCACATTATTTTGGCTTGTAGTTTAGATACTTGGGAAGTATCAGTATTACACTGTAGAATGGTTGGGTGATTTACAGATGGAGTCCTTGGGATATACTGAACTTGGATTATGTACACAGAGCTCCTCCAAAAGGTTAATGTTTATTCAGGAGTCCAACGGTTACTAGACTAAGACGATCCACAGTATTTAAATTCCATACCTCTCAAATGTCCGGATTTTTGACTCATATTTTTGTTTGTTCCTCTAAAAATGTGTTTTTTTCACAAATCACTGAGGGTTGAAGTTACTAAATAAGGGCATACATACGAGTTTCAGACTTCAAACCCTTCAGAAAATGCATGCTAACACAGAGTTATTCAAGTAACTACATTTATTAAAGCAATATTAAGATCTGTCCTTATTCTGGGGCTCTTGTCTCATCATTATTTTAGGCTTTGCTAAGATTTCTTGCTTCAAGACGTTGAGAGATATGTTAAAATCCTTTCATCCAAGTTCTGATAACAAGATTCTAAGGACAGAACAGAGAAAAAAAGGCAAATGTATTTTGTGGTTGACATCAATAGAACATTTGGCATAAAGTAGGGATTAGAAAAATCTCAAACCATGTTTTGTCAATTATTCTTTCTTTGTTATTGTTTGAGTCAGACATGCCATTTAACCTCTATGAAGGCTGCTTTGCTGAGGGATCAGGGGTAATAAATTAAAGTTAAGCTGTCACTTATTCATCATTATTTTAGTTCTCTAAATACAGAATACATTTTCATCTTCTTGAACTTGGGATTAGAAGTGAAATTGGGGGGAGTGGGGGAGGTATAAAGAAATCTCCTGTGCCACAAGTTGGATAACATATCCACTGTGAACTCTACTCTGGCCTACTGAATGCTGCAAAATAGAAGGATAACTACATTACCCAAGGTAATGAATGAGTCAATCTCAAGAATGCTGCATTTCCAAAACATCCAAACCAGACACACAGTCCCCGAACCTATAAACCTAGGAAAGGAATGGAGGAAAGCATAAAGGAATATACAAGCATCTTCACTTTGCTGGGAATGTAAGCCATTAAGAGGACGATTTCTCTCTCTCTATTGCCTGCAACCAGCTCCACAGAGCACCTCTGCACGTGGGAAACATGATGGCTACCTGCCTCCTTGTTTGTGCAAGTACCATAAGATTGACTGGTCATTTGGCCAGGACCAGGAAACAGCTTTTTGTCCAAAGTCTTCAAGTCAGTAAGATGTCACAAAGCTCCTCTTTTCAGAGCTAAGGAAGCTTCCAACTTCGCATGCTTTCTTCTTCAGACAGCTGGACTGAAATACTATCAACAGTGACTCTTCTCCACACTGTACCCTTTCCCAAATGCAGTAAAGGCAGTGCTAATGTGGGTCCTGGCTGGTAATCAGACAACCACAGAAACATTTGGAATGTCCAAGTTTCTCAGGCACTGAAAATGTAGTTGTGCAAGAATGTACCATAACAGTAGATGCCCTACTAATCACTGCTGCAGTATTCCAAATGTTTGGGTTATCTCACCAAAAACCTAGATGTCCATCCAGGATACCAAAGCCAAAACCTTCCATAGTGCCATACATTCAACATATGACTTAAGCCCATGGGTGAAAGGATATATAAGCAGATATATGAATGTAAACCCTCAGACTGTCTGCAGGCTAGTAAGCCTCTAGAGGCCTGAGAGACAAACTAAATTAGTCAGTTAAGAAGGCAAAAGCAGAAAGACAGTGATTCCCCTCAGTCCATGAGGAAAAAGGAAGGAAGAATCAGAGGAGGAGGAAAGCAGGGAGGACAGAATACTGTAACAGTGATGATAATTTATCTGAAACAGAGAAAAAAGGAGAAAGAAATATTTATTTCAGATCCTATATAACTTTATTCTTTATCCTGTAGGGCCTTAAAAAGTTCAGCAGCTGCATTGCCAAAAACATTTTGATTGTTCAAGGGGAAATGAAACAATTTAGCCTTGATATCAACAGGAAGAGCACGGAGGTGCAGCAAAGAGCACTTCCTCATCATGGACCCTGATGTAGCAGTCCTAGATGAACAAGCAGTGTCATAACTGCACCTAACAGAATGATGAGCTTCCTGAAAAGCAATACTCAATAGGGAAACTGAAGTCTTTGCCTCAGAATCGGGCATAGTAGTCAGGATGCCCACAAGCTTAGAGAGAATACCTAGTACATACCTAGTTATATGGGTCTGGTAATTAACAGCTTGGAAAGCTAATGCAGCAGAAGTATATAGTTTTTACACCATACCTGTCCTTTGCATGACTGTCCTTTTGAGAAGGTAAAAGATTAGAAGAGGACAGCAGCCAAGATTTTATCAGTAGTCAGACAAATGACAGATGGGTCAGAGGAAGGACTCTTATTCCAAAATGTTTGAGCTTCAGGGACCTTATAGAATCTGTCAAGCTTTCTGTGGATAGGAGGATGGAAATCAGGGGTTTGAGAAGCTGAAGAAAAGGTGTCCAGAAGGGCATCCAGTACTGAAGGGACACAATGTCTGGCAGAATCTATTTGCAAGTGTTCAAAGTTCCTTTTTTGAATGTCAGTCACCTGAGAGCAATTCCACTTAAAATGTTCCATCATATGAACCATCGTGTCCCCACAGGATAATTCTAACACAGAGAAATCGGGGATAGTGAATCTTCCACTGCAGACACTACCATGAGAGGTAAATGGATCTGGGTGGAGGAGTAGACCAATGACCCCTCACCAGAATCTAAATCCCTCTCATCTTCAGAGGGATCAGATTCCCTACGACACTTTGAAGGGGTAGAACACCAGGGAACAGAAGCAGAAACAGATATGCCTTGAGAAGGCTAAAAAAGCATAATGGCATTGAAAAACCCGTGAGTAAAATCCTGACATTCTTGGTGAGGAACCTTAGCCACAGGGGCCACATGTCTAATCTTCTGTTTTTTTTTGTTTTTTTTTTAGAGGAACATCAGCTTTACCCAGTCTACATGGTTCCAAGTCTTGCCTAGATTCAACGAGGGTACCAGGCACCTCTTCCCTTACAAGTACCTGCGGAATCCCCTAGACCCCTCCAATATAATCAGTTATGGGTTCCCCTCCACATCTGTAGCAGAGAAAGGTACAGCCTCAGCAGACATGTGGATAAGCAGCCCCGTGTAGGCCATCATATTGATTGTGACATATGGAGCTGACATAGGCACCGGACGGTCCTCGGGTTCTTCATTCAACCCAACGGAGACATCCGGAGAAGTTTGGACAGCAACAGATTCTGAATGTGGCTTTCTTTTTCAGCAACAGAAGAATGTTGGGGAGGGCAGATTGGGTGACCATGGTACTCTGCCATCAAATGTTTTACATGCTTGTTCTCCAGATAAATAGAAAGGGTCAAGATATGACTGTGGACACTCTTGGGGATAAAGGCCTGGCAGATCTTACACTGGGTATGGTTGCACGTTGCACCTAAACAAAAATAAAAAAAAGTACTTTTTGTGCCTATTTTAATGGGGGATCTGCCTCCCACAGTCCCATTTCCCCTTCCAGGATGACATATAAAAGACAAAAGTAAAGGAGAAAAAAATGAACGAAGAAACCCCAACAGGGCATTTATCTTTAACAGGCTTGATAGCTGAACCAACTTAATGAAAAATTTTCAGACTGAATTCATGGTAGCATTCAGATTGGAGGCAAAGAAGTTCAGAGGATTAGGTGCTCATATGTAACATATATACCTTATGTTTTAGACACAGAACATACATCTGACGTACATTGCCTGGAAGGTATAAAGGTTTTGGGCATGCTGGTTGGATGTTTGGATATCCTTTTTTAATTTCTCCAAATCTTTTGAGATTCTAATACCATGATGGGAATGGACCCCATTCCTAAGTCAAGTACAATTAAAGTTCATGAAATTAGAATTGTTTCACTCTTTGATGTCAGCCAAAAGTGCTCTGTGCAGCACCCGCAATGTACCCAGTAATAACTTACATGGGGAGAGAAGACATCTGGCCCACATATGCGAGGTCATCCACTTCTGAATTCTTGGTATCTGAAACATCCATAATAGGAACAATCCAAACAAACAAGACTGGGACTGTGCTGAGGACTCACTCACTCTAAGCTTAGCACGCAGCTTCAGTGCTTTAGGCCTCATTTGTTTTTCACTTGAACTGCTTTAGCGATACCGATATGCAGATGGTCAACCAAATACTCCATTCTGCTTCTGAGGACTCCTCTTTAACAAGGACAGAATGGATTCTGCCTTCACCTTAATAATTACAAACCAGGTGCTGGCAGGTGAGGTGTCAGAGTTGGCTAATATCTTTGTGGCTTCTGTCTAGAGTGAAATGCTATGAAAAAAAGATGTGGAAGACTACAGACAGTTTGCTCCAGAACGCTGAAACTGTTCTAAGCTGCTTGTTACAAATATAATGAACAGGTTCTTATAGTTAAACCACTACACACTAAATGTTTCAGCCATGTCTGCAAAAGCAATATTGTCAATATAGTATTCATTTATGAAGCCTCAACATTCTGTGGTACTTCTCTCTCACACCATTGTCAGCCGTTGATTGTGACAGCACCCAAGTCAGCCTTCGTCCTACTCATAGCTCTTCTTAGCTAGAACATTCCTTTTCTTTTATGCTTCTTTTTGCTTCAAAATCCTTTTGATTGTCTTTTAATTTTGGCAGCTATATTTCAGCAGGTTAAGTAGATTTCACTGGTTGTTTTACAAAATTTTGTTATACAACTGTAAAAATCTCTTTTTGTTGTCTTACTCTTAGGTAAAGCTTTCTATCACTTTAAAAATGTTAGTGTCACTAACTCGAAAATTCCTTTACTTACTTGCATCTTACATGGGCAATAGGTTATAACAGTTTTCAATAATACACTTCTCCATACCCCAATGAAAAATCCTCAGATCTCTTCACTTTTTTGTGAAGTCCAGGTCCATCCTTCTTTCACAAAAATGACATATTTAAAATTATCTAATTAGAAGAACTAAGCTTTTGCACTGCTTATAAGTCATTGGTGTGGATTCAGAAAAATTAACAGCACAAATACAGCTTTTAATTTCTTATCAAATGCACTTTGCAGCCATTGGACAATAAAGACCTTACTGGGATAATACTGGTCTAGCTGAGTATTTTATCCTTGTAAATCTGCTACTTCTATTCAAAGAACGTCCAACTCAATGACTTTAAACCTCCTTGAATTGATTCAAAAGGTACCTACACTGCGATTTATTTTTGCTCTTTTTTTTCCTATACTCAGTCCTTGCTTGTTGTCCACTTCTGTCAGGAGTTCCTCAAGGCTCAATCTTAGAACCATTGATGCTTTTCATTTATATCAACTCTATCATCAACTCACTGAGATCCAATAAAAAAGGTGTGATCACATGGATTATCCAATATCAACAGTTTAAAGAGCAGAAGCAAGAAAATACAGATATAGTAGTCAAAGAAAAAAGTTCATACGAAACATTAATCACTGAAACAGCACAGCTACCAATTATAGTGTCTAGCGTACTGAGAGACAAAGTCCAATTATACCAGGATATGCAAGCAGAAGATAGAGGAATATAGAATAGTCCTCCTGATATTTCCAGAGTAGATGGAGCAAAAGGGTTAATAAAAGAATTTTCAAGCATACATGAATATGCTAGCAATGCATGTAACTCTACATAAGTTACAGGAGGAGGTAATTCTGAGTACGTTATGGATGGTGAAAAGAGCATTCTTGCAAATAAAGATTGAAGCAACACTAACTCATGAAGTTTAGTCATCCTTTCACTTAGTACTGAAAATTAGTCCTATCATGGTATTAGAAACCTAATACATATGAAGACTAAAAAAAGACAAAAATAATACCATCCTATGTGTATATCATACTAGCATCTGTCAAGCGAATAATCATTCAAAACAAATTAGTAATTCACTTTAACTTAATCGTGCTTAACAATGTTAGGACTGTGAGGAAAGAAAAAAAATTAACAATACACATGTTACAGTATTTGGAACACATGCACTTTAGCTTATATAAAAATGAAGGGAGCACAGCAGTTCCTCAAGGCTAGCCTCTACATGTGGCTGAATGAGTGGCATATTTGAGGGTGTGCCTTAACTGTACACTATTCTTCTCAATGCCTCTGGACAAAAAGACAAAAAAAAAAAAAAAAAGGAAACACTGCTTTGGCAAGGGCTTGATCACAGCACAATAAGAATTCCAGTCTGACTATATCAAGCAGATGAAAACTAATTAATGGAGCGGCAGCTAGGAATATACTCAGTACATTATTTTTTTTCTGGAAGTACACAAAATGTTGCCATCACAAATCAAAACTGTGTTTAAAATGTGACCCTTGCAAGGAGCACATTACAGGTGTCTAGACTAGATCCATATGTGCTGTGTAACTGCATTTCACATTTATGGAATTAAAATTTTAGCTGGTTTGTCACCATTAGGCTCTGGAACATAATAAAGCAATGTACTGGTGAGATATGCCTTGACTTTTACTCTCTTCTTTACATGACGCAGTTGGTTAGCATAGTTTAAAGACATAATGTGAAGAAGCCAAAGTACTTGTTTCTTTCCAGATATTTATACTATTCACTCTAAAATGCTGGTGCAGTCTCCATCCTCTCTCTCCCATGCTTGCCTGCTTCAATGTTCTGGTAACTAGAATTTATCTACAATAGTTTAAGAATGTCCAGTCCATCTTCATGGTAAAGAGGGGATGGAGCAACTACTGTGATCAAAGTAACCAACATTCAATTAGCAGTCCCAGTGCTGAAGAAGCCAAATAGGGAGGAGGGAGGATTAAAGGGATGAGGCCTGCTTGCTTACTCCACTGGGTGACGAGGGCTGTATGTATAACAAAGCACATACAGTCAAATGCAATTTCTCTTGTGGATATGGGAAACCACCATGCATACCTCCTGGGAAGGGGCAAGACTGCTTGCAGTAAACACTCCTTGTGGAAGTGACGGGACATCCTCCAGGGTCAGTCATCTGCAAGACATCCTCACTGGCAAATTGTCAAGTGTATACAGGGGGATAAAGCACAAGCAAGAAGAAAAATGAATGAACCCTAACAGATGCCCACATAATGCTTTTCCTGGCTGACTCTTGCTCAGGTGATAGGGAATGAATGGGTCCACTAATTAGGAGAGATCTAATGATCAGCAGTTAGTGAGGGGAAAAACACAATGGAAGACCACAATCCACTAAACCACAAGAAAATTGAGTAGATGTGAAAGATCCCATGGCACCTACCAAAAAGAGTAGTGCCCTTGATTTATTTACATCTTTTACATTATATACATACATATTTACAAATTTAAAGTAGTATTTATATTAAGTTTTTATTTTTCATATTTCTATGCCTCAAATATACAAACTTATGTATTTCTTACTTTGACTCCCACTCCTTTTTCTAAAATAATATTTTTTAATATTAATGACAGTATCCATTTTCCATTGAACATAATGTCATTATTTCTCCCATTTCACATCACCCATGCTACATAGAATATTTTATCAACATCTATTTTTGTTTTTGTTCTCATAACAACCAAATTTGGTAATATCCACATTTATCATTGTTCTTATAAATCCCCCCAAAAATTCTGTACACAATGTATGCCATCATTTTTAACTCTTGCACATTTCAAAACGACATATTCGGTTTCTTCATGACAATACAAACAAATTTTTTTCACTTTTATTTTTATAAGGCATACTTGCTTTTACTGGTGATTTCTCTATTCCTAATCTCCAAAGAAAATCTTGACCTTCAATCTAACTACACAGTTCCTTTTCTTTCTTTAATGATTCTGATCTTTTCTTCTGAAATATTTTCCCAGGGATTAACACAATAATATTTGTCATATTTGTTGCACCATATCTTTCTATTTTCTTCCACTTCATCAATCTTTACCTTGCACAAACTTATCTTTTATTGATAATTTTCTACTTCATCGTTATGTAATTTTATTACTCTTATTCCTTATTCCCATAATTCCTCATACATATACTTAAATATTCTTGTTACTGAATTATCTTTTCCATTTAAACATTTCAAAACTTTACATAAGTTTAATCAATCCTAATCCACCTTCTTCTTTACCGATGTACAAAACACCTCTTTTAACAGGGTTTAATCTAGAGCCCCACATAAAAGAGAAAATTATTCCTGACAAAAATTTCTCATATATTTTGAGTCAATATCACTTACCATGTCTCTCACTATCATTAATAAATCTTGACATCTTTTTCCTTTTATACCATATACTTTTCCTCCATTATATATTGCATCTTATTTTCAAATATTTTCTGTATCATTTTCATAAATATCTTATAATCTGTATTGTTTAGCATCATTGGTCTCTATATTTTACTTCTCCCTTTTCTCCCTTTTCCATATACATTTTTTTTATAACTTAAACCTTTATTTAACCATTCATTACACACACAAGTTTTTCTGCCAGTCTTCTAAATTTTTATACATTTCAAATCCAATTCCATCTGTACCAGCAGCAGATTCTGCATTTAACTGTTTAAACAATTTTCTAGTTTGTATGTTGTAACTTCTTTTTCAAATTCTCTGTTATTCAACAAATCTTTCTTTCACATAACTTCTCAAGTTTCCATAATTTGTTTTTAAGTCCCCCTCTATCTTTCATTTCTCTCATCACACTATCATCCTTCACTATCTTACTTATATATGGCGATACTAATACTTTTTTCCTTGTATAAAAATCTTTGTTTATATAATAATTTGATTTTTATCTTAATGTCTCTTATAATTTTTCTCTACCATAATATTCTCTATTATTTTCTAAATTTTCCAATGCTTCTCTGAATATTTCAACGTATTCCTGTTTTTCTTTGCCAATATAGATAATTATCTTTGGATTCCGTTTAAAGGTAGTCCACGATCAGACCAACTACTGAAAATGGTTTCATAGTAATAGGGTCTTTTCATAATTCAATATTTACTTTATTTCCTTTTTTATTATTTTTCCTGTTTTTTACATTCTTTATTATAATGTACTTCTATCTATATCGCTAAATGATCTGAAAAACCTGTTGTAATAGTTTATTTTTCCATCATTCTTACATCTTCTGATACTATAGTCTTTCACTTTTTAAATCTGTTTGACATAGCCATGGTTTTCTGTTCTATATAACCTGCTTTCTACATTTCATTACTTCAAACATTTTCTTTACATATTTTCCACTTTTCTTTTTAGTACCCTTTAAATCACAGTTAACGTCACCTGTGACTATAAGATGCATGTTTGCACCAATAAAATTTAACATTTTTGAAATAAATTTTCTTTCATTACACATCACGTAAGCATAAATAGCTATAATTCTATACACCTTTTTCTTGCCATCTCAAATCTACAACTGTTAATATTCCTATTATTAATGTAACATCTGACATTTTTACTGTACTCCTACATAATACTGCTATTCCAGAATGATTTTCATTCCCATACTCCATATTATATCCCCGTCCCACAGATTTTATGTTTCTATTTCTTTATGAGTAAGAAATCTTATGACTTATAATATAATATCAAAATTTCTATCTTTTGGCTTTTCCCGGTTAGGGGTCACCACAAGTGGATCACCGGTCTGCTTATGATTGGCAGTGGATTTTTACGGTGTCAAGTTGTCAGCCCAGCGCCCAACCTTCAGAGAAGGCACACACACATTCACACACCTACCTGCATTTCTTTCAAACTTCAGTTGATCACAGGGAAGACATGCAGACTCCACACAGAAGGCATTCCAGAAGGGAATTGAACTGGACAGCCTCTTGCTGTGAGGCAACAATGCTAACTGCTTTACAGCGGCCAACGACTTCTAATAGTAACATCACATGCATTACACCACTGTAGAATTCATATTCTTCTCATTATATTCTTCATATTATTATTAACTGAAAGAATCTTCAGGTTATTTCATCCTCTGTTCCTTAATTTAGAAGATGTCTTCTTTCTCTTTTATTGCTTACTTTCAATTATTTTTCCTCTTATTACTTTCCAACTTGTATCTTTTTCAACTATTACTTCCAATTCTACCTGCAGATCATGTCCTTCATCATTTTTGTACTTTCTTTTTTTTTCTACACTTTCATCTATTTCTATCTCTTCATTTCCACATTGATTTACTATGCTTTGTTCATTCTCCTTTTCTTTGCAATACATCCACAAATGTCCTGTTTTTTTTTCTACGTTTACAACATTCAAGTTTACATTTCAATTGCTTCATGACCTGTTTTACTACATAAATAACATTTCTTTTTATCATAATGCCCCTCTTTTCCACAAAAGAAACATGTTTTTGGTTGACCCTAGTATTTTATAACACCTTTGTTGTCTTCAACATTAGTAATACTTGAAATGTGCATTTGATTTCTTTTTCCATTTTAAAGCAACATTACTATTCCATCCCCCAGTCCCTTAACCCCTATCATACAATTTTGAAATGCCTATTACTTCTTTGCAAACATTATTTAAACATTAAAGTCTCTTTTAACCTCTGCCCAGAATTGCATATGTATTTTCTTTTTAGTCTCTCATAAAGATGTTTTAATTTATCCATTAATGGATTGATATTCTTTTTTCATACTCACATAGAACTTTTTCCATGCTTTGTACAGTTTCAAAATAAATGTCACAAAATGTCTCTGTTAATTAAAATGAAAGCTCTTACCTCTTGTGTTTTCACTCCCAAGGGTAATATTAAATTATCCCATACCTCTCATCTGTTCAGTTCCTGGCTCTTTTTACTTTGTAGCCTTACCAGGAATTTTCTTTTTAATGTGTTCTCTTTTTTTCTTTTCCTTCTGCCCCTCTTGTGTAGATGCCACTGCATCCACTTATGTTCTCATCTCCTGTCCAATAATGTCTTCTGGTCTTACTTCCATATCTTCCTTATTTATGTTATCCATGTTTTCACCTCAGAAGTCTTGATCCTTCAATAAACCATCGTACAACCCTCATAATTGGAGGGATGTAACTCTACATTCCTCTCTGCTTGTCTTGTCAGAAAACTGCTGCTGAAATAAAACTTCCAAGTCTCTAAAATAGCTATAATCTCTTTCTTGATCTTCCGCTCCCTGCACTGAATCCTACATCTTGCACACCATCCTTCCACAAAAAAAAACAAAAAAAAAAAAAAAAAAAAAAACTGGCAAAATGAAATAAAGTAAAAAAACAAAAACACAGACAGTGTTCAAAGGTTTATTAGTACCAAACAAACATCTGGTACCTCGGCCTTTCGCCTTCAAGGATACTTAACATGATGCACACAAACTTTTTTATACCAAGTGAACCATCAAAAAAAGCAATTCCATCATTTAATTACACAATTACTCAATAAATCAATTATATCCTAAGTAAAAAATTTCTGAATTTTTTTTTTTAAATTGCTATTTAAATATACCAGAAGCCTATGACAACAATCTGCCCATTTTATCTCTTAAACACATAATCATAACAACATTTCAATATTATGAATAGAATACGTTATATGGTAATATTTACTTCTAAATTTAGTCCTTTGGGATATAAAGTACCATAATTTAAAATTAATCTATTTTCTAGACCATGTAACTTATACTTTAAATCACCACCTCTCATGTTAAAGGGACTAGCAAGTACACTAAAAACGAATGTACTATTGTTCCCACCATGAAACCTGCAAAAATGTTCACCCACTGGACTTCTATAATTATAATTTCTTATGTTTACGTATATTTCTTATCCTAGAAGGCAAAAGGCCTAGGTACCAGATGTCTGTTTGGTACTAATAAATCTTTGAACACCGTCTGTGTTTTTCTTTTTTACACCATCCTTCCAGCCAGCACTGCACAAAGAACGGGACATGAGCATGCATTTACAGCTAGCACTTCTGTGACTACAGATCAGAGTCAATCATAGGGGTGCTTTATTTATATACAAAAATAACTCTTATTTACAAAATATTTACATATTTGCAAATGTGATATACAAATCTGTTTACACAACCATACTAAATTTTCATCCCTATTACATCCCCACTCCTTTCTCCGTAACTGCCATCTGATTTTACTTAATATTTTTGCTAAAATCCATTTACCATTAAACATAATTTCATTTATTAACAGTTAATTCAAAACGAACAGCAACTTGTAAGATGAAATGACCAAGGATAGCCAGCAGAACTCGTACACAGGAGAAATAAAAATAAAAACTGTTTATTCCAACCAGAGTTTAGCGCTTTCAACTAGATAAACTAGTCTTCATCAGAACCATAGAACAGAATGTTGAACAGATTTAAATAGCAAAAATAGTTCAAAAAGGCGCCAAAACTTTTAAAGGTATAATGCACAAATATTCACAAAAAGAAATAAAATAAAATAATTTGATAATTTGACTCACTAATCCATACTAGGCAACACATACCTCCTAAATATATATATCAAACTTTATCATTTGTAATACATATAAATCTTATAAAAACCATAAAAAAAATATATATATATATATATATGTTGCATTAAATTGTATATAAATGTTATAATAAAGATGAGTTTGTATATAATAATACTGTTAATAATAATAATGATAGTTCTAGTTATAATTACTAATTAATCCATGTGTAGTAAAATAGTGAAGAACTAAACACACCTCATACAATATCACATATAGAATGTGCCTTCGACTTTACTGGGACAATATTAAAAATGGTTTTATACTGATAGACTCGTTAAGTCCAGGTGCCCTAGTGGCATCCAGCAAAATCTGCCACTTGCTCTCTAATGCTGATAACTGCACTTTCCAGTTGCCACCAAAAATAGAGTTTTGCAAATGATCTATAATGGCAAAACGGAAAGTATGTTCCTCGCCAAATTCAAGCATATGCCTAAATAAGGCATTCTTGCTGTCTTTTTTCTGAATGCGATAGTAATGTTCATAAATACGTTTCTTAAGATTCCTTTCCGTTTTGCCCACATAATATGCAGTACATGTCATACACGTGGCCAAATAAACCACTTTAGTGGTGTTGCAATTTCCTGTCCTAAATTTAATAAATGTGTTGTTAGTATCCCTTAAACAGATATGCTTGGCCTCATTAATATGCCTACACTGTTTGCAAGTACCGCACTTGGTGGTACCCCTAAAGTTGTCTTTTTTGTCACCTTTCTTATTGTTATTTTCCAAAATACTCTTTAAATTGGCTCCTGTCTTATAAACAACTCTGGGCATCGACCCCACTATATGTTCAAGCTTGGAAGCTAGAATGATATCCCAATGTTCCCTAAGTATGTCCAAAATAAAATGTGTGTGTGGGGTATAGGTTAATACGCATACTCTCCCAAAGGTATGTTCATCCTTTACTTCTTTTTCTAAAGCAGCAGTGTAATTTCCTAGCAAAGGGGGGTATTTCTTCCCCCACTCTCTTTGCACGTATTCAATAATATTTCTCACCAGATAGACTGGATAGCCTCTGTTCAAAAACAAATTTTTGATGTTGTCAATTTCAGATCTCATAATACTTTCAGTAGATGACATCCTTACAGCTCGGATGCATTGTCCCTTGACTATGTTTTTAAAGATATGTGGGGGATGGTTGCTTGAATAATACAAATAATCATTAGAAAATGTGGGTTTTCGGTAAAGCTGAGATGTAAATCCACTGGGGCCCAAACCAATAACAACATCCAGATAAGAAATGTGGGTATCACTGATGTTGTGGGTGAATTTTAAAAATGCCGATGAATTGTTTAGAAAGGACATAAATTCATCCAATTTCTCAGCTGAAGCTTGCCACAAAATAAAGATGTCATCCAGATATCTACCATAAAATTTGATATCCGCATAGTAAGGGCTCTTGAATAATATCTCCTCCTCCCACTCAACCATTGAATAATTTCATTTATTCTTTAATTTCATATAACCCATACATACAATTCTATCACTTTTTTTTCTTATATGGCATATTTTCCTTTTACTGGCAATTTATCTATTACCAGTCTCCACAAAAAATCTTG
The DNA here is from genome assembly GCF_019279795.1 of Protopterus annectens. Taxonomy (NCBI): domain Eukaryota; kingdom Metazoa; phylum Chordata; order Ceratodontiformes; family Protopteridae; genus Protopterus; species Protopterus annectens. Next base: position 395,936,623 of record NC_056748.1, on the reverse strand, counting down.
ACATTCTATTTTCTGATTACACCATTTGCTTCTTATTTTTATAGCTTTAATTTTTTCATCTGTTAAATTTTCCCATGGTTTTACATAGTAATGTTTTAGCATCAAATTCTTATACCATACTTTTCTATCTTTTTCTATATCATCAATTATTTTCCACAAAAATATATTTTCTCGGTAATATTTTACTTTCTCATTTATACACTCTTTCTCTTTTTTACTGTACCCCAAAATTTATCATACTTACATTTATCACATAAAAACACCCATCCTGAGCAGATTGCTGACAACAAAAGACTGTTTTCGTCAGTGTTACTTTGGGCTTTTGCTGGCATACATCATTTGACTGGATCCATTTAGGTGTATTATATCATTTCTATGATGGAACAATGTGCCGTTACGTGTTCTTCACTCTCAACTAGTGAAGCTGCTTCAGTACCCAAGGAAATTAATAATAAAAGCATCGGAGAGCTTACACAATTGGTTTCTTTGCTCTCCCAACAAGTTACCAATATCAGGAACAGCCTCGAGAAACTACAAGCTCTACAATGCCCTGCGGAAGATACAACATGCACAGATGTCAGACTAGCCAATCAGGGAGACTTTTTCCGTCTTCCTGGTTCCAGAGTGCGCTTATTAAAGCAGGCACAGGCAGCGAAGGCCGAGATGTCGTGGTCTGGGCCCAGGCAAGGAAGACAGTGGGAATGGAAATCCTTACGAAGTATTTGTTTACCACAAGACAAACAATTATTAACTTTCTCAATTTGTTCTGACATCGGCTGAGGCAAGAAAAAATGTTCCCCAACGGGGTACTTAGCTTTTAGATGACTTCGGTATTGAAAACACAGGAGCTGACCGACCGGCACTTGCGAACTGCTTCTGCTTCGGGCACCGCGCGGCAAGAAAGACTGAAGAAGATGGCGTCGGCCGATGCCTTTACACTCCAACCATTGTGACGTCGGAGAGGAGGCGACACCAGCCGATGCCGGACCCAGACTTTGGAATTCGGCCGACCGAGGGCTGCCTGAGGCAGGACAACCCATATGTTATGACTGCAGTTGCATTCTTGAAGGACATCAGTAGTGTTAATATGCATAATAAAAGTTGTTTTAATCCCCCCTCCACCTTCTCCTTTCAGTATTTGAGAAGTCTTGTATGGAGGATATTCATGGAATTCTCAAAGTAGAAGTAGGAGGTTTTATAATATATGTCCAAAGAAGAATCACAATTACTTCAATAACTTAGGTCTAACCAAAAAATCAGGATTATGAAACCTGACAAAGGCAGGGGTGTGGTTTTGATCGACAAAATGGACTACAACAACCACCTTCTTGAGATTTTTTATGATACTGATAATTATCAGTTGACATCTAAAAATAAAGTTTTCGTAATGCATAGAAAAATTGTTATTTCTGGAAGACTCACTTTTGCAGGGTGTGATTAATGAAGATCTGTTTGAATTTTTGAAATCTGAACACCCTACATTCCCTGTAGCCGTTGGAGTCCCAAAGGTCCATAAGGACATCCAACACCCTCCTTTTAGGGTTACTACAGTAGCTTATATTAGTCCTACATGCTCATTGGGTGTATTTGTGGATAGGTTGCTTAAGAACCTTATAAGACCTATTGACTATTTGTTAAAAGACTCTTAGGACTTTCTAATGAAAATCGAAGCTAACTGATACAGGTAGATGTGTAGTTTTTCTACCATAGATGTTAAAGATTTATTCACGTCTATACCCCATCATGATGGATTGAATTTGTTTTATGAAGCCTTCAGGGAATTAACCCCACTAAGTAACACTATGGTGAATTTTTTGATGGCCACTATGGAATATATTTTAAATAATTACTTTACGTTCAAAGGAGAATATTTTTAAACAAACTAAAGGGGTAGCAATAGGTGCAAGTTGTGCACCCATGTATGCAAATTTAGTCCTGTATACATGGGAGAAGAGGTATGTTTTCAGTTCAGATTTTTCTAAGGACTGGTTAACTTACTTTATGGAAATTCCCATATAAAATTGACAAAATCTTGGAATACCTAATCAATTTTAGTGGAATTTTTCAATTTACAGGAGTTGAATCTGAAACCAATATTGACTACTTAGATTTCACTCTAAAGATGAACCTAACAATAAGTTTGGTTCAAAAATCTTCAAAAAAGTCACTTTTTCTAACAGTTACTTAGACTACCCGAGTAACCATCCAGGACATGTTAAGAAAAACATCTTCAAGGGACAATTGGTCTGAGCAGTCAGAATGTGCTCAGATTTGGACAATTTCCCTGAAGTTAACACCATCACAGATATGTTCATGGAAATAGGTTATCCCCACCACTACTTAAAAATAGCACAGGATGTTAAAACATGATGGGGTAATATACTAACCTATTTTAGATACCAACAGTGGTTTGATTTCTAATAGGATGGTTACAGAAGTAATTTCTAATTTCCACAACAGTATGGTGTTACCTTTTGGCATGGGTAGTCAGGAAGTGAAAAATACAGTAACAAAAAACTGGGTTATTTTTAAGACCAACCCAGAAATACTTGATATTACAGGGCAAGCCCCTTGCTTTGTTTACAAAATAGGAAAGAATTTAAAATGACTATTTGAACATGAGATAATGTATTACCAAATACCTGGAATAGGAACTAAGTGCGGTGCAGGCAAACAGTGCCTCTATATCTTGGAAGATCAGATCATTAACTTGGAACACGTACCCTTTAAAACTGTACTTAGAAAGGGTAACTGTGGTAAATAAGGGCATTATTTATATCGCTATATGTGTCAGTTGTGGTGTTTTTTATGTATGGAAAACTGGGCGAAATCTTACAAACACCTATATGCCATAGCCAAAGCTAACACAAATAATGCCCTCTTTAAACATTGTCAGGTATGTAAAGGTATAAACATATTTAAATTTGAAATTTTGGACATAATACCTATTAATACTAGAGGAGGGTGGTGGGAATTAGATTTGGAGATTTGAGAAACAGTGGCAATTGAGGTCAAATTCCACGGTATTCCCTGGTTTGAATGACAGTTGTACTATTGTTCCATTTCTTAAAAAACAAGCTCTTACTTTATAACTTTTTTATTATTTTTTTATTTTCAAGATAATCTCTTGAATTGAGTTTATAATTAAATAAATTAGTGCTCATTTATTACTCAGAATAGTTTTATATATTTAATATAAAGTGATAGATTTTATGGAGGTGTGGTACCTTTAAGAATTTAATTATTCAATTGATTAATAGACCAGAGTACATAAAGACTGAAGTATTCTAAGCATTGGTTCTGATGAAGTCCCATTTGATTGTAAGGATTAAAGCGCTCAATCTTGTGTATGTTTTAATGACATTAAAGTGTGCTTTTTTATCCAAACTGGATTATTCGTTATTTGGATACAGTTTCAAATACTAATGGATATTGTCACAGTCTTTATGTTGCCAGCAATCTGTTCAGGATGGCCGTTTTCATGCAATTAGTAGTTCGATTTCAGCCATTCTAGTGACACACTGCTTTTGTTTTTATACTTATATTTATACAATTTTACTACTAATGGCTTATCTTTTCATTTATCCACTTTAAATTTGTTAATGAAACAGCATATATCACTGGGCTAATTAACCCTAAACCTTCTGCTTCTTTAATTACATACAAAACTTCTCTTTTTACTATGTTTAACCTAAAACCTCACATAAATGAAAGTTACCTGCAATAATCCTTTTTCAAATACTGTTGGCAACATAAATACACATGCTAAGTATGCTATTTTTCCAATCAGTACCAAATTTATAAGCTATTTTTCTGAATGATAACTTATATGTTCTCCATAAAAGACATGTTTGTTTCATTTCTTCTGTTGAATTCTTGCATCTTTATTCCCAAATGCTGTACCTAAAACAGAAATTTCATTCACTGCAAAATATATACCCGCAATATTTCTACATCACCTAAACCTTTACTTTTTTCTTTATTTAAAGCCATCTCTATAATCTCTAGGCACTCATTTGTGCAAATTATTTCATTTATCCAAATTTTGCTTTTTGCAATTATAATGTCATCTCCATAAGTTAAAAGAACTTGAATTCTTAATCCTTCAGGCGTTATATACCCCGCCATCTATTTTGCAATTTATTTCATATACTATCACATTCATAACTAATGCAGGGATTATACAATTTACTGGACATCCCTTACACCACTCTTCATATGTACCTATTGTTTTAAACAGTCATTTACACGTATTTTTACTTTATTACTATACACTGAGATAAATAACTTCCTAATTTTCTCACTCACATTATTTCATTATTACCCATAACATTTTGTGTCCAATTGTGTCAAATGCCTTAATAATGAACTTTCTCTACTTCTCTTCTATTCATATCATCTACAATTTCTGTCATAGTTTGACAACCCTTCCCCTTTATACTATATATACCATCTTACATATTTTCCATTTTAGTTTCAAATCTTTTGTATTATTTTCATAAAGTTCTTATAATTATTACTTAATACAATCTACAGTTTAACTTGTATTCCATCCTCCTCCTTCCATATGAATTTAAGTATTCCACTATATAATTCTTTATACATAAAACCTTCATTTAACAAATTCATTCAAAATGTCTAAAAAAAATTTGTTTTGCCAATCCCTTACATTTTCATACATTTCATACCCTATTCCATCTGGTCCTGCAGCTGAATCTATATTTACTTTTCCTAACACTTTATCTAGCTCATTTAAAGAAATCTCTTTTTCCAAATCTTTATTCTCTTTTCCTGTTAACTTTTTTACTTTCCATGTTTTTTTACTATCTTTTTTTTTCTTTAACCATTTCTATTCATAATATTTCCTGAGTTCTTTCTATTTCTTTTACATTTTTATTTCTCTCATTACACTAGCATCTTCCTTTACTAACCTGCTTAAGTAACTTTGATACTTCTCTTTTTCCTTGTAAAAATATATTGTCTTATATAGCAATTCTTGTATTTTTTTCTTGATTTCTTTCATATAATTAGTTTTCTTTTTCAAAGTACTCAATTGTAGGGTAAGTTCCCCAATGCCCTGGTCAAATTTTCCCCAGTAGTATAAATACCACCTTGGCTATTCCCTGAAAAGAGGTCACTAGCCTTGTGGAACTAACATGGTCAACAAAGGAAAATTAAAAAGAAAAAAGGAAAAATAAAATAAAAAAAAAATACTTTTATTTTTGGTTGTTTTCCCTTGATCCCTGCAGACATTTTAGCTAGACTCAATGTCTTCAACTAGAAGAGATACTAGTGGCCAAAGTTAATTATTAAGCAAATGTTATAACACTTACAAGAATTTTTTTCAATTTTCAATTATTCATTCTCTGAATACCAGCAAAATCCATTAAAGGCATGCTACAAGACAGAGCCAATTCTGGCACACATCCTGGATGAGACACCAGTCACAGTTCTGAAAAAAAAATGCTAATATCTTTTTCTTGCTAAGTCTAAGAAATTAGTACAGTTACCATGCACACAAGGAAATGGAGTCTGGAATGCTTCAGAAATGGAACTGACTCAGGTCATTGAACTGCTGGCCAGGCTGAGTAGGATCAATTATACCTCAAAACCACAGCAGCAAAAAGAAATCCAAAAACAACAGGCAGGAACCACTCAAAAAAAATAAAATAAGTTATCTCTAGCGTCTCAACTAAAAACACGGCCTTCAAGGAGTACTAAAAGACTTACTGCCAAACACACTTTAAATACACTCACCAATAAAACAATTAACCAATAAAAATACAAACACAATGAAATCAATAGCCTCCAATTACAAACTGTGTTAAGACCTGAGGGAAATAAAGTGCCAAACCTGAGAATAAAACGCTTCCTTATACAATAACTTTTTCTTATACACATTTTCTGAATAAAAATTAACTAACCCTCTCTCCAAAACTGTTGCTTTTAGAACATTAGGGCCTGAACTATAATATTGTGCAAAATGCTGTGCAATACAGCTGTCAATCTTCTCTTTTTTAATGTTTCTAATATGTTCTGTAATCTAGTTTTAAACTTTCTCTTACTCTCCCCCAATGTAAGTTAAACCACATGGACACTGCAGGACATAAATAATGCCCTCAGTATCACAATCATATACATGTAAAGAATTAAAAGGAATCCCATTAATATAAGAAAATGTCCTAACAAGATAACCACACACACAACAATGACCACAAGGGTAAGTCCCTGTAAATTAAGAGAAAAGGAAGGGGTCACAACAGGCAAAGAAAAATAATTATGCACTAGGATACCTCTTAAATTTCTTCCTCTCCTATAAGATACCATAAGAAGAGGATAAAGTACATCACCTGAATCCTTAAACTTTAACAAAAAATTCCAATAATATTTTACTAAATTCACTATAACAGAACTCAAAAACACTATAAGTGGTAACAAAATATATTCTTCTTTTATCATCCATCCCCCTGGTAGACAAAATACAAACCTGCCTATCCTCCTCACTAAAACCATTCGTGTTGAAAATAGGCCCCACAATAGCCCTTTGGACAGCAGATTTCACCAACTCATGGTCATAACCACTAGAACAAAAAATAGAACACATTCTATTAACCTTCGTATAAAAAGCCCTATCATTATTACAAAGTATCTTTAAATGAATGCATTCACCATATGGAAGTACAGCCAACACATGAGGAGGATGGCAGCTGTGTCCATCCAAAAACTGACCCCCATCCAAAGACTTTCTATGTACAGAAGTCAGTAACTTATTTTCAGAACTTAAACACAAAATTAATATCTAAAAACACAAACTTTTTCCCTACTTGTAAACCAAACAAAAATCCAAACCTATTACTTTGTAACTAATCCAAAAATTCACCAATCTCACCAAACCCACCTTTACAAACAAAAACTAAATCATCAATAAAATATTTTATTACAGACGTCTTAAAAATTGTAATGATAAAGATATCCCAACTCATATAAACCCATGGCCAAGTTTGCACAGATGGGGGCAATTGATGCCCCCATGGCCATACCTTGTATCTGATGATATAAACAGTTATTAAACACAAAACAATTATTGGTCAAACAGAAATGCAAAAATTCTATAACATGACTAGATACAGGCGTACTCCCCCCCAAAAAAATATTTAACAGCCTCTAAACTTAAGCTGGACGTAGCAGTGGTGCAGAGGTAGCATTGTCACCTCACAGCAAGAGGTTCTCTGGTTTGATTCTCAGCTGGGGTGCCTTCTGTGTGGAGTCTGTATGTCCTCCCTGCGTTTTGTGTGGGTTTCTTCAGAGTGCTCCGGTTTCCTCCCACGTTACAAAGACATACGTCTGGAGCATTTCTCCCCATGCCTCCACTGAAAATTGGCTTTGTTCCAAGTCGGAATTTCCTGGTTAACAAATGTTAAATAAAAATAAATAACTTATGTTTAAGGTTAGTGTGCAGACTGCACACATCCACACTCCGGTTGGCAGGATTGTGTTGTTGGTTGGTTCATCACATTTTTTCCAAAACATATCATTTGACCATTCAATGTCAGATATTTTTTCCAAGAAATCATTACTGTCCCTAATACAAGATGGCAACCTCACAACTTAGGGTAAGAAAAACTCATGCGAAAACAAACCAATCCTTGACAAAAAATATTTACAGGTTGGCACAATAGGTCTATTAGGGGGAGTCGTACCATTTTTATGAATTCTGGGGAGACCGTAAAAAACTGGCACCTCACTATCAGAAGTATTAAACTTAGTATCCAGTTCAGAATGAGAAAAATAACCCAGTCTACAGCCTTTCCAAAACAGCATAAAAATTCCTAATAGCCATATTACATTCACTCATACTACTCTCCTCATACAAATTTTCATCTTGTAAATGTAGCATACACATCTGAAAATATTGTTGAACATTCATAAGAACAATTTTGTTGCCCTTATCAGGGGATTTAATAATATTAACATTTTTTGCTAACAACTGCAAGTCATTCCATTCACATTTAGTCATATTACATTTGTTGTGAATAAACACTTCTACAGCAAAATTCAACATGTTGGAAAATTGTTTAACACCCTCGTGTTTAAATGAAGGCATAAAATCAGTTTTACAAGCAATCTAACTAGTATCCAACAAGCTATAAGCATCAACATTTTCATTATCATCATCCCTCAGGACTGAAAAAAGTGCAGTTGTGTACCTATCATAAATGTAGATGTTTGAGTGTATTCACTGTTGCAGTCATTACAATTGTGTTATCCTGCTGGCAGGCTACCCGCAGTCGGCCCAAGTTCCAAAGTCTAGGTCCGGCGTCGGTTGCTGTCGCCTCCTCCCTGACGTCAGTGCACCAGGGGTATAAAAGAAGAAGCTGACGCCATTTTCTTCAGTTTTTCTTGCCCCATATGGCAGGTGCCCCTCAAATGGTAGGCTAAATTATGCCAATAAGCATGCATACACAAAAAACAACTTTTCCTTCATCTACAAGCAAATACACCACACAGGTTGTATAGAACAGAGAAGTACAGATAAGTCCCAGCAAGGAAAAAGGGGGATGGTGGGAGGGTAACCTGGACTGCAACAGTGAATACACTCGAACATCTACATTTATGGTAGATACACAACTGTACTATGTTCATCGTGTTTCACTGTTGCAGTCATTTCAATTGGGTTGAATCCCAAAGCTACGGTTGGGAGGCTGATGCTAAATAGGATTAGGAGAAGCTATCAGGCCTGCAGAACTGCAGTGGCAAAGCCTGCCCTGGATTTACAGTAGAGAGGTAAGTGATAGTGCTTTGTAAAAGTATGCACTGAACTCCATGTTGCAGCGTGTAAGATGTCTTTGGTTGGTACTCCTTTGAGGAAGGCTGCTGAGGTGGCTGCTGCTCTGGTTGAATGAGGCCTAAGGCCCTTAGGCACTGATATGCCATGCAGTGAATAGCAGAAACGAATGCAGTGACCTATCCAATTTGAAACAGTCTGTTTTGGTATAAGCTTTCCTTGTGATCCAGCAGCACATGCCACTAGAAGTTGTTCAGTCTTTCGGAAAGCTTTGGTTCTAAGTAGAAGCATAGCTGCATGTGAATGCCCAAAGAATGCAGAAGTCTCTCACCCTTATTCTGTGGGTTTGGGTAAAAGGTAGGCAAATTAATTGTTTGGTTAAGGGCCACACTGGACACTACCGTAGGCATAAATGTAGGGTTTGTCCTCAGAGAAACCCTGTCAGGATGGAAAATGATAAAAGGTTCCACAGCCATGAGTGCCTGTAACTCTGAGACTCGTCTGGCGGAGGTTATTGCTAGGAGCAGAGCTGTTTTCCAAGATAAGAATTTTATATCAGCTGCAGAGGCTGGCTCAAATGGAGGCAGTGTGAGTTTTTCCAAGACATAGCTGAGGTCCCATGCAGATACTGGTGCTCTCCTCGGGGGTCTTATGTTTTTGGCCCCTCTGAGGTACTGCCTTAGTAATGGATGAGAAAAAATAGGTGGTTCTGTATTGTAATGAGCTGAAATGGCAGAGGCATGAATTTTAATTGATGAAAAGGAAAGGCCTTTATCCAGCATCTCAGTTAAGTATTGCAAAATCTGAGGAATATTTGGAACAATCATGTCAATACCTTGTGCCTGGTTCCAAGCACAGAATCTCTTCCATTTTTCTGCATAAAATTTTCTGGTGCTAGGCCTCCTGGCCTCCAAAATAACATCCATCACTGCTTTAGAGAGAGGTGTGTCTTGAATGGCTACATTATACGCCATACTGCCAGGTTTAAGGTCCTGAGTTGGCTGTGCAGTATCTGACTGTCTTGCTGGGTCAATAAGTGAGGAATTTGAGGTAATGTCCAAGCTGGGCATTGAGACAAGTTCTTTAGGATTGGGTACCAGTGCTGGTGGGGCCAGTCTGGGGCAATCAGTATCATTTTTGGCTTCTCTTGTCTGACCTTGAGGAGTACTTTGGGGAGGAGTGGCAGAGGAAGAAAGGCATATACTGTTAGGTTTTTCCAGCTGAAAGGTAGAGCATCCACTTTCCATGCTTGCTTGTGATAAGTCCTTGCACATAATCTCTGTAGTTGGCAGTTGTGAGGGGAGGCAAATAGGTCTATGTCTGGGCATCCCCAGTTCCTTGTTATCATGCTGAAGACTTGTGGATCCAATTTCCACTCATGGGGATCCATTAGGTTTCTGCTTAGTTCGTCTGCCAGAGTATTTATCCTTCCTGGCAGAAATTGTGCTTGCAGATGTACTTGGTAAGTCAATGCTGTGTCCCACAAGTTCATGGCTACTCTGCAGAGGGGGTAGGAATGTGTGCCCCCCTGCTTGTTTATGTACCACATGACTGTAGTATTGTCCGTCTTTATCAGTAGTTGTCCTGGATGAAGTAGAACCTTGAAGGCTGTCAGGGCATTTTGAACAGCTAGCATCTCTTTTTGATTGATATGTAGATGCATTTCACTTGCGGGCCATGTGCCCTGAATACATCTTCCTGCCATGTGGGCCCCCCAGGCATAATCTGATGCATCTGTTGTCAATGTCTGCCTGGCTGTGGGTAAGGTGAATGGCTGTCCCGTGTTGTGGTGATAGGCTTTTGCCCACCATCGAAACTCCTGTTGCAGGCAGGGAATGAGGGTAATTATTGTTGTGTGTGTGTGTCTGGCGTGAGATAAGACATCTGGGCAGTTGTATTTAAGCTTGCACCCAGAAATATTATCTCTTGAGAGGGTACGAGTTTTGATTTCTTTTTGTTTACTATTAACCGTAGACCTGTTAGTAATCTTTTTACAAATGCCAGATGCTGTAGTAGAATGTCCTTGTTCTCTGCTTGAATAAGGAAGTTGTCCAAGTAAGGATATATTTGTATTCATCTTTGTCTGCAAAATGCAATTACTGGTGCCAGGCATTTTGTAAAGACGCTGGACACAGTAGATAAGCCAAAGAGCAGTGCAGAGAATTGGTAGTGCATTGAGCCAGCTATAAATCTGAGGTATCTTCTGCATGATTGTCTGATTGGGACATGCAGGTATGCCTCTTTTAGGTCTAAAGTCACAAGCCAAGTCTTCTTGCCCAGCATGGGCAGACGCTGCTGCAGAGTTAACATTTAGAATTTTGGAATATCCAGGAATGTGTTTAGTATAGACAGGTCCAGTATTGGTCTCCAGGCTTTGTCCTTTCTGGGCACCAAGAATAGCCTTGAGTAAAATCCTAGTCCCAGCTCTTGCTGTGGTACTTGCTGAATGGCTCTCATGTCCATGAGGGATGAAACTTGTTTTTGTGCCTCCGCCTATTGATTGCGTGGCAGGTCTGACATACCGTTTGGCCTTGGCAGGGTGTGAAAGTGGAACCTGTAGCCTTGTGATACGATATTTAAGACTCATTTGTCCTGGGTGATCATGTGCCAATTTTGAGAAAAAAGTGCTAGTTTCCCCCCCAAAGGAGCTGCCAGAAGATAAGTGCTTGGTGCTGGCAGGGGAAAGTCATTGAGACTGTTTCCTGTATGGCTGTGATTTTCCTCTCTGCTTTTGGAGGTAGAAGCACCCCATTGTTTAGGCCTGTATGAGCCTTGGGGCTGTGATCTGCCTCTGGGGCATCTGTATCTGCCTCTTTGTGGCCTGTCTGACACTGGAAAGGACCAATTCTTTGTAGGCCAGTTCCTGCTAAATCTGGGAGGCTGTACCTGTAAGAAATCCTTGACTGTTTGCATAGATTTTAGCTTTGTCCTCCATTTTCTTCAACACCTCTTCTGCTTTAACACCAAATAAGGTATCATGCTGTAATGGAGCATCTAATAATTTTGCTTTAACATGATCGGGCAGATTCTGTTCTTTTAACCAAGCATGCCTCCTAATGACAGAACCTGTAACAGCAGCCCTGCAGGAGGCCTCTAGAGAATCAAAACCACATTGCAAAGTATGCTTTCCCACTTGTTCAGCTGCATGCAATAAATCCTGCATTTCTTTGTTTTCTGCACATTCTGAATTTGTCAACATTTTCTGCTTAAGCAGTGACATAAGATATTGCTGATACTTAAGCATATGAAACTGACAATTTAAAGCTCTTACAGCCAAGGTAGCAGAAGTATAAATCTTTTTCCCCATCTGTCCAGGGCCCTTGAATCCCTATCAGAGGGGATAGGGTTTTTTGTAGTGGAAGCCTTGACCCCTTTGGGACCCTGAGAGATAGTTTCTGGGTCAGCAGCAGGGTTTTTATAAAGAAATTTATGTGAATCAGGAATCTTGTAGTATCTGTCTGGCTTAACAGGAGCTGGTGGTAAAGAGTCAGGAGACAAACCGGACTCTGAAAATACATCATCTACAATGTCTAAAACAGGAGTAATAGCAAAGGGCCTGTGCTGAGGTAATAAAAGGAAGTCTCTGAGCCTTTTCTTGGATTCTGAGTAATCCTGGCTCTCCCAGTGGAAATGCTCCCTCATAGTATGCAGGGTCTCCCCAAAAGAATAATCCTCAGGAGGAGAGGCTGAAGGGATAGATTCTTCAGCATCAGAATCCTCATAGGGAGGAAGAGTATATTCCTGTTCAGAAGAGGAATCAGAGGAAATGGAAACCTGATCTGAAGATTCATATTCTATCTCTTGCCTAGGCCTCTTATCAAAAGGGGGATGGGAACCCCTGATCAAAGTAATTAGGTCTTCGGCCATTTTAAGCATCTGTTTTTTAGGCACGGAGGCCTGTCCACGAGAATGCTGTACTTGTTTCTTTGTCTTTAGAGCTGCTTTAGTCTTTGCCTTTGAAGCTGAAGTTGGTTTTACATACAACTGTGTAGGCCTGAAAACACCCTCAGAAGCCGATGCCTTCTCAGCGGCCCCAGACCCATCTGAGGGATTAGTTTCCGAGTGTCCAATACCTTGAGTTTCCAGTGGCCTAGTCGGCTCCACGTGGGAGTCGGAAGCGGCCTGTGGCTCTGAGGTAGCGGGCGTCAGGGGCTGCGAAAGCGCCTCACTGAGAACCGGCGAACCGACAGGCCTAGAGGAAGCCTTGTCGTTGGTTTTGGACCTCGGATGCCTATCCTTTTCTTTTTCTTTGTGCTTTTTATAAACTTCGGTAGTCGGCTGCTCTGACAGCATTATATAATTGAATCTTCTGCCAAAGTAATGAAATGCAAAATCGTACCGACGCTTAATAGTGCATTGGTTAAATCTAGCACAAAACCGGCAACTAGCAACGTCGTGGTCAGGGCCTAGGCAAGGAATACAGTAAGAATGAAAATCCTTATGAGGTATTTGCTTCCCACAAGAAACACAATTATTAACTTTTTCTGACATCGGTCTGGAGCAAGGAAAAAGTTTCCTTAATGGGGTACTTAGCTTTAATGAAGACTTCAGATCTGAAATTCGAATTTGAAAATCTCAGGAGTCGGCCGACCGGCACTTGCGAACTGCTTTTACTTCAGGCACAGCGCGGCAAGAAAGCCTGAAGAAAATGGCGTCGGCTGCATCTTTTATACCCCTGGCGCACTGACGTCAGGGAGGAGGCGACAGCAACCAACGTCGGACCTAGACTTTGGAACTCGGGTCGACTGCGGGTAGCCTTCCAGCAGGATAACCCAATTGTAATGACTGCAACAGTGAAACACGATGAACATCATAAATAAAAACTAACATCTTCACTATCAACCATACTATCATTAAAACAATTAACATGGCTCAAAGAACTCTTCCCCCTATATTTAAAACAATGTAGCAAATGTGATTTGCAAATTAATTTAAAAATATCACACTTAAAAGTTCACGAATAGGAGGTAATACAGTGAGAACAAATTTCAGTCGATAATCCAAAACTTTAAGCTGAGCTTTTGTTAAATTAAAGCCAGAGATGATATGAACTAACATACAATAAGGCAAACTACTGCCACTTTCCTTTCTTATACTGGCATTGGAAGGAACATGGACCAAATAATTCCGTAGATATGTTTTATTCAGACACAGAGGCTTCACACACAAACACTCCAAATACCACATGTTTTTGTCATGAAATGACTTCATCAGATAAAAGATTCTCAAGCAGGGAGCTTTACCAGTCAACACTAATCAAAGACTTCTTGCCTTAGGACATGCATTTTGACAATGTTTCTGGTATATGTCCTCGATCATATTTAAAATTTCCTTGAGCTGGAAAGTACAGTCATCTGTTTCCTGCATTTCATGCAAGATCATGCACAACACAAAGGAACTTATCCAAAATGACAAATAGTCCCATTTCTGTTAGATCTCTGCTTCAGACCGACACAATCATGTCCATAGTTAAGGAGTGTTTTTCTTCCTGTTGATTCTCAGACAGCCAAAAAAAGTTCCTTTGTGTTGTGCATGCTATTGCACAGAATGCAGGAAACAGATGACTGTACTTTCCAATGCAAGGACATTTTAAATATGATCGAGGACATATACTAGAAACATTGTCAAAATGCATGTCCTAAGGCAAGAAGTCTTTGATTAGTGTTGACTGGTAAAGCTCCCTGCTTGAGAATCTTTTATCTGATTAAGTCATTTCATGACGAAAATGTATGGTATTTGGAGCATTTGTGTGTGTGAAGCCTCTGTATCTGAATAAAATGCATCTACGGTATCTTTGGTCCGTGTGCCTTCCAGGTGCCTGCTTTTGTGTTTTGGTTTTGCTTTGGCACTTTGTGGTTTGTTTTTCTTGGTTATGCTGGCATTGACCATCCCTAAAATTTCCAGCCTCCAATTGAAAATGGCCTCTTTTCCGATCATTAAATCTCTTCTGGGGTTCACTGGTCTCTCCAAAAGTCTTTAATCAACTTGGAAGGCTCCTGAGCTAGAGGTAAAAGGGTCAACAAATGTCTTCCCCTTCCATGTCTGTAGAAGTGCCTGATACATCAGACACAAAAGAAACACCCCTAGAGGAGTTAAAAGACTTCCTGGAAATAGCAGCAACACTCTGCCAAGCTGGACGATCATTTGCTTTCCATAGGAAGGCACGCCCCCCCCTTCATAGTCATTTAAAAAGAAGTTATGTACTCACCATAACATTCCATGTGAGTTGTTCCATCTCACCTTCATTCATCACTGATGGGTTCAGAGCCGATCCTCGGCTCCGACACGGCCGACTAGCATGCTCAAAGTTCTCCAGTAGCTCGAGACCCCCACCCCTTAAACCATGATGCACTGCTGGAATTACCTCAGATCTTGTTTGCTGCGTACCATATAAAAGTACAATAATAATTCTGCCTAGTATGAATACACATTGAAAAACCAGGATGAAGACAGCCTCCAGGTCAACTGTCAGCCAGGAGGGGGAAGGAGGGAGGGACGTAAGAATGAAGGCGAGATGGAACAACTCACATGGAACGTTATGGTGAGTACATAACTTCTTTATGTGAAGTTGTTCAATCACGCCGTTCATTCATCACTGATGTGTAGCGTCCCTAGCACCCTGATCTTGGGTGGCTCACGGAAGTACACTCTTCAGAACCGTAGAACCAAATTAAGCCCTGTCCCTGGAGGCCTTATCCACTTTGCAATGAGTTATAAAAGTGTGAGGTTTAGACCAGGTGGCTGTTGCACAGATGTTATCCAAAGGCAATTTGGCTTGAAAGGCTGACGAGTTAGAAACTGCTCTGGTTGAATGAGCCTTTACCTTACTAGACAATGCCATATTATGAGAAGCATATGTATAGGTGATGCAATCCGACAGCCACTTAGACAGGGTTGTTTTAGCAACTGGTTTACCTTTCCTGGTCTCAGAAAAGGACACAAAGAGCTGATCTGATTTCCTAATGACTTTGGTTCTGTCCAAATAAAATTTAAGTTGTCTATGAACATCAAGTTTATACATAATATATTCCAATTTGTTGGTATGATTAGGGAAGAAAATGGGTAACTCAATGACTTGATTAATGCTAACCTCAGAACATACTTTGGGCAGAAAGGATGGATTAGTTCTGAGAGATACTCTGTCAGTATGGAAGACCATGTAAGGCGGCTTGATGGAAAGGGCTTGGAGCTCTGACACTCTACGGGCTGAAGTAATGGCTACTAAGAAGATAGTTTTCCATGACAAGAATTTTAGCTCACAGGATGATGCAGGCTCAAAAAGAAGGAAGAATGATACGAGATAGCATACAATTCAAATTCCAGGGGGAATAAGGTGTCTTCACTGGAGGCCTTATGTGAAAGGAACCTTTTAGAAAAGCCTTAGACAACTGGTGAGCCATAATATTCAAACCATCAATTCCTAGATGGAAATTAGATATAGCAGCTAATTGTACTCGTACCATAGCTGCCGCTGCTCCTTTGTTGAAGATTTCTGTCAAGAACTTTAAGATAGAAGACAATGGCACTTGATAAGGGTCAATGTTGTGGGAAGAAGCCCAAATGGAAAATCTCTTCCACTTACTACGATACAATTTTCTGGTGGAATGTTTGTGTGAGGCCAACAAAATCTGACTAGTGTCATGGGAAAGATTATAGAGCCTTGCTATGCGGGGAATTGGAGCAGCCAAGCGGTTAGCTTCAGTGTCTGCAATGACGGGTGAAGATCCCCTGACAAATGTGTCAACAAGTCTGGAACTGGGTCCAAGATCCATGGATCTTCCAGAATATGATGATAAAGAAACAGGAACCAAATCTGCCGAGGCCAATGAGGGGCTATGAGGATGACTGTCCGTCCCAGCGACTTTACTTTCTGTAAAAATTTGGAAATCAGGGGGATTGGTGGAAATGCATAGAGGAGACCCAGGGGCCAATCGTGGACAAGAGCATCCCTCGGGGAGTGGCCCAGCATGGGAATTAGGGCAAAATAGCTTCTGCATTTGTTGTTCATGTGACTGGCGAAGAGGTTGCGGGAAGGCTGGCCCCATTTAAGGAAGATTCTGTCCGCAATCTCTTGTTTGAGGGTCTATTCATGGGGCAACAAGACTGCTCTGCTCAGTCTGTCAGCTATTATGTTGGATTTGCCCGGGATGTGCATTGCCAACAGAACGCGCTGGGACGACAGTGCCCACTGCCATACTCTGAGGGCTTCTTGGCAAAGGGGATAAGACTTGGTGCCGCCTTATTTGTTCAGATACCAGACCACTGACCTGCTGTCTGTCTGTATTGCAATTGTCTCTAGAGAAAGAGAGTCCTGAAAGTATTGCAATGCTAGAAGTACTGCTCTCTTCTCCAGGACATTGATATGCAGATGTGATTCTTGATCTGTCCATGTGCCTTGGGCAGTCTTTTCCTGAAACAGCCCCCCCCCCCCCCATCAGGGAAGCGTCCGTGGTCACAGTGGCAACAGGAGGAAAAAGCATGAAAGGACGTCCTATTGTGACATGAAGAGACGTCAACCACCACTGAAGATCCTTCTTGCAGGAATTTATCAGGATCATGTGACTCACTGGAAGTTCGTGGTAAGACCATTGTGTGAATAGAAGCCATTGAAAGATTCTCATATGCATCCTTGCTAAGGGGATTGCTAGAATAGCTGCCGACATCAATCCTAGAACTTTCAGTACCTCTGCTGCTGGTGCTGTGTTCTTTGATATTAGGGACATGATGTGTTGATGAAGAATCGAGATTCTTTCTGGTGGAAGGTGGAGAGTGGTGGTTGACGTGTCTAGTTCTGTTCCCTATAAAAATGATATGCTGCGCTGGCAACAAGGCAGACTTTTTGAAGTTGACTGTAATGCCTAGCTGATCGCAGAGTGTCAGAGTACTCTCTCTCACTTGGAGAAGTTGATGCCTGGTGGTGGAGTTAAGGAGCCAGTCGTCTAGATACAGAAACACCTGGAATCCTAGACGCCTCAGGTAAGCCGTGACTATTGCCATGCATTTGGTGAACATTCTGGGGGCTGTAGTTAGACCAAAGGGCAGAGCTCGGAATTGATAATGATTGGCTCCCAGCCGGAAATGCAGGTGATCTCTGGATGGTCTGGCCATCTTTATGTGGTAGTACGCATCCTTGAGATCGATCGAGCACATCCAATTGTCCTTCCCTAACAAGGGGAGTAAGGACTGTAGCGTGACCATTCGGAACTTCTCTTTTCTCACAAATTGGTTGAGTCTGCTGAGATCCAAAATGGGTCTCCAGTCCCCTATTTTCTTTGGAACCAAAAAAAATCTTGAGTAAGTTCCGAATCCTGTCTGGTCTGCTGGGACTGGCTGGATGACTCTTTTCTCTAGCAATCGGCATACCTCTATTGCTGCTTGTCCCAAATGACTGGGTGGAACGTCTGGGATTTTTTTGACGGGAAGAGGCTTGGTGGAGAATGGTATGAAATACTCTCTGGAGATGATACTTTGTACCCAACTGTCATTTGTTATATTTAGCCAGGCTTTGGGGTACAAAGATAAGCGACCCCCGACTGCCTCTAGAGTAGGACAGCTGGGCCTCCCTTCAGGAGCACTGGCAGAATTGACCAGAGGAGTGATCTCTGCCACCCTGGTGTTGCGGACCCCCTCTGTCACGAGGGCGGCGTCTTCCATTGAATCCCCCTCCTCTGCCTCTGGAGGGGTGCTCTCCATGTGTGTCTTGAAAGGCTCCTTGGGCTTTCCAGAACCACATCTTTCCTCCCCTCTGACCTTTAGCAAAGGGTCGAGTGGGGGTGGAAAAATGGACTCCGACGGCAGACAGAGCCCTTCCTTCTTGCTCACACCTGGTTAAAGTCTCCTTCACCTTTGGCCCAAACAAGGATGAGTCGTCAAAAGAGGTATTAGTGAACAAAGACTTGAAGGGTTCCGCGAAGGAACAGAGTCGCATCCAGGCATGCCTATGGAGAGCGATTCCTGTACCTGCGGCTCTACTCGAACCATCAGCTGCGTATAATACGAGACGCATGGACGAGTTGACTATCGAATTGAGGGTAGAGAGCTGAGTGGCAATCTTATCGGATATACTCAAAGCTACAGCAACCTGAAGAGCATCTCCCAACTCCTTAAGGAGATCTCTCTGCAGTCTGGTAAAATGTGTCAAGTAGTTCAGTGATCTGAGTGAGAAAGTCGCTGAACTGAACATGCGTTTCCCATATCTACCCATGATCCTAGATTCTCCATTAGGAGGACGGATAGATGAGGAAGTTTTAGACATTTCCTTTTTGGTGGCTGCCGCCACCACCATGGCATCAACAGGGACTCCCTTGGTCAAAAAGGACTTATCCATAGGGGCTGAAATAAACTTATTAGGCCCCAGAAGGTTCCATAGATTCTGGAGACTCCCACGCCCTACGAGAGACCAGATCCATAAGCTAATCGTAGAGTGGAGATACCCAAGAGGTGGAAGGTTGAGACCCAAACGCCTTCAGGAGAACTGTCTCGTCCTCAGTAGGGCTCTTGGACTGCCAATCACCCCTCTGCCAAAGGATTTCAAGAATTTCCACAAAGGAGATGTCCTCAGAGGGGGATCTGGGGGACCCTTCTGATTCATCCGGGTCAGTGTCCGATGTGATAGACTCCTGGGGGGGGGGGTCCAAATGCCTCCTCTTGCATAATCTCTTCCTGGGAACCTCTTCAGGGGGAACTTCTGGAGAGGTCTCAGAAGAGCAGGGAGCACCCTGTGGAGCTACCTGAGCCTCTAGGTCTCTACGCTTGGGAGGACTGGAGGAAACAGAAATAGACACAGGCACTTTAGGGGAAGAAGAGGCCAGACCTTGAGATAAGGAAGTCTTGGGAGACAACAGTCGCCTCATGGCATCGAAAGCACCTCGGCTCCGATGGAGCCGCAATCTCCTCCCGCACCGAAGCCATGGGCTCCGAGCCTGAGGTAGGAGCCGATCTCACCCAAGCCGAGGCCCAGACAGGAAGAGTCGGCACCGACAAGTCGATGAGGCTATCCTCCCCAGACACGACCGGAGAGTGTCGGCTCCTAGAGTCCCCGGTCAGCACCAAGAACGTCTGAGCAGATGGAGCCGACGACACTGGAGCAGGTGTCGGCTCGAAGGGATCCACGATCATCAGGTCGGCCTCCTCCGGCTCTGAAGGTCCGATATGGCTCGGAGGAGGAGCAAACAATTCAAGGGTAGTGGTCTTCGGCTCTGACGGTTGTGTCTGAGCCAATAGCAATTTAACTAGGCCTGGTGCCTTCAAGAGTTTTTGAACCAGCTGGTCCATATCCAGATCAGATAAGCTGACAGAAGACCTGGAAGAGTGGACAGATGGAGCCGATTGGAGCAATATGGAAGGAGGATTTTTGGTAACCAGTTCCAAGGCCGTGTCCTGGTTCCGAAAAGAGCAGACTGTCAGCTCCAAGGGCAGTGGAGCCAAAGTCAGCACAATTTCTGACCTCTTTCCTTTCTTGGATCTAGAATCAATGGAACACTTAGAAGATTTGGATGATTTACTGGCTCCATCCTGATCAGACAATGCCTCAGAAAAGGGGTGTTTGATGATACCCCTATCAATCAGTTTCCTTTTCCTTTCAGCTAACACTCTTGTGGAAAAGGAATGACGTATGCTGCAAGACTCTTGTAGATGTACCTCACCCAAGCAGTAAACACACTGCACATGGGCATCTGTGACTGACATTTTCTATCCGCAGTCTGGGCACTTTTTAATCCCAGACTTTGGATGCTTGTCCTTCTCTTCAGACATTACACAACTCAAGCACACTGATTAACTAAGAGCTGTTTTAAAATAAGTAACTAACACAAACATACACACAGCCCAAAAAGGGGCACTAACAACTAATAACTACAAACAGTAACTAGAGAGCCAAACGATAGTCCCAAAGGGGATCACTGACTAATCCTAAGGCCAAAAGGCTGAAGGCAAGATAGAAATACCGAGGAAAGGGGTAAAAACACAGAAAATAGTACTATTTACTAACTAGTATATCAGCTACTATGAATAAAACAAAAGTATATAAAAAATTGAAAATATAACTTGCTGAAAGTTGAAAAACTCCCAATAAAGTCTCGAGCCAAGCTGGAAACCAAGAGATCCGTGCCGCGGCCAACTAGATCTGGGGTAATTCCAGCAGTGCATCATGGGATAAGGGGTGGGGTCTCAAGCTACTGGAGAACTTTGAGCTTGCTAGTCGGCCGTGTCAGAGCCGAGGATCGGCTCAGAACTCATCAGTGATGAATGAACAGCGAGATTGAACAACTTCACATATCACGTTTTAATTTTGTAGTTTTCCGTTCAATAAGTTCTTGCTCATATTTCCTTCATTTCTCATTAATATCTGATAGCAGGGAATCAAAACGAGCAGGAACCAGCAATTTAAACAGTTCTGTGCATACTGACAATCTCTCCTTAACCTTATTCTGCTTAATTTTATTTCTCTCAAGCAGAATAGTAACCCACTCCAAGGCACAGTGATGTGCTGCTTCTAGCCATCTTTAAGAAAAATTCTTATCCAATTCATCGGACATATCAAATGTCCAATCCAAAACAGAGCAATGCAAGGATAAAGCACCTCAAAGAGAGTAGGTATAGTCCAAATATAAAATGAACTCACGAGGTGACACTACGGTATAGGCACAGAACACTTTATTACATAAAATGCAAGCCCTTTCACATTCAAACAAGAACACTTCTTCAGACATAATAAAATCAGTTAAACCATCTGTATAAATAGTGACAACATCCTATTATATTGCTGAATCAATTAACACATTCAAAATTAAATTAACCCTCTCACTTCATGATAAATGAAGACTCAAACTATGTTAAAACACATTAAAATATGTTAAAAACTCTCCAAAACACGAACATGTGAAATATATAAAAGTAATCACATTACATTTATATATTAATAAAGCGTACCTATTGCTAGAGACACAGCAAATCTAAATATTAATAAAATGAAACCGTGATGGGGCAGTTGTCTAATATCAATATTGTTTCAAACCAAATAAATATACTGTTAACTATTGTAGATCCCTATACACATTACCCCATGTCAAAATTTTTATAATCTACACATTCAATTACTATAAATATTTAAAGTATTGTTGTAAAAGAAAATTAGTAATCCTCTACAACTTTGTTCATATAATAAAACAAAAGTTCATATAATGCTACAACATTCTAGGAACTTGAAGTACAAGATTTTTTATTTATTTCTACTGTGCCAGGGGTCTAGCAATTAAAAACGGTTTCAGAGAAACCCTATCATTCAGACCACAAGCCTTTGCCGCTTGCAGCCTAATAATCCATTTAATATCCTGTTTTCCTGTGTGATTCGTGAAGCTTCTGGTCTGAATGATAGTGTTTTTCTGAAACTGTTTTTAATTGATAGACCCCTGGCACACTAGAAATAAATAAAAAATCTTTTCCTTCAAGTTCACAGAATTATTGATATTAGACAACTGAGCCCATCACTATTTCATTATGCTTGCGTTTTGATTAGTTTATGTAATAAAGTGTTCTGTGCCCATACCATAGTGTCACCTCGTGAGTTTGTTTTATATTTTGACATATCAAACGGAGTAGATGGGGTTTTAAAAGCTTTCAAACCCCTAGGTGAGATCTAAGTCAATATAGCGTTGTAAACCAGTATATTAAAGTAGATGGCTCTTTCCTTATGCAACAGATGTTCCACTTTCTCTAATAAAACACCAGAGTCCCTAAGCAGAGAAAAATGAGACCTTTGTGCCACTGATAAAAAAGGATTTTCAATTCTAACTCTCTGCTCCTGTTCAAACCTCTCAAGTATAAGGCGTGAGCGAGAAATAACATTCATACGGCCAGTGCCAGCACTTTCCATCGAAGAATCACCATGGGTCACAAAATTATCCATCGTCTGCTGTGTATTATCAACAGTTTCCTCTCTAAAAATATGAGCTAAATTAAAAGAGGGCTCACTGGCCATCTCAGCACGTTCCATCAAAGAATCACCATGGGTCACAAAATAATCCATTGTCCGCTGTGTATTATCAACAGTTTCCTCTCTAAAAATATGAGGTAAATCAAAAAGAGGGTTCACTGGCCATCTCAAGAAAACCACAAAACTAATTTCACAGTTTTACTGGTGGGTGTATTTAAAATGTGTCTGGCAATGTTTTTTAGTACTCCTTGAAGGGTGTGTTTTTAGCCAAGGCGCTAGAGATAATAAAGTTTTTTATTTTTTTGAGAGGTTCTTGCCTGTTGTTTTTTGAGTAGCATCAAGTACCCAAAGGGCTGTTCTAATTCTCTTTAGGAAGAGGAGAGATCATGGAAATGAACTGTCGAACATTCCAGAGATTCAATCATTACCCACACATCATAGTATTCAGAGCTATTAAACTTGCACTTACAATTACTGCACATCCCTGCTCCCTCAAAGTAAATACAGTTGCATAAGAAAGTACAATTGTGTAAATAAACTTTCCATAACACTGTATGTTAAAATGGACATATGTTGCTGCAGCCTAAGCTATATGGTTTACAGCTTACCTAGAATATGACAAATGGCCAGCTTCCAATGATTAATGGCACCTTCCATGCACCCTAACCGATGGACAGCCTGAGGAGCAGTATAATATCAGTGGTTAGAGCACCATACTCTTCAGAATTTTCTTGACTAAGAGGAAGAGAAGGTGGTGCCCTGCACACTATGTACATGATAGGAAAAATGAAATAAAATAGCCACACCCTGGCACAAAATATATTAAAATAAGGGGGGAAAGAGTGTTTGTGTGTGTGTGTGTGTGTGTGTGTATGGGGGTGTTTCTACTGCAACAGTGATCTATTTGAACATTTACTTTCATGGTAAATTTACTTAGCACAACTCTACTATGTTAATCAACAAACCTCTGTTGCAGCAGCCTAAGTTTTATTAGTAAAATACAATAACTTATATAAAAAAAGGGAGAATGAGAGTCCGGGAATCCCTGGAGAATAGTTCCAGCATATATGGTCTGGACTTAGAGAAACAGTCTGATTTGTACTGCTTGGTGAAAGTAAGCCCAGATGACCAAGTTGCTGCCTCTAGTATACTTCTAGAGTACTGTACTTCCCAAAAAGCCAAATTAGCAGCCAAAAGTATTAGTAGAGTGGGCTTTTAAGTGTCTTGTTATGGTGACATTAATAAAAAGCCGAAGCATTGGAAAACCATTTAGAAATTGTCTGTTTTGATGCATACAGTTCCTTTTCTTACCTTCACTGGAAATAAACAGTTGATCAAAATTCCTGAAGGTTTTTGTCTTGTCAGTGTAGAATCCGAGCTGCCTGTAGACATGCACAACATGTAAAATTCCCTCTTTCTCCTATTTTTCAATTCCGGATAAAAAAAACAGGGAGATGCACAGCCTGGCTCAGAGTAAAGTCTGAAACTATTTTAGGCATAAATGAAAGAGTTGCTCCCCCAAGTTACTATTTCCTTGTGAAAGATTAGACAAAGTTGAATCACTGTAAAAGCTTGCAACTCAGACATTCTTCTTGGGTTAACCACAGCAATGAGTAAAATTGTTTTCCAAGATAATAACTTCAAATAAACCTCATAAGTAGGCTCAAAAGAATAAAGTACAAGTTTCTCTACTACACAATCATGATCCCAAGACGGGCCCACAGGTCATCTATGTCACTGGATATGTAAAATCTCTTTCAAGAAGTGTTTTGCTTGAGGCACGGCAGAAAGGGGGACCCCCACAGGCAGAAAAACAGAGATGGACGATAGTTTAACCTTGAAAGTAGAGTGAGAAAGGACAGAGGATAATAATTTGCACAAATACTGTAGAACTAATGTTACATGGGGGCTTCAAAAAGGTCCTAGTTATTTTCTTGAACAGAACCATTTCCTTATTTGACATGGTGGAAATGCTCTATAATTCTCTAAGAGAGCATTTGATAAAGAACAGGAGGAAACAGGGAGGCCTGACTGGACAGAATCAGAGGAATCCTTTGAAAACGAGGAAGAGATCTCACTGCCAGTTGTAACTTTTTTACGTGATTCTCAAACACAAGTACCTGAGGTTATATTTTACCACAAAGTGAAGTAAAGACCTAGACTTTCGGATAACTTTACTGGAACATCAGGGTGAGAGTGTAAAAGGTCATATAGTCAGTTTGTTTTAGATTGTCTTTGGTTATGTGAGGATCCCTCCTTATTTTTTGAACCTCACTACTATTGCTTCTGAAATTTAGTTTACCTATGCCTACTTGAGATCCTTTATTTTATTTCCTCCAAATGGAATTGAATTGTAAGGAAAGTTTCTATTGTATTTTGTACCTCTTTATTTGAGGTGGGGATGAGGAGCATTCAGGATCTCAACTTTGATATCCTCTGACAAATTCTGTGAATGCAGCCAGGGAGATCTTCTCATCACTGATCCAGTAGCAGCTGCTCTGGATACAGCATCAGTGATTAAGAACATTTTAAACAGTGCTTGTTTACTCGAGTCATAGAAGACATTGAAGAATTCAGAGATTTCTTAGTCTCTGAAGAAGGGAGGAATAGGAAGGAGGAGTAGAGGAACCAGGCAGGGTCGTCCTCTTTTCCAATTTTTGTCTGCATTATATTCAGAAACACTGGCAAAGAAAACAGGGGATTCATAAATTAAAGAATACAACTGTATGGTAGTCAGGAAAAGCTGTCTCTATTTGCAGATGATATTTTCTACATGACAAAACCAGAAAGGGATATTATAGTATTGTGGAAAATTTTAAGACAGTTTCAAATCTTCGCAAGATCTGAAATTAATGAATCTAAAACAAAGGCAATAGAAGTAAATTATATACCCACACACAAATTGATCCAACAATATCCATATTTATGGGGACAGGATAAAATTAAGTATTTAGGAATATGGATTAGAAATTACTCTGCTGTGGCAGCTAAGGATATGTGGGAAGAGACTAATCAGACCACCATACAAAAAATGAGAAACTGGAAGCTTTGTTATATGGATACGGATACTAAGATACAAACCAAAAATGTTTTTAGTCCCATTAATCTTTTACACAGGTCAAGCATATTATCAACTAAATAAAAAAAACTGTCAGGAAGGGTCCCAAGGAACACCAAACACAAAATTGTTGAATGAAAGCAAACTTTAATGCTGAATAAATCCAATAAATCTAATAAAACTGATGTATAAAATCCAGTAAAATCGATGTATGTGAGCGCTTTCGTTAAAACAATGTTAACTTCAGACAAGAGTCAATGTGCACAGCCAATGTTTAAATATATTTTAAAACCTTCAATCACATTCTGATTGGACACAAAAAAACAGCTGAACCATGAGTAAAATGAGTAGATGTGGTTAACCCTTTGCTAACTGTTATAACAACACTTCACTTTAAAAAAATATGCATATGCACTAAAAATAATTCTAAAAGTTGAATGTTTGTAAAAAAACTGAATTAGCAAACCAAGTTGAACTATTAAAAAGTTGATGTCAGTATCATAATTGTCAAACTTGAAAAATATTTTACACTCAAAATGCCAAGTGCCAACAAGCCAAAAAAAAGGGCCAAAACTACAGAAGAGCGAATCTTGAAGATCGCTCTTCTTCTTCAAACTTCTTCTTTGACACCATGGAAGCCCCCCTCCCCCACCCTCTAAAGTTACATAATCCTTGGAGAAGTCCTTTCTTTTGGCCATTCAGTCTCTTTGTTTCAGGGCTCACTCTAGCGGGTCTCAAAATTTCAAATGGTTACTGGTATTGTCTGTCAGGACCTGATGTGTTCCTGGAGATCAAAAGTGGTGGAGAGAAAGGATCAGTGCTTTCATTACTTTTATATTTACTTGCGCTCTTCTGTCCTTTTTTTGTCCAAAACCTTTGTACCTTGAAACCTTTTAAGAAAGTCACCTAAGCCCTGTAGGATACATCTGTACATACATTTTCTCCTGAATTTGTCCCTATCCATGTGATCCACCAACACAGTTCCTTCTTCATGAAGTGGGAGAGAGGAATTGGGAATGACAGTGCTGTGCCCAGACACATTTTTGGGTAAAACTGAAAATTCCTTGTGTGCAGCCTGGCAAGCAGATTTATCTGAATGGTAGGTGTAAATGCCATGTATCTCAGGGATGTCAGAATCTGTCTTGTTGATATCAAAGAAAGGTCTGTCAGGAACACAAGGTAATCTGCTAATAAATAAATCATGTGTAAAGGAAGAAAGGTCATTAGGGATGTGTTGAGATTACATAACCTAGGAAAAAGTACAGTTTTGTACCTACCATAAATGTAGATGTTCGAAGATCCACATTGCTGCAGTCCTTACATATGGTTAGTCCGCTGTCCTCGGTCGGCCCGAATACCAAAGTATTAGGCTGACGTCGGTCAAGGCGCTTAAGACTGACATCAGGACGTCAGGGTACAAATGCGCATGACCGACGTCATATCCTCAGTCTTTTCTTGCCCCAGATGTCAGAAGGCCCTAAAAAGAAAGGCCAAAACCAAAAGACAGCAAAAAACAACCAACCACCCCTGCACTAATCATATTTACAATATTCACAACTCAAACCACACAACCGCCTCTAACTACAGAGGGGAAGGAGGGAGGGAAAATTGGACTGCAGCAATGTGGATCTTCGAACATCTACATTTATGGTAGGTACAAAACTGTACTATGTTCTTCATCTCACATTGCTGCAGTCCTTACATATGGGTAGAATCCCAAAGCAGAGGTAAGGGAGGATGGCAAAACTATAAAGCATTAGGAGCTGCCAAAATGCCCTGTAAAATTGCAGTGGCAAAACCAGCCCTAGATTTAGAGTAAAGTGGAAGGTGGTAATGCTTAGAGAAAGTATGCACAGAACTCCAAGTGGCTGCCTCCAAAATATCTTTAGTAGCCACCCCCCTTAAAAAAGCTGTAGAAGTGGCAGTAGCCCTAGTGGAATGAGGCCTAATCCCAGCTGGAATCTCCTTACCATGATGGGAATAACAGAAAGCAATACAAAAACCAATCCACTTAGAAATAGTCTGTTTTGAAACAGGTTTGCCCTGAGAACCCAAAGCAAAAGAAACAAATAACTGCTGAGACTGCCTGAACCCTTTAGTTCTGCTCAAATAATATCGCAACTGCCTGTGTATATCCAAAGTGTGTAAAATCTTCTCCCCTTTATTTTGAGGGTTTGCATAAAAAGTAGGCAAATGAATAGCTTGGTTTAAAGCCACACTAGAAACCACTTTAGGCATAAAGGAAGGATTAGTATGCAAAGATACCCTATCCTTATGGAAAATTAAGAAAGGCTCAACCTCCATAAGGGCCTGTAATTCAGAAACCCTTCTTGCAGAGGTAATGGCCAACAAAAAAGCAGTCTTCCATGATAAATATTTCAACTCGGCAGTAGCTGCATGCTCAAAAGGTTGTAGAGTGAGTTTCTCCAACACAAAATTGAGATCCCAAGCAGGAGTAGGAGCTCTACATGGGGGTCTTATATTCTTTGCCCCTCTAAGGAATTGCTTAAACAAAGGATGAGAAAACAATGGTGGGTCACAGTCATAGTGAGCAGAAATTGCTGCAGCATGAACCTTAATAGAGGAGAAGGACAAACCTTTGTCCAGTAACTCAGTAAGGTATTGAAGAGCCACACTTAAATTAGGCTTAGAAACATCAAAGTCCTTTGCTGTACTCCAAAATAAAAATCTCCTCCATTTATCTGCGTACACTTTCCTTGTACTAGGCCTTCTGGCCTCCAAAATAACATTCAAAACTTGTTGTGGAAGCTGAGACCCTCCAGGGTTTAAAACAGAATATGCCAGGCTGTTAGATGTAGAGAGTGAAGTTTGACATTGAGTAAATGACTGTTCTCCTGAGACAGCAGGTGAGGAATCAAGGCAAAGGCCATGGAGGCTCCCACCAGACTTCTCAGTAATGGGTACCAGTGCTGTCGAGGCCAATCTGGAGCTATTAAAATCATGTTTGGCTTGTCCTGTCTGACCTTCAGGAGTACCTTTGGGAGGAGAGGCAGAGGTGGAAAGGCATACACATGAAGATTGCTCCAATTGAAAGAGAGAGCATCCACTTTCCAGGCTGTGGGATGAAACCTTTTGTGCAAAACTTTGGCAGCTGGTAGTTTAGTGGAGAAGCGAACAGATCTATGTCTGGAGTTCCCCATAACACTGTCAATTTCTGAAATACTTGAGGATCCAATTTCCACTCGTGGGGATCCATAATTTGTCTGCTCAACACATCTGCTAAGGAGTTCTGTGCTCCTGGCAGAAACCTTGCCTGAAGATTTAGCTGTAAACTGAGAGCAGTCTCCCACAAAATCATTGCTTGTCTGCATAGAGGATAAGAATTCGTTCCCCCTTGCTTGTTGATGTACCACATGACAGTTGTGTTGTCTGTTAGAACCAACACCTGCCCTGGAAGAAGTAAATCCTTGAAAGCTATTAATGCAAATTGGACTGCTAACATCTCCTTCAAGTTGATATGTAGATGTTGAAGTCTGGCAGGCCACGTGTCTTGTACCCATTTTCCATTCAGATGAGCTCCCCAAGCTTTGTCTGAGGCATCTGTCGTTAGAATCTGACTCGCCTCTGGCCGGGTCACAGAGAGTCCCTTGTTTAGGTAACATTCCTGAGCCCACCACAAAAATTCCTTTTGAATGCAAGGTATTATCTGAATGACAGTGTCCATATCTTGGCAGTGCTGTGTCCATACATTTTGAGATACCATTGTAGCTTCCTCATATGCAGTTTGGCATTGGGAAGTACCAGAATACAAGATGCCATGAACCCCAAGGCTTGAAGGACTGTCCTTGCAGTCAGCCTGGACTGACGAGATAATTGATGGAAGTAAAGAGAAAGATTCTTTTGTTTGTCCGGGGTCAAAAAGGCCATCTGGGATGCTGTATTCAGTCTCACACCCAGAAAGCACATGTCCTGAGAGGGTACTAGACTGGACTTTATTTCGCTCACAGAATACCCCAGGCATCTTAACACTGCTATCACATACTGTAAATGATGAAGAAGTTCGTCCTTTCCTTGGGCCAGAATCAGGCAATCGTCCAAATAAGGATAGATTTGTATTCCTCTTAGCCTGAAGAAAGCTATCACTGGAGCCAGAACCTTCGTGAACACTCTGGGTGCAGTAGATAAGCCAAAGGGCAATGCAGAGAACTGATAATGAGAAGTCCCAGCCCGAAAACGCAGATACTTCCTGCAACTGAGCCTGATAGGAACATGAAGGTAAGCCTCCTTGAGATCCAGAGTCACCATCCAGTGATCTTTGCCCAGCAGAGGTAAAAGCTGTTGTAACGTCAACATTTTGAACTTGGGAATGTCCAGATATGTGTTGAGGATAGATGAGTCCAAAATTGGTCTCCACGTGTTCCCTTTCTTTGGTACTAGGAACAGGCGAGAATAAAATCCTAGGCCCACTTCTGGCAGAGGGACCGGTTGTATGGCCCCTATTTGAAGTAGCAGAGAAATTTGTTTGTGAGCCTCTAGTCTTTGCTGAGGAGGAACGTCCGGCATGCCTTTGAAAGGAGGCAAGGTATGGAAATAAAACTTGTAACCTTGGTGTATGATATCCAATACCCATCTGTCTTGGGTAATCAAATTCCAATTTTCCTTGAAGAGTGCCAACCTTCCTCCCAAAGGTGCTGCCAGGCAAGAAGGATCTGGCAGCTGAAAAGGTAGGTCATTGGGCCTGTTTACGAAAGGACTGGCCCCTGCCCTCACCAAGATTGTGCAGGTGAACTCCTGTTCTAGGTCTGAAAGAACTCTGAGCTCTGCCCCTACCACGTCTAGATCTACCCCTAGACTGAGAATCATAAGAAGGATACGTCCACCCCTTAGCAGGCCAATTCCTACTAAACTTGGAGGCTGAACTTGCAAAAATCTTTAACAGCCTGCATAGACTTAGCCTTGTCTTCCATTTTCTTCAAGACTGACTCCACAGGTGAACCAAACAACACATCAGACTGTAAAGGAGCATCCAAAATCCTTGTCTTAACATGGTCAGATAAATTCTGATCCCTCAACCAGGCGTGCCTGCGAAGAACTGAACCAGTGGCAGCCACCCTAGACGAGGCCTGTACAGCATCAAAACCACATTGTAAAGAATGCTTACCCACCTGTTCAGAGACATGCACCAAATCTTGTAATTCTTTACACTCAATGCCTTCCGCCAGAGCATCCACCTTAGACTTCAATTGAGAAAGAAGATAGTTTTGATATTTCAACATATGAAACTGGAAATTCAAAGCCCTCATAGCTAAGGTAGAAGAAGTATAGACTTTCTTTCCCCATCTATCCAAAGCTCTGGCCTCCTTATCTGGAGGAACCGGATTTTTTACAACAGAGGCCTTGACACCCTTAGGTCCCTGACTAACAGTTTCTGGGTCCACCCTAGGACTCTTATAAAGATATTTATGAGCCTCAGGCACCCTGTAATACCTATCCGGTTTAACAGGAGCAGGAGGCAGAGAATCAGGATTAAGAGAAGCCTCTGCAAACACATCTTCCACAACATCCAGAACAGGGGGAATAGCCAAGGGTCTATGCTGGGGTAAAAGCAAAATTCCCTAAGCCTTTTCCTGGAATCAGAGAAGTCCTGACCTTCCCACTTAAAATGTTCCCTCATGGAATGAAGAGTCTCTGAAAAGAAAAATCCTCTGGAGGAGAAGCAGAAGGAGTCGAATCATCTGCATCAGAATCAGAATAAGGAGAGTACTCCTGCAAGTCTTCAGCCGAAGACTCTGAAACATCGAAGCCTGCTCAAAACTCCCCAACTCTGGCTCCACCCTAGGCCTTTTATCAGGAGGGGGCAAAGAACCTCTAATCAGAGTGATCAAATCTTCTGCCATTTTAAGCATGTGCTTCTTGGGCACAGACCCTGCTGAACTAGGAGTGACACCAACAGAAGATAAACCTGGCCTGCCTCTGGGAGAAGCCTTGGAAACAGAAGGAGAGGGCCTAACCACCCTAGGAAGGGAGGGGAGTACAGTAACCTGAGAAGCCCCTTCAGCCTGACCTGCCTCCTGAGAGGCCACATCCTGCAATATCAAAGTCTCCCCCTGGGACTCCAGAGAAGCCTCCGTCGGAACCACCGGTTCCACTGACGCCTCTAAAGAACCGGCGTCCGGAACGGACGACTCTTCTTGCCTGGGTTTAACTGCTTTGTCTTTGCGCTTCTTCGAAGAAGCGGGCGCCAGAGAATCCGACGGCATATTATAATTGCACCGCTTCGAAGACCAGCCTAGCACAATCTAACCTTCGCTTAATAGTGCGCTTATTGAACCTAGCACAAAAGCGACACCCAACAACGTCGTGCTCAGGACCCAAACAAGGAATACACAAAGAATGATAATCCCTATGCGGTATCTGTTTCCCACAAGAAATACAGTTATTCACTTTTTCTGACATCCGGTAAAACACTGAGGCAAGAAAAAACCAAAATATTCCCCAACGGGGTACTTAGCCAACTTTGATTCGGTCTGAAACTCTGAACTCGAAAAATTTCAGAACGCCGAACGGCACTTGCAACGCTGCTTCTGCATCGGACCATGCGGCAAAAAAGACTGAGGATATGACGTCGGTCATGCGCATTTGTACCCTGACGTCCTGATGTCAGTCTTAAGCGCCTTGACCGACGTCAGCCTAATACTTTGGTATTCGGGCCGACCGAGGACAGCGGACTACCCATATGTAAGGACTGCAGCAATGTGAGATGAAGAACATCCAGAGAATGATTGGGAAGGTGATTGGACTTGCTCACGTTCAGATGGAAATCTAGGTTCTGAAAGAGATTGACAGTGAAAGATTTTGTGAAGGGAAGTGGCCTTAACCAGAAAGTTGTCCAGATAAGGATATATGTGGATTCCTTGAAAGTGGAGACTGCAGAACATTATTAAATGGGTTCTTCACTTTGTGACACTCTGGATCACAGAAAAGCTCAAAAAACAAAGAGATAAACTGAGAGTAATCCGTTTCCTTTTTGATGGGGAGGAACACATTCTACTATCCCTTTGAGCAGGTCTGTAATGATTGGCAAAATGAGATGAATTGATTTGGAGACACCTGTGGAAGTGAATGCTGAACAAGAAGAGAACTACACTCGTGTGCAATTTTTTTGAATGATTTTCAAAACCCAAGCATTTGTTGTGATCTTTTTTCCAGAGGAGAAATTTGAGAGAAAGTTTGTTGGAAAGTTTGAAGGTAGGTGGAATAAGGGGTCAGAAGGCAGGAGGTTTATCTGAAAAGGGGCTTTTGGCACATTTAAAATCTGATTTAGGCATGTCTTGACATTTCTTCTTGGATATTTGTTTTTTTGCCTTTTTGCTGAGTGGACTTTGTAGTTTAGAGGGGCAATTTCTTTGGAACTTTGGAATAAGGCAAAGAAAAAGTTGTTTGAACACTCTGTTTAATTTTACCCCTTACTTTGAATTTTTTGAAAATCTCAGCAGAATAGGGATTGAAAAATGTCTTTAATCGAAGATACTTCCAAAAAATTTGTTTTGACATCCTCTGGGAGTGACTGAAGCCTCTGAAGTCTTATTCAGGAGAACCTTCCCAGCACAGATCCACTAGCAGCAGCCCCTGAATTAGAATCTGCAACGTCATATGCATATTTAATGAAATGATTTTTAATCTGAGATGTAGAAGATATCATTTGTAGAACAGTTTTAGCATCACTGTCAGGAGAGTTAGGAATAAGTTTGGTCATGTTGACAAAAATGGACAAAAGGTACCTAATCATATACATTTAATAGTTAACAGCATATACCAACTCCAAGACCGCACTGCATTGCAGTAAACGGAAATCTCCCCTTACGGAGATTTCCATTTACACGCTCAAGATTCTGAGCGTTTGATTTTCTCATCAGATTCGACATTGTCGGCTTTCGAGAATACAATATAGACCCGTCTTTATTGTTAGGTAAGGCATTGGAGGATGGGGAAAGTTTGGATGGCTTGTAAGAATCTATGAAAATATCTGAAAGGTCAGAAGAAATATTTCTGTACAGGTACTTGTGGCTATCGGGGACTTTATAATAGCTGTCAGGGCTTTTTTTTTTTTTTGCAGGTGGTTGAGACTCTGGAGCTACAGAAACTGAAAGAATGGTATCCTCCTAGGCTTCTACTATAAAAGGGACAGAAGGTGGCTTGGGAGCTTCTGCATGTAAAATATATCTGTTTTGACATTCTGAGAGTTGTTTTCCCTCCCAATTAAAATGGTGCTCATATTTTGTACTGTGTCCTCAAATGTGAGCAAGTCTTGGACAGAGTCAGATGGTAAGTTGTTAGTGGGTTCAA
This sequence comes from Protopterus annectens, assembly GCF_019279795.1. Classification (NCBI taxonomy): domain Eukaryota; kingdom Metazoa; phylum Chordata; order Ceratodontiformes; family Protopteridae; genus Protopterus; species Protopterus annectens. The sequence continues at coordinate 395,902,540 of NC_056748.1, read as the reverse complement.
ATAATCCAAGAGCTCACAGTCTGGTTCACAGAAAGAATCTTTCTCAGAGGAAGTATCCATTTTTCTCTTTAGAGGGTCAGTTGGTGTAGATGCCAAAAACTGTTGGGATTACAAAGCCATTACAGATTTGAATGGCCCCTGAGAAAAATCCGACCATTCTTGCTGATAATCTCTGGTAACAGATGTAGCATGAGATGAAAGATGTTTAGTCTTTTCTTATTCGTTCTTTGGGGTTTCGAACCTGGACTCTGGACACACCTCCATCAAAGAACCAAATATGTACTCTTGTAGTATTACCTGAGGAACATCATCAACTCTCTGAAATCACAAGCCTGGGTTCCTACTTCGAGGCCTTAATAGTCATTTGAATGTCTGCTGCTCCATGTCGGCCTCCAGTGGGGTCACAATAGAGGCAAAATGCCCAGTGGTCAGACTGCATGTGGTCTTAGCAACAGCATCAACAGAGACATGTAATATCAACCTTGAGAAAGAAGCTGATATAGTGATGCCTTCCTTAAGCTTTTTGGCTTTGCTTTTTGACCTTGAAGGAACATTTGAGGTGGGAACTTCAAAAGAAATAGTGTCCATCACTACAGCTTTCAATCACTGACACTTTAAACAGATTTTAAAGAACACAGATGGCTTCTTAGGGTTTTTGGAGCAAAGTCCTGACAGAGTCGTCCCTGATGTGAACATCAGTAAGTAGAAAAGACATAAGGTACGCCTATCCTTATATGGAATCTGCCTTCCACAGAGACATTTGGCTCTCTTACAGGACATGAACTGAATTCAGCAAGTCAGATAACATCAAAAAAAGAGGAAGGGTCCCGAACAGGGTACTCAGCTCTTCTCCTCCGAAGGCAAATTTATCCTTTTGTACAGCTAACAGGCTGAGCTATACAGGAAGTCTCATTTTCCAGACTGGCAGCAAGAAATTAAGTTGAGGATTTTTATGTCCATATGTCCCTTAAGTATCAGGCCCGGCAAGTCGGCATGTAAAAATCTACTGCCAATCATTAGCGGACTGGAGTTCCGCTGTGGCGACCCCTAACCGGGAAAAGCCAAAAGACACAACAACATGTCCATTAAGTATCAGCACGCAGCACTTGTGCTTTGGTCTAAGGTTAAATGTATGGCACATGAGGTTTGGCATAGTGACCGGATGTATGATATTCTTGGCAAGCCACGTCTCAGCAGTCAGCATTACTGCAACAGTGATTCAGTGATGAACATCAGCAATATCCATATGGTCATTCACTGGTTTTCTGTCTCACAGCTGAGGACCACATTTTGATAGCATCCCAAGATCACTGCACCAAAAGCCAGCAACATCAAGGTCCACAAACACTTTAAAATCTTGAATAGTGAAACTCCCTAAGTGTGCTGACCTAAGTTAAAGTGTAATACTATAGGTCCTGCAAGGGACAAATCCAGCTGCTCAATACTATGAGCCCCACTATGGTTTGTGAAGTAAAATGTTTACAACTTGGATTGTGTCGGTGTGGCTTGTTTTCATTTATATACATGTATGACTGCTTATGTTGTAAATTATGGTTTAATAAAGCTGTTCCTTGTTTAAAAAGGGGCAGGAATGGAATAATTTAAGTTATGTTGCTTAGGTTATATGATGCATAGCAATATATGTGAAGTAGAATGCTTGTAAATGTTAATTTGTTAATGCAGTTTGATTACTTTTATTCAAATCTACATTTACCTACGTCACGTGTGTTAATTCAATAAAGGTGTGTTTAAAATAAATACTGTGAGCCCCACTGTTGCTGACATTTGGTGCAATTATCTCAGGATATTGTTTCCCAATGTGATGGTCCTCAGTTATGGGATAGTAAATGCGGCCACTTCATATGCACTACAGGCATTTGGTACTGTGTCACAGCATAAGTTTTCAGTGCATGCTCTACTTCTTTCAAAGAAACTACTATGATAAATATATATTTTTTTTACAAAGCCCCTTGTCTGAGCACAGTGTCATACTGCCACTACAGCAAGCCCACTGCTCTGACAGTCACACTAAGTTATCTGCAGCATGGGAGCAGTCAATGCCTTAAAAATGTGGTTAACTACAGTGGTGTTTCACAGTTCCTGGATGGGCAGACTGATGCTCGAAGATGGTTGGAGTAAAATAAATATTTTGTTCAGTCTGTTATGCATGCAACTCAAAATATTTTGTCTGCAATCACTTAGCTATAGTATTCAAGATAAAATCATTATATTTTGTTGTACAACCCATATGAAGTTCTAACCTTTATAAGAACATTATTTATTTCTTCCAAGGCTGAAGATAAACTTTTTGATGTGCTACTTAGTTGTTCTTTAAACCGTGATTTCATGGACTCTGACGTCTTCAGATTCTCTTCTGTCTCAGTAAGATCCCTTTTCACATCACTGAGTGCTAAGGAAAGACTTTTGTTTAAATTTTCCAAGTGCTGAATAGTTTTTGAGCTGTCATCTGTAAAACAAAGGCACAAAAATTTACTCTTTCAGAGATTTCATACAATGTAACTTTAGTTTGCGGGAGCCACCACTCACATTCTGGGCCCTCAAATCATCCAAAAGAATATGCTCTAGTATTCAGTAAAAATTTAAAACACATCTAGTAAAGAAACACTGCAAATAATAGATTTATACTCACCACATCAGCTGAACTGTGAGGGTCAACAGCTGGGATTTCCTCTTCTGCATTCCCTACCTTAGTTACTCTTCTTCATTTTTCCATGTCTGGAGTGAAACACTCCACCTGCTGGCACATACTGTGATCTTAAAGATCAAAGCAGAACACAACAAACTAACCCTTGCACCAGTCACTTCACCTCCATCAAATGAATGAGCACAATTTGCAGGAGAAGAAATAAAAAAAAAAAAATCGTCATACAAGAGCTTGTGTGTGTATGTATATATATATATGGGAACACTTCACAATCGAATTACTGAAATCTCGAATTTCATATGGTCGAGACCATATGATCGAGATTTCAGTAAATCGAATATGTGTAGTGTTTAAAAATAAGTTTATTTACCTTAATACATTGCGTGCACACAGAGGCAAGGATTCTTGTACGCTCTGTGTGTACGTAATGTTTTATTTTTTTGTGGTGTTGACAGGAAATGAGAAATCTCCCGTTTTGCGCTTCCGCATACAGCGCAAGACGGGAGATTTCCCATTTCCCCACTGTAGCGCGATCTTGGAGTTGGTATATTTAAGTAGGGGAGGTGTGGGGGGTGCAGGGGGGCAAAGCACCCCTGCAAAAGCGAAGTTTGTCTTTTTTTTTTTTTTGTTGGTTTCGCTTCAGAAGTTTGAGTTTCCGAAACTCGATGTTTTGGTTTTGGTTATTTGCAGTTCGAGATTTTGTTAATTCGAGCTTCTGAAGTGAATCCATATATACACATATATACATACATGTCTACACACACACACACACACACACACACACACACACACACACACACACACACACACACACACACACACACACACACACACACCCCACTTGCATGACCTACACAGAACTTCAATATCAGCTGTTGGATAGAGGAGCCACACAGATACAGGGGCAGCAGAAAAGTTAACACTTTGCAGCAAAGCTGCTAATGGCATCTGTTAAGTGTTCTCTTCAATGGGTAGGCTGATAAATGAGAATCCCATACAGCACAACAAAAACCTTCTAAGGAATTGGGCCACAAAAAGGCCAAAAGGCAAATACTAAGAAGGCTGAATCTTGTAAAGGATGCCAAAGTTCCTACAGTCAAGTTCCAACCAATGATGCTTTGTGAAGGTGGCTACTAGTAACCAAGAGACCACATCAGTAATGGAGACACATTCAATTAACCACACCCCTGGTGGAGTGGCCTTTGAAAGCAGAATTTCCAAATCTGTAGTTGGCTGCCTGATAGCAAAGCATAATACAGTTTGCAGTCCACTTGGAAAAGGCTTGTTCAGCAATCACCATCACTTCCCACCTTGGACCAAACAGCTGTTCCTTCTTTTGGAACTCATGTACTCTTTTTGGTATCACTTGACATGAAGTATACATCCAGAGTGTGGACATCCTGTCCCATAAATACTCCTCATTCCAGCTTCTGTAAAGGAAAGAGGGATACAAGTAGATTGGTTTAAACACAATCTTGACCTCACTTTAGACAGAAAATGAAGGCTATGTACTTGTCATAACATCAATCTGTCTGGAAAGTTTAAGCTTTGTTAACTTTACAGCACAGATGATTTGAATGAATGTTCAGCTTGGAGGACAAAACCTTCCCAAGCTATGCTTGCACACCCTTCTGCCAACACACCCCAAGCCCCCCCCCCTCTCTACCTCCATTTTCTGACCATGCTAAAGGCAACAAATGCATCAAACTGGAAAATTCTCTCTTACATAGACAGGAGGATGGATAGTGTGATGGTTAAAAAAGATGCAATTCTCCAAGCAGACATTATGTTAAGTCCATAGCTTTTGTATCTGACAAGGAGTTTAAGTCTTCACTGACTGTTAGAAAGTACAGTTGTGTACACTTACCATAAATGTAGATATTCAAGTGTATTCACTGTTGCATTCATCACATTTGGGTTATCTGCTTGCAGTAGCCCTCATTTGGCCTGATTATCAAAGTCTTGGGTCCTGCGTTGGTTGCTGTCTCATCTTCCGTGACGTCAGGTAGTCAGGGGTATAAAACATGCAGCTGACACCATTGCATCAATTTTTCTTGCCCCAGATATAAGATGCCCCTCTAATGGGAAGCAATTAAATATAAAGCTGCAGTGGAGCAGCGGTAGCATTGTTGCCTCACAGTGTGGAGTCTGCATGTCCACCCCGCGGGTGAGTGACGTTCGAAAGACATGCGTAGAATGGGCGTGCCTTCGTTGAAGGTTGGGCGTCGAGCTGGCACCTCGGCAACCGTAAAAAATCTACTGCCAATCATTAGCGGACCGGAGTTCCACTGTGGCGACCCCTAACCGAGAAAAGCTGAAAGAAGAACAAACATATACAAGGTTATACCGCCAACAAAAAAGCAAATACACCAAAAAGCTTTTAAGCATAGTAAAGGAGCATAGAGGTATAGCGAAAAGAAGTCAGAGGGCTGGAGGGAGGGTAACCAGGACTGCAACAGTGAATATACTCGAGCATCTACATTTATGGTAAGTGTACACAACTGTACTATGTTCTTCGTGTTTCACTGTTGCAGTCATCACATTTGGGTAGATTCCCAAAGCTAAGGCTGGGAGGAGGAATTTAGATAGCATTAGGACCAGCTATAATACCCTGCAAGACTGCAGTGGCAAAGCCAGCTCTGGATTTAGAGAAAAATTGGCAAATGGTAATGCTTGGTAAAAGTATGTACAGAACTCCAGTTAGCAGCTTCTAGGATGTCTCTGGTAGGGACACCTCTGAGAAAGGCTGTAGAGGTAGATACAGCCCTGGTTGAATGGGGTCTAATTCCCTGCGGGATAGGTTTTCCATGGTGCTTACAGCAGAAATGAATGCAATAGCCTATCCCATTTAGAAATGGTTTGCTTTGAAATAGCCTTCCCCTCTGCCCCTGCAGAAAATGCCACCAGCAGTTGTTCAGATTTCCTTTGAGGTTTAGTCCTGTCCAAGTAAAATCTAAGTTGTCTGTTCTAAGGAGTGCAGTATCCATTCCCCTTTGTTTTGTGGATTAGAAAGAAGGTTGGCAAATGAATGGATTGATTAAGAGCCACACTGTATACCACTTTGGGCATGAAGGTGGGATTGATCCTGAGATACACCCTATCTGCATGAAAGATGATGAAAGGCTCCACTGCCATAAGGGCCTGTAATTCAGATACCCTTCTTGCTGAAGTGATTGCTAAAAGGAAAGCTGTTTTCCAAGAAAGGAATTTTAACTCTGCACTTGCAGCTGGCTCAAAAGGAGGCAGAGTGAGTTTTTCCAATACAAAGTTAAGGTCCCAGGTTGGAGTTTGGGCTCTTCTGGGTGACCTTAAGTTTTTGGCCCCTCTGAGAAACTGCTTGAGCAGTGGGTGAAAAAAGAGGGGTGGCTCTGTGTTGTAATGAGCTGAAATGGCTGAGGCGTGAATTTTGATGGAGGAAAAGGAAAGGCCCTTGTGAAACATCTCAGATAAGTATTGAAGAATCTGAGGTACATTGGGTGCTGTTGTGGCCATCCCTTGAGTTTGGTTTCAAGCACAGAATCTTTTCCATTTTTCAGCATAAGATTTTCTTGTACTAGGCTTCCTTGCCTCCAAAATGACATCCAAAAGTTGTTTATTGAGGGATGGTAACAGAGACATTACGCAATTAGCCAGGTTCAGGGTTTGAAACTGGGGGTGCAGAATCTGGCTCTCCTGCTATGACAGCAGTGTAGGAGTCTGAGGCAGGTGCCATGGGGCTAGCTGTGACACACTGCACAAGAGGGGGTACCAGTGTTGGCGTGGCCAGTCTGGTGCAATCCGTATCATCCTCGTTTTGTCCTGTTTGATCTTTAGTAGTACTTTGGAGAGGAGAGGCAGAGGAGGAAAGGCATAAACTGATAGATTTTTCCAGCTGAAGGACAGAGCATCCACTTTCCAAGCTTACTTGTGGGGAGTCCTTGTGCAGAATTTGTCCAATTGGTAGTTTTTGGGGGGGGAGGCAAACAGGTCTATATCTGGGCTCCCCCATTTGTTTATCAACATGTTGAAAGTCTTTTGTTCCATTTTCCACTCATGTGGGTCCATGAGATTTCTGCTTAGTCTGTCTGCCAGTGTATTTAGTTTTCCTGGCAGGAATTGAGCCTGTAGATGCACTTGGTAGCTCAAGGCTGTGTTCCACAGAGCCATGGGTAGTCTGCAGAGGGGGTAGGAATGGGTACCCACCTCCGTGTTTATGTACCACATAACAGTGGTGTTGTCCGTCTTTACCATTAATTGTTCTGTAAGAATGTGGTCCTTGAAGGCTGTCAGAGCATTCTGTACAGCTAACATTTCTTTTGGATTGATTTGTAGGTGCATTTGACTTGGGTTCCATTTGCCCTGAATGCACTTCCCTGGCAGGTGAGACCCCCCCCCATGCATAGTCTGATGAGTCTGTTGTTAGGGTTTAGGCGGCAGGGGGTAGAGTGAATAGTAGTCCCTTGTTTTGGTGGCAGGCCTCTGCCCACCAAAGGAATCCTAACCGTAGGCAAGGTATGATAGGAATCTTTGCTTCTAGATCCCGAGAATGTTGACACCATAGGCTTTTTAGACACCATTTTAGTTTCCTCATATGCAGTCTTGCATATGGAATTAGTGGAATGCACAAGGCCACGAACCCCAAGGCTTGCAGTATTTGCCTTGCAGATAGCAGAGTTTTTGTGGCCACTAATTTGCAGTAAGTTGTCAAATGAGTTTGTTTCTCTGGCGTGAGGAAAGCCAACTAGGAAGTTGTGTTTAAGGTTGCTCCCAGGAACATAATTTGTTGACAGGGTACCAGCTGTGATTTATTTTCGTTTATGGTGTACCCCAGACAAGTTAGCACTTTTGTACAAATGCCAGATGATTCAAAAGTATGTCCTGGCTTTCTACCTGAATTAGACAATCATCCAGGTATGGATATATTTGAATATTTCTTTGCCTGCAAAATGCAATGACTGGAGCTAGGCACTTTGTGAATACCCTGGGCGCAGTAGATAAGCCAAAGGGCAGTGCAGAGAACTGATAGTGCATGCAGCCTGCTTTGAAGCATAGGTATCTTCTGCAAGATTCCCTGATTGGGATGTGCAGGTAGGCTTCCTTTAAATCCAGTGTTGCCAACCAGGCATCTTTGCCTATTATGGGAAGCAATAGCATCTTGAATTTTGGAATAACCAAAAAGGTGTTTAGGATAGAAAGGTCCAGGATAGGACACCATGAGTTGTCTTTTCTGGGTACCAGGAAAAGTCTTGAGTAGAAACCTTGTCCCTTTTTCTCCTCTGGTACAGTCTGGAAAGCCATTAATCTTGAGAAAGAATACTTGCTTTTGGGCCTCTGTCCACTGATTTGGGGTAGATCTGGCCAACCGTTTGGGGTTGGTAATGTGTGGAAGTGAAATCTGCATCATTGGGAAACTATGTTTAAAACCCATTTGTCCTGGGTAATGAGTTTCCAGTTTTTTGCTTGCAGAGCAAGCTTTCCCCCTAAAGGAGCAGTCAGTTGAAAAGTGCTTGGAAGTTTTAAAGTTAAGTCATTGAGACAGCTTACCATAGGGGGGAGTCTTACTACTCCCTGATTTGGAAGTGGGAGCCCCCCTTTGCTTAGTCCTGTGTGTACCCTAGGACTGAAGCCTGGTTGTTCTGCTGGTTCTGGGTTTGAACTGAGAAGGCCTGGAAGAGGCAGGAAAGGACCAATTTTTTGAGGGCCAATGCCTACTAAATTTTGGAGGTTGCACTTGTAAGAAATCTTTAACAGTTTGCATAAATTTAGCTTTTTCTTCCATCTTTTTAAGAATTCTTCTGCTTTGTTGCCAAAAGGGCAGTCCTGATTTAAGGGAGCATCCAGCAATTCAGTTTTAACATGATCTGGCAAAGATTGCTACTTAAGCCAAACATGCCTTCTAAGTACAGACCCGGTGACAGCAGCCCTGCAAGATGCCTCTAGTGAATCAAAACCACATTGCAAAGTAAGTTTTCCAACCTGTTCAGAAGAATGCATTAAATCCTGTAAATCCTTATTTTCAGAACAATCAGGAATCAACATAATTTTCTGTTTAAGCAATCCAATAATATGCTGCTGAAACTTTAACATATGAAACTGGCAACTTAAGGCCCTGATGTACAAGGTTGCAGAGGTGTATACCTTCTTACCCCATCTATCCAGGGCCCTGGAATCTCTATCAGAGGGGTTAGGATTTTTGGCAGTAGTAGCCTTAATGCCCTTGGGTCCCTGTGAAATGGTCTCCGGATCCCCAATAGGATTTTTAAAAAGGAACTTGTGAGAATCAGGAACCCTGTAATATCCATCAGGTTTTCTGGGAGCAGGAGGTAAAGCTAGATTCTGAAAAGGCATAGTCAACAATATCCAGCACAGGAGGGATAGCTAAAGGCCAGTGTTGGGGCAGGAGTAAGAAATCTCTAAGCCTCTTTTTAGAATCAGAGTAATCCTGGCTTTCCCAGTGAAAATGCTCCCTAAGAGTATGCAAGATTTCACCAAAAGAAAAATTCTCTGGGGGAGAAGCAGAGGGAATAGAGTCCTCTGCATCAGAATCCTCATAGGTAGATAAGGATAAATCCTGGTCATCAGAGGAGACAAAGTTCAGAATCCTGGTCAGAAGTATCATAAGCAAACTCAGTCTTAGGTCTCTTAGAGGGGGAAGGTTGGCTTCCCCTGATTAAAGTAACAAGGTCTTCAGCCATTCTTATCATTTGTTTTTTAGGCATAGAGGCCTGACCATGTAGTCTGGGCGTCGGTTTCCTAGGCATGGTTCAAGTTTTAAGCCTTGAAGAAGAAGATGGCGTTGGTTTAATATGCAAGTCAGTAGGCCTGAATACACCCTCAGAAGCCGGTGCCTGCACAGCGGTTCTGGACCCATCCAAGGTAGAGACATCTGCAGGTTCCACAGTTATAGCATCTCGCAGCATACCGGACTGCAAATGGGTCTCAGTAGAGGCCCTTGAATCTGAAGTAGTGGGTATCGGGGCTGTGAAAGCACCTCACTGAGTACCGGCAAACTGGCGACTAGCTTAGGAGAAGTGTCATCAGCAGCTCTGGACCTAGGCGGCCTGTCTCTGTCTTTATCTTTGCATTTTTTCGGAATGTCGGTAGTCGGGTGGCTTACCAAAGACATATCTGGATAACTGAACCCAGCACCAAAATATTTAGAAGCGAAAATATACCGACAACGAATAGTTTGTGGTTTAAATAAGGCACAAAACCGACAGCAAGGTAAGTTGTGGTCAGGGCCTAGGCAAGGAATACAGTACAAATTAAAATCTTTATGAGGTATTTGCTTTCCACAAGAAATACAATTATTGACTTTTACTGACATCGGTTTAGAGCAAGAAAAAGTTTCCCCAATGGGGTATTTAGCTTTAGTTGAAGACTTCGGTTCTGAAACTCGAAAATGAAAATTTCAGGAGTCAGCTGACCAGCAATTGCTAACTGCTTCTGCTTCGGGCACCGCACGGCAAGAAAGACTGATGTAATGGCATCGGCTGCATGCTTTATACCCCTGACTACCTGATGTTATGTAAGATGAGACAGCAACCGACACAGGACCCAAGACTTTGATAATCAGGCCGACTGAGGGCTACTGCAAGCAGAAAACCCAAATGTGATGACTGCAACAGTGAAACACGAACAAAATCTAAGTCTCCAGCTTATTCTCCTGGGTGACTGAGCTACTGAAACATGCTTTTAACCATTGCAGTCCCAAAGAAAGATGTAGATCTGGAAGTAATGTCTGGTTTGTGCTCCTGGCAAATGTATTCTCTGAGGACCAAGCTGAAACTTGACAGATTAAACAGGAAAAACTTAAGAGATAATAGCAGCTGTAGTCAAATTAGCCTCAATGTAGCCTGGTATCGCCTTCCTAGAAAGCCAATGGGCCAGTGAGAGCTTAGAGGCCTTTTTTGCTCTAGCTTCTGTGAGTTAAAAGAAACAAACTGACTACCTTTCCTGAAGATCTCTGTATGGTTTACATAATTAAGGTGAGGTGGATTCACATAATACAGCAGGTGCTCTCCATTATTAGAAGAATCTCTGTAGAACACAAAAGTTAAAATATCAACTAAAGGCAAACTAAGTAGCAACCTCATGCATAAAAAAGGAATGGTCCTCAGGGAAACACTTTCTTTGTGGAAAACCATACACACTGGATTAAAACACAAGGCTTGCACCCTCTAAAGCAGTCTGACAGAAATTAAAACCTCTACGAAAAATGTTTACCACATTAAAATCTTCAAATATTTGCAGGACTCTACTTAAAACACATCACCATTTCTCCAAAAAATGAAATATAAATCTCAGGGAGGAACAGTTTCCCCAATAAGAAGATGCAAGAGAAAACCAAGTGTACCTTAACTGATAAATACATTTAGCCTGAATCAAAAACTTCCGGCATTTTATGCCACATATTGAAGATTCATGGAAGTAGGAAATGAAGAGAGATCCAGTTTGTGACCGAGGCCATATTGAAAACCTTTACTGTTGTCTCTGCAAGTCTTCTGGGTGAAAGCTTTCAAAGATGATGAAAAGGACATCCATCACTCTGCTCAAACAATCTTGATGCCTGCTCCGAGTTTGTCTCATAACATATACTAGGCATTGTCATGTTTTTTTTTTTTTTTTATCTTTGAAAATTGAAGAATAATTTCAGTATACCCATCTATAGTATGTGTATCTATCTCTCACGCTTTCTCTTTATCTCTCCCTCTACATATATACATACACACACATATATCTTCAAGGATCAGACACTATTACAGTAACTCCTAACATCTGGGATTACCCAACTTGCACTGCATTCCATTCAAGCCATTGTTTCTATCAGGAATTTCCTTATCCCTAAGAAGGCTACTTCTACTATCTGTTGCCACAGATCAGAGCTGTGATCACACACTAACAGTGTGTTTAACATTAATGGAGTGTCATGATTACACTGCAATATCAACAAAAAGGCAAACTAGTTAATCACTTCATTAGCACAAGACCTGATCTTGATAACTGTTGAGTAACTCCCCAAGATTGTTAAGATTGGGTCTCACACTAGTTACTAAGTAATGACAGTGGTGACAAGCAAACTACAGAGTCAGTGCTCAAAAACAGCTTAGTTTCCATCTGCTATACCTGCAATCTATCGCTGACTCTATCAATATATTGCCCCTATGTGTGTTGCCATCTGTTTGACAGTATTTGCTAAGTGTTTTACCAGCTTTGAAAACCAGCAAAACACATTGTCCTTTTTTACTGTAACACGTTGCCCTTTTTTTACTGTAACTAGTAATAAATGGAGCAGATAAAGGCCCATGCACTAGAAAGAATTATAATCGGCTCTCTGATCATAAACTAGCATTATGTGTTCTTAACATAGATGCCAAGATTTGCCTCTTGACCTTTGCTTTTGAAGTGAATTTCTTGTCAGCCATGTCTCAAACACATAACATGGTTGAGATGGGACACCAGCTCATAATCCCCTAAAATGTTTCACAGGTTAAATCTCCATCTCTAAAGGACAGGCAGGTATCCAGGCAGCCTGGCGCTTGTGACTTTGGACAAGGACCATCTACTTTCAATACATCCTGTAAACTGTCCAAGTGGTGGGACTGTTCCCTCTGAATACGGAGTCTCATTTTTCTGGCTCTCTTATTGGAAGATGAAGTACCCTTTTACATGCTGAGAGCAAAACTCTCCTTTAAAATGTAAAGTCTCAACAAAGGAAACACCTTCTGCATGGGAACCTGGAGGTGGAAAAATAATCATTAGACTCTTGAGAGAAGAATCTACCTGAGTTATGTTAAATCTTCATCTTGACTGGGAGCTTGTTTTTGCTTTTCTCTTTTCAGTTCCTGAACGTTGAGGGTACATGCAAATATCTGTGTCTCAATGGAGTTTTATGAACATAATGACATCAGTCTGACAAAGGTAGTGAGCGAAGTCCCTGTTGTTCTCATTGCAGTTTCCTGTGCTGCATGTTCCCGTGCATAGTTTCTAAATCAAAGGAAGACTGAATTTTTTAACAGGAACCAATTTTAATGCAGTCACAGTGAACTAACCTACTTAAATAATGATGAAGTGCTAGGTAATTCACCACAGTAATACCTGGATCTGAAACAATGACATATAATTCTAATGTCAGAAATGATGAAGGTGCAGCCATGTTCTTATCTTCTGACAGCATCTAGGTTGTAGGCGACAACTCTGGCACTTTTGACAACTTCAAACCCCTATATTTGTGAATTTAGTACTTGTAACCCCCATAGTCATATTGAACTGCAAGATTTATATTGTTTTAATTCTCTGGTTGCTGTCTTTAGTGATTTACTTTTGTTAACTTAACCTCTGCTGTCTCTTTGTAAGAGCTGTAATAAAGTCAAAAACAGTTAATTGTTGTATTATATAACAACCAAAAGCCTAACAAAATCATACATACGTATTTTACTTAGATTGAAAATCTCAGAAGAAGCCTACATTGTAGTGCAAGACAAAGACCTTTTTGTGACCCAGATGACCTGGGATTGATCAGCATGCCAGAAGCTGGTGAGTGAAGGAAGGAAGGAAGGAAGGGAATGAGCAACTAATGCTGGCTAGCTCAACCTGGAAGGAGGGATGGATGGTTGGCCTGGTGTAAAACTGACAATCAGAGACAGTGTGTCCTTGGAAGTACAACATAAGAGACAGGAACAAGTGCCCACTAAAGCAGCCCAATGCATGCTGCAGCAGGCATGCATGCCACTATGAAGATAAATTACTTTACTGCTGTTGTGTGTAATGAAACACAGAGTAGTGTTGACTAAATACAAGTGTTGTGCACACCAACAAAGGTTTCATAGAACTACGGAGCAAGGCCACTGCTGGTGTTCATAAGAATAAGGACAGAATGAAAGAAAACTCTGATTAGAAGAGAGTACTTAAGGTGGCTACACCTGAATATCACAATTTACTATTACAGGGATGACCATTCAAGAGGAAGACGGGAGTTTCTTAGGACCCACTATTTATCCCTTTTAGCAAGTCACTGTCTAAAAGATGCATTCCAGTTATGGCAACAAGCAGTGGTGGTTCTCATCGATAACTGAGGCTCCTTAAGTATCCCAATAAATACAATCCCAGATATCTCACCTATTACACTATCTAAAATAAGGGAAAAGATCATTATGGACCCAAAATACGTGACCTATTACTTTGGGACATAAGTCTATATTATGGGTCGGTTTTGCCTTTGAATCTTGTGGCCTTATTTTTATTTTTAAGGGAATATCTACAGGACTGGATTAAGGCTTTGCTGCATGCATACAGTTTACCAAGGTCTTTAACGCTTATCCCCCACACTGGAGATTAACCAAGCATAAAATCCTTTGGTTGATAGATGTGACCCAATGGACTGAGAACTCACTATCAAACAAGACACAGACTGCATGGTCAGTTCGCAGTGCTTGTCCAGATTGTTAGTGGTGTTCTTTTGGGATCAACTCTTGAGTCTATTTGTTCAGTGTTTTCTTTTCAGTTGTACAGGCAGGCAATGACATTTGACTCGCTAAGTATGCTGATGACTGCAAATTAAGAAGCACACACTCCTTCTACAGTACGGACTGTACATTATTTACTTCTGGTAAACAAACACTGAGCTAACATTCAACATTACCATGCATAGCACAGTTTTTTTCATAAATGACTAGTTCTGCGTAAGTGCTCCATCAAGGAATGAGCATTACAAATTGACAGGATTGCACACTTCTGATCATGAAAACCTAAGGTTGGCAGAAGTATGGAGCAGCAGACCTAATTTTGGGACAGCTAGCTGACCAGGTGAGGTCTCAATGAGTACCTTACACATCTACTTATCAAAGAATGCATGTCCTTTTGTAGCTTACTACTCAGTTATCTTGTTCACTTGAAAACTCTCTGAAAGTCAAGAGATTCAGTGACTACAGTCACAAGGCTGAGGAAAGGTAAGAGTAATGGTTAGCTTTCTCTCATGTACCAGGATCCACTATATCAAAAGGGCTCTCAAATCCCTTCGCCTAAGGTACATAAGATCTGGTCACTGCATATGTGGAAGTGAAGGTTTTCAGACCCATATCCTTTGGTCATATACAGAGGAACATGATGGAGCTCTCTTCATATGCATCTGAAATAGGTGTGAAATGAGTATTGAGCAGTACCCTACCTTCGCTAAGAATAATGCCTCAATACAAACAAAAGAGAATTAATTTTAATCGCTGGCTTAGCTACTGGTGTCCTTATAGGGGGATCCTACACATAAAAGCATGGGTGCTATTCTAGAAATGGCCTGCATCTCTCTTCTCATGGCTTTCATTTACTGGCAATAAACTTTTCTTCTCCTAGAGAGTCTTTTTAGGCAAAGTTGCTCACCTCACATTACCTACATTGCCATCTACAATCACAATCATATAGTACCTGCACTGTACAATGGTAGAAGTCTTAACAAAAACGTTTACTCCTCACAGGGATTCTTAACCCTTGAAAATAAACAGTGAATGCCCCCCCCCCCACACACACATACACACAAACAAAAACACAAATGCACACAGTACAAGGACTTAGTGTCTACCACTCCTTTAGACCCATCACCAGATTTGACAGAGAGGGCTTGTCTGTGTTCATAAAAAAATGACTCAATGCAAGGCAATGACCTTGAACTCCTTGACAGTCTTCTCACAATAAACCAAACCTTGTACCCTACTGTAAACAATTAGTGTATCCCCTCCGTGACATCAACAGTCCATGAGACACATCTAAACAAACTGACATCCCTCATTCTCAAACCCAATACTATCCTGCAACAACTTAGACCAACTTGTCTAAATCCGAATAAGGATCTCAAAAATATTGGACCTGGTTCTCACCAATATAGTCCCCCTATGCTCAACACCCAAAGTTACAAAATCACGGATGAAATCTGACCACCAAGCAGCAACACTATGTGTTAGGCCTGAGAAACCCCTTCTGTCTTTAGAGATTACTCCAAAGTAAATCTCCTCCTACTAACTGATGACCTGATGAAACTCAAACCTCCTCCTCACCTCCATGACACCACTTTACACTCTGCCATATTAACAAATAAGTTCTAGAAGTTATATTGAGACTGCTGTCTTCATAAATACAGTACCAAATTCAAGAGCAAACCCATTTGCTGGCACCACCGTAGAAATAAATGAAAAACAACAGTAAGAAAGACGTAGCACATAAGATCAAAAGTAACACCTTATCAGCTAAATGTGAACTCGGAAAGTAGGTCTGCTGCTCCAAATTTCCTTCTGACAGCTGTTGCAACATGTTCTTAAAACATCAAGTCTGCATCAGTAGAAGTGTGCAACCCTGTCAATTTGTAATGCCCACTCCTTGATGGAGCACTTATGCAGAACTAGTCATTTAAAAAAGGAAATAACTAAAATCCTAGAAAAAAAAAATCCTCCAAAAACAAACAAATTGGGAATTGCCACTGATACTAAGGATAACCACAAGGCTTTCTTCAGCTATGTTAGAAACCTGAGAAGTAATGCTCATCAACTCTGAGTTAATACAAAATTACATGATGTAGCCAACCAACTACCAGACAAACACAGCTCAAATTTTACTCCCATACCTCTCCTAACCTTTCCATCATACATTAGCATGCCACCACCTCTGATCTCCACCAAGTCCTTCTTAGCCTTCTCTTCAAGGCTAAGAACATGAGTTCCATGGGTCCGGATGACGTGTCAGGCTGTTTTCTTTTTAGTACCAAGCATTGTCTGGCAGACTAGTTTCTCTAAGTTTAATCAATCTCAGCCTCTCCACTGAATTTGTGCCAGAGGTAAAGAGAACTGCTTTAGTCATCCTCCATAAAGGGGGGCCCATTACTGATCCGGGGAACTACAGACTCATAAGCCTCACCAGCCTTATCTGTAACGCAATGGAAAGCATGACTATGGAACTTATCAACAACGACAAAGGCAGTCTTCAAATCCTGGACCCAAACAGTGTAGGGTTTGTTAGGCAGATCCTGCCTTGTAAACCTGGTGGACTTTTCTGAATAAATCACCAGGCATTAGACTCAGGCAGATTATCTTCACTTAGTAATATATGACTTTATAGTAGTGTTCCATTACTGTTACTATTTTTTCTAGTCAATATTGTGTTTTACTTACTTTTTTCTACATTACACACTACAGTTCTCTATATCCCTTGGTACCAGCTGCAATCTTATATCAGCCACTCCCCCTTCATTGCGTCAGCACCAAAGTTATTTCCCTGTCCTACAACGGGTGCCACTTCAAAAAAAAAAAAAAAACTATTACCAGACTGTAGTTGTGCATCGCGTCCCATGTTTAGTGTGTACACCATGAAAGTTTTTATACTTCTTACTAAGTCATGACCTCTTTTAAAAGATGGTAGTCTCTTCAATTTGCATGCAGTGCATTACTTCTACTCAATGTAATAACATTTAGATGTCTTTATCTTGGTACTTGTACATAACAGTACTATGTTACTCTAGTGAAGTCCTGTGTTAATGTTGACTGATCTGAGTACAACACAGTGTGGCAGTCTATGCTGTCAGGTTGAAATCTTTTATTATTTTTTTCTTTTTCTATTTTTTCCTCTTGTCCATACCACTGCATTCTTAATTTTTGCCTTTACGGAAACCTTAGACCTATAACTGCTTGGGCTGCCTCAACAGGCATCTGTTATACGTAAGCAGGACATTAGAGGTACAAATTTTAACCCAAAGTGTACTGAGATATTATTATACTTGATCACATAGTGTGCTAAGCCACTTACTCTTTCTGTGTTTTTTAACACTGCAACTCCTTGGTACTTGTTAACTGAAAATTGCCTGTTATATGTATTTACAACTGAATCTTGCTTAAATTTGTAATTACCTCACCAGGTTAAGAACTGTAACTGAACGTTTGTCTTGCTCATATACTGCTACCCTCACCTTCTCTCCATTGTTTCTACATCAGTTATAACTTTATTTTTCTTATCAGCTACTGCTTTTCTTCACCCTCCTCTGTCAACTATACCTTCTCGACTATGCTGCCTTTTCCTATCTTCACTCCAAGCTTACCCTCTCACCTAGTAGTTTATTACAACCTGGGTTTTTACTTCCTATTACACTTTTGTCTCTCTAATCACACTTCTAATTTCTCTTTTCCTTTTAGTTTCCCTAAATTCTTTTCTGCAATAAACTGCCCCCACCAGAACTGAATGCTTGGATACTCCTCCTCCTCTCTCAAGAATGTGACTACCGGCTTAACTGCCTCAAAACGGGCTACTACACTTTTTTGTTCTTTCTACAGTTTAGTAGGCAAGCTCTAGCAGTAAAAGTAAATCCTCAGTACTTTACTACAAGTGCTGCACACACTAAAATGGATGCTGTAGTGCTGGAAGCACCCCCCTTTCTGTAGTCTCTCTACCCACAAACAATTTTACTCTTTTGCAGTTGCTAACATTTGATAGATGTTAGGAGACCAACACTTGATCAAGGAATACTTAACTTAATTTGTGAGTCAACACTTAGTTAATTTAACTGCTATAGCCTCATCTCTTATTGTAGTACATCTCAATGCATTACTGCTTAACAATTGGTACGACCTGAGCTGGCTGGCTGTTTATTTGCTACAGCCAGATCTGCCTGGTTGCTCTAACCGATCTGTTCGATTTTACTCTGCTCGGGCTCACTCCACTCCCCTACCCAACCCCCAGTTCCCACCCACCCCCACATAAGCTGCATTTTTACTATAGCCACCTTCTCACAACCCCACATCCTACCCCTAAACAACCAAGTGCTACATATGATTAACTTACCAAATCCCTTCCTGCTAAGCTTCCTAAAGCACTTTCCCAACAAGCTGTACCACGCAGTTTACCTTACTCTCCTCCCAAACGCTCTCCTCTCCACTCAACCTTCACTACCGTCTTAACCTCTTACTGCTGTATTCCAGTCGACCCTAAAATATCCAACTACTAACTCTCTTATCCATTTTCCTCCTTACTGTTCCTTCACTCTCATAATCACATCTTACCATATCATGCTTCTCATTTACCTATCGCATTACTTCTTTCTCTCCTTTACAACTACATATTACACTAAACTATCATACTGTAAACCATCACCCACTCTTACCCATATTGTAGCAACAAAGACACTACCCTGTCATATTCAATGTCTCCCTCTTTATATAACTTCTCCTACACACACCGGCGATATTGAAGTTGAGGGCCTCACCAGATGCGCAGTAGCAAGCCACGCCCAAAACCCACCCCCGTGATATGTCATTCATGAATATGCATTCCCTCCGAATGTACAACCGAAGAAAAAAAGTGCACTTGACGTTGTAATAGGACAGTAAAAGTAACAGTAAACTGAAGTAAATTACTGGTATGGCGTGAACGACATTTAAACAAAAAAACACTTTCTCGACCTTGGGGTATTTCAGTTTCTTAAGAGGACTGCCAACTGCTAAATTATGGATTTGATACAACGTAATAGCTTCTTATTTAAACTAAAGTGTTTCCATTGTCACAGTGCTTTTAATAGTCAGTCACCAAAATCTCATATTGACACTTTGAACGGTTATGTGCTGTCAGTACAGCACGCAATTGTATGGAAGTGTAACTGCTTCTTTCTTTTACTCAGTTGTGGGGTTAGTCTTAAGTATTACAGGGTGTTGCAGCATGACTGAACTTTGATATGCACATATTGTGTATAACGGCAAGTTTTAATCAACCTAAAATGTTAATTTATTGCTAGTTGTCGAAAACCCCAAGTAATATGCAGACCGGATTGTCACTCAATTTGCGACACGCCCACTTTTGCACAAAACGAACTGGTGAGGCCCTCAACTACAATATCGCCCACACACCACCTCAAAATCAAAACACTATCTTACACTTCTCACTCTCCTAAACTCAAGTTAAAATTCTACACCTATCACCCTTACTCTCCTCAACTTATCCCATCTGCAAGAACTCATCTGCTTGCTGGAGACATTCACTCCAAACCTGGTCCCGCCACCTCCCCACCTAGTCTTAGACACCCTCCTCCCTTATCTGCCCCCCTTCCTCATCTCATCCCCCATCATCTTTTACCCACAAAACTTAACTATCATCTCAATGAACATACAAAGTATACTCAAAAAACACTGAACTCCATTCATGGGTAGCCCACAACACTTCACATATCTTAACCATATCTGAGACCTGACTATAACCCCACATCTCTAACAACAAAATCATACCTCCTGGATAGAATAGCTACCGGTTAGATAGAATCCTTAAAAAGGGGGAGGCATTGCCATTCTCTATTCTGAAAAACTTAACTTCTTCCCCCTAACAACTCCTCTCCCAAAGTTCTACCCTGCTGAACTGTTAACACTAAATTGTCAGCTGAACTCCCATAGAAAATTTGCTACTGCTTCCATTTATATCCCACCAGGTAAAAACATCACCTGCCTTGAACACATACTATCATGGATCTCACACAACATACCCTATGAAACAGTCATCCTCTGCGTTGTAAATATAGATTGGAAAATATTTAATACAGACTCACTAAAACTCGGCATAAATCATCACAGCTATAATCAACTAATAGCAACTTCCACATGTTTAAATAAAAACTCAAATACCAGCTCCATCCTTGACTGGATCCTCATAACTGATCCAAATCTCTATCACAACACCAGTACTCTACCTGATTCCATAAGTGACCATCTTCCCACCCACATCCAAACACACTCTCCCCCCCCCCCCCCAAATGTACAGGTCACACTTATACAAAGACTGCTGTAAACTATACTGTTTCAATTCTGTTACACTAAATAACAGACTCTCAGCCACCAACTGGTCCTGCCTCCATCACCTTCCCCTTAATGATGCATATCCTCAACTCCCTAGCACCCCTAAGGAAAATTAAGATAAAATCAAACTATGCCCCCTGGCTTTCAACAGACCCTTGTACCCTTATGCATAAAAGAGATAGTGCCTGGAAATCCTGGCTGAAAACCAAATCCCCTGTACATCTTCAAAACTACAAAGAACTCAGAAACTCCACCAAAAAACAAATTAACAATAAGAAAAACTTCTACAATAACTCCCAAATGAACCACTACTCTAATCCCAAAGAATTCTGGAGCACAATCACAAAATTATCCACCAAGGAAGACCCATAACCTCAAACCCCTACCCTAACAACACCCCACAAGAAATTGCCACCCTTCTCAACTGCCACTTTATTGACTCCATCTGCAAACTAACCCACATAGACCCTAACACCTATCCCCTATCCCTCCATCAATATACCAACAAACCCCCCTTTTACTTAAACCAGTTTCCACTGCCTACATAAAATCACTCACCCATAAACTAAACCCCTGCTATCACTCTACCAATAACTTGTCCCCCCTTTCTAAGACTCAATAGCCTATCCAATCTCTACACTAATCAATAGATCTAGCCAGGAATCCACAGTCCTTGACATCTGGAAATCATTCTATACTACACCTCTACACAAATTAGGAAACTCCACTGACCCTTCCAACTTTACACCCAAAGCTATTCTTTACCCACTGTTAAAAATCCTTGAAAAATGTATACATACTCAGCTTCTCAACTATCTAATCCAAGAAAACCTTCTGACAACTCCTCAACACAGCTTTCAACCAAACCACAGCACTGCTATGGACCTCATATCTTTTACTCATACCGTAGCTAAAGCTACAGACAACAACGTGTCTCATGTCTGTTCCTAGACTTCTCAAAAGCCTTTGATACAGTATCACATACTAAGCTTCTAACAAAACTACCTGATCTCAACCTCTCATCTTCCACTCTTAAATGGTTCTCTAGCTACCTTTCCAACAGACTATAGTCCGTCAGATGGCACATCTCCTGCTCCCCCTTTCAACCCATACAAACAGGTGTCCCCCAGGACTCCATTCTTGGACCCCTCCTTTTCAGCATTTTTACCAACAACCTACACACATCCTGCAGTCACTCCTCACTTATTCAATATGTAGATGACTCTACTCTTATCTCCTGCTCTGATAATTTCTCTAAACTTTACACACTTATCCAATACTCATTCCTTTCTGTTTAAAGATGGCTTAAGGAAAACCAGCGCATCTTAAATCCAAACAAAACCAAACTTCTTATCTTCCTTCTCAAATCACTCATTCATCACAAATCCAGCTTTACGATCTCATCACTTAATAACACAGTCATTAAAGTAGATTCCTACACAAAGCTCGACACCATAACTGACTATCAATTATAATCTGACCAACACATTCAACACTGTATCAAAAAACTCACCAAAAACTGAGTTTACTTTAGAGGAAGAAAAAATTCCTTACCTTAAACTACAAACTTTCTCTGACTCAGGCATTCCTTCTACTCTATGCATCTCCAGTCCTAACAACCTTACAACCCACACCTATTGCCAAGCTCAAGCAAATCTACAACATAATTGCAAGATTTGTCACCAACTAACCATACACCTCTCACTGCATACACCCCGCATTGCATTAAAAAAGTTATAGTGGCTAGAATTCCCCCATCAACTATTACTTTCTCAGCAACACATTACACACTCTGTAGTCAACAAAACCTCTGCCTGCCCCTCCCCCTCTTCTCTAGTGTCCTCCTACATCCCAAATCATTCTGCTCGAAGCTCTGACCAACATCTCCTAGAGATTTATAAGTCGAAACAAAATACACTGGCAAACTTTTATACAAATACTATGTATCTTAAGACTGGAACAAACTCCTGTTTAATGTAAGAAACATCACACACACAAGTTGATTCAAAAGAGGGCTAAAAAAAAACTGCCCCTGCCTGGACTCTATATAAACCCCCCACACCTTCTGTACTTCTAATTACAATTTCTTTTCATTTTTTTTTTCTTTTTTTCACAGCTCTCACAAATTATCAGCTTCTGTACTCATGTATGTGATATACTAACCTGCTCTACAAGTAATGTTTCATTCATTGCTACAACCCACTTGATAATTGTATTTTGCATTTCTTCCATGATATGTTAACAACGTTCTCTTAAATATGTTTCAGTTGTTCATATCATACTATCTACAATGCTTTGTAGCAACATAGGTCTCGTCTTTGTTTTCATCATGCTAACAGCCTATTACTATTTATTTCTTATCTTAAATAATTACTATGATTGTACTGGAGCTTTCCTCCTTGGGTGTCCACTGAAAATGGGCTCCTGGCTTAGTTGGACTAACCGAATTAACAAATGTCAAATAAATAAATGTTGCCTCCTTTAATACTTGCTGCATGTCCTCAGAAGGGTCTATTATACATGATCAAAACTGCAGAAAGCCAAAACCCATATGGCCAAGACCATATGTTCGACCTCCGCAATTTCGAACATGCAAAAACAAAATAAACACACAATATTAACTGACTTTCTAAGTGTTAGCAGGGGGGCTATGCCCCCCTGCACCCCCCGTAACTTTAATATACCAACTCCGAGATCGCACTACACTGCGGAAATGGAAATACTTCCATTCTGCACTGCACGGAGATGTCCGTTACACATGGTCGAGATTCCAAAAGTCGAACATATGGGTTTCGACTCTGTGGCATTTTGACCATGTGTAGGGGAACCCACTCAGAAAACCGATGCCTAAAATGTATTAACATTATATCATCCAGGCAGTTAGTTGCAGTTGTTTGGGGTTAGATTGTATCAAACACCACTGGTCATGTGTGAGTATGTCCAGTCTGTGAAGAAGCTTGTGGTAAGTGACCTTGGCCACTTCCAAAAGAAATGAGAACCACTGTTGCCTGGGCCTGAAGTGAGACACCACAATGATCTTTGGAATATTTCTGAACCTTCAGAATGATACTTGATATTAGTGGAAAGGGTAGAAAGGTATATAGCAACAATCCTGTTTAAGGATAGGAAAAACCATCTGTTTTTCAGGCTTTCTCGCAAGGAGTCCTGGAGGAGAACTCCGTCAACTGACTGCTGTGAGTGGAGACAAAGAGATATATTTGAGGTACTCCCCACAGCTGGATCAATTCCTGGAAGGTCCTCTGAGTCTGTCCTGACCCTTCTCAGCTTGTATGTCACACAATTTTGCTCTGGTGGACAATAAAATGCTCCTATAGTGAGATTGTGCTGAAAAGCTATCTCAGGCTACCATGGCTAGTTTGTATGGAGGGTATGATCTGGTTGCCCCTGTTTGTTTATGTATTACTACATCACCGTGGTGGTGTCTGTAATCACTTGTAATAGTCTAGGGGAGCAAAGGTGACTGACACTGTTAAGAGCATTGATAAGTGCCATCATCTCAGTTATATTTGTGTTTTTTGTCTGTCTTTTTTGTTCCAAAGTCCCTACACTTTTATCTCCATAGACACTGCTCCCCAAGCAAAGCTTGAGGTGTCTGTTGTTACAGATTGTGCTGGAGCAGGGAGGGAGTATGAGAGACAAGAATTCTGGCACGTTTGGTCTCTCCACCAATGAATTTCTCTTTTCAGAAACCCTAAAACTGGAATTTGAAATGTCAGGGGATGCTGATGTTTAAACCATAAAAATTTTAGGTACCACTGAATTTTTCCGATGTGGCATATTGCCAGATGCAAAAAGACCCAAACTTCAGAGAAATTCCCAGGCTAAGACTAATGTTTAAGTGGAAAAACTCAGGAATAGATCTATATACAGATCTACTTTTTTCTGTGGAAGAAAAACTCTTTGAACTGAGATATCTAAGAAACACTCCATGAAAACAATCCTGAAAGAAGGCATTAAACAAGACTTTTACCTGTTCTCCTGGAACACCAGTATGTGTAGGAAATCTTTCATCCAACTGAGAGATTCTTACACTTTGAAAAAGACTCTGTAAATATAAGCAAGTCATCTAAATAAGGAAAACATGAATACCTTGCAGTCTTCAGTAGGCTGTCACTGGAGATAAAAATCTATATAAATACCCTTGGTGTAGATGATAGACCAAAGGGTAGTGTAGAGTTAACAAGCAGTAAAGAGATAACATTTCGAATTTGGGCACTATCAGAAATAGGTATATAAAAGAAAGATTTAGAACTGGTCTTTAAGGATCTTCTTTCCTTGGCCCCAGAAACAATCTTGAATTAAATCCATCTCCTAGCTAATAAAGGGGACCCCTTCTACTACTCCTTTAGTCAACAAGTGCTGAACGACAGGAGGGAAAAGAAGAGTTTAACCTGGCAGATGGAGGGGGAGGCCCTTGAAGTGGAGGGAAAGACTCCCACTGCCACCTGTAACCTTAATGGATTCCTTTTATAACCCTACTGAAACTGCCAATTACCAAAGAGACAGAATGGAGGTCCAGACTTTCTGGAAATATTAAAGGCTTGCCAGGGTGGGAAGAGGGATCATGCATAGTCATTCTGACTTACTACACTGTACTTTGTTCTGGGGGTTCCTCTTTTCCTTTTGAAACCTCTTTCTACTGGTTTTTAAACATCTGCTTACCAGCAGCTTGTTACTTTTAGAAAATGGTTGAAGAAGAAACAAAATCCCTTGACAAACTTGGAGAAAGAAATTCAAAAAACAGAAATTTCTCGAGACAGACCTCTGCAGCAGCTGGCCCAAAAAATAACTCTAAAGGAGAATTCATATATTTTTTAACTTTAATACCCTCAAGAAGATTTTGAGTTCACAAGCAATCAAACTTCTTCATTGCAATTCCATTGGCAGCAGCATAAATCATAAGTACATTTCAAACAATGGGTAGCCACTTGAGACACAAAAGCAGTATGATTCCACAAAAAATGATTTTTTCTGAGAAAAATAAACTGATTTCATGTTTCTCAATTTGTCAACAAAGGCAAACAAACACATTAGCTTGACAGTTCAGAATTTTAAAAATAAGTTTTGGAGGATAATAAACTTTTTCCCAAACATATCAAAGGATTTCCCATCCTTGTCAGAAGGGGAAGGATTATTACTTCCAGCTATTTAGTAGCAGCAGAGTTCACTAGCGAATCACTGCCAAGTCTGATCCGGGGTTAAAAAAAGAGAAAAAAAACCCAACTTATAAGATTGAGGAACTTTATACGCTATCTGCATTTTTAGAGCCAGCAGCCTGGCTGTCAGGCAAGTTAGACACTGCAACAAATACATCCTCTTCTGCTGAAAAAACAGTAGGAATTAGTGTAGGTTCAGAAAAATCAAGTTGCAGTAATTCATAATACTTCTTCAGAGATAGTGTAAAGTCATTACATTCCCACTGAAACAACTGACTCATTCGGGAAATAGTTTCAGAAAAAGAGAATCATTCAAAGGGACAGGCAAAAGCCACAGTTTCCTCAGAGTCTGAACCAGAAACGTGTTTGTCCATTCACAACTATTTTGTGTTTCAAAGTCTTAAACCTTATAGGAAGAAAATGAAGTATCCCTTCTTCTCTTGTTAAAAACAGCTGAACCTGAGCCTGAACTAATACCTGAGCTAAGCCCAATAAAATTACTCCTGTCCAAAGTATCAGAGACAGAAGTTAAACATTTAACTTTCTGGTTCTTTTAAACAGGAATTTCTAAATAAACAGACTCATTTTTGCTAAGCAAAAAATCCCTAGGGACAGGCATTAGTGTGACTAGGCACAGAGGTATTCCTTATTCCTTCTCCCAAGACTGATAAAAGTGTTCTCCCTTGCCTGGCAAGGACACTCAAACAGCTGTACAGAACATGTCTAACCCCAGTCCATGGTGACTCCAGGGACTACACCAGAGAGGAAGCCAAGGAAAAAGATGAACAGGTTGAGGAACCAAACATGGCCACAGCAGTTACCCATCTGAGGCCAAGGCAGTTTAGCCTATTGTGGTGGCAAAGGCTGCTTGCTGATCTTTTTCTTTTTGGGGCTGGAAAAAAGGAAGAACCATGGATCCACTAAGTTATTCTACAATGCAGCTAAGAAACATGCCCAATTCCCAGGGAAGCCTAGCAGTAGTAGTCTGTAATACAGTAAGCAGTAAAAAAGAATTATGTTTTTTCACTAAAACACATTGAAAAACACTTTAAATACTTACCCAGCCCCCAAAATAAAATAAAACATTTTACCAATGAAAAAATGTTTTAAATTTGTTGTAGCAACTTTTTTTTTACACAAAAGTAAAAAACTGACACTTCTATTTAAACATTACTAAAATTCATAGGACAGTCAACAAAAACACTTTTGCAGCACACAATTAATTTTACATAAAACATTTTCTGTCATAAGATTCAAATATGGAACTGCCCATTAATAGAACAACATTAGCCAACAGTCAATCCCTGGAAGCCCTCATGAGGAGCACTCTTTAGTGGCAGGGAAGCTTCAAAGGGCTTGGTGTCCAAACCACTCTTTCTTCAGCTTATCTTAAGCTGAAAAAAGATTTGGGTACACATAATGTGATCTGGAAGTTGGCTGTTATATCCTACGCAGGACAAAACTAATATAGCTAAGGCTACTGTGGCAGTGATCAAAATGAAGAACACCACAGGATTTCCTTAATGAGTCAATTAAGGGCATGTCCTCTTCGAGTTACCACAACCTCATTAAAGCAGTCTCTCTTTTCTGTTTCTTATTGACTTCTGAGAGGGGATCTCTAACATACAGTGTCTTAAAGAATCTGGTCCTATGTGACCTCCTACACATCTACAAAACAAATAATGCCCAAAAACACCCACTCAGGAGATAAGAACAGTTGTGTAAGAACGCAATACAACAGCAGATGTCTGATCACTGCTGCATTACTAACAACCTATGGCATAGTCTGTCAAGGACAGCCATATGTCCAACTAACATACCAAACCCTGGACACTTGCTCCTAAAACTATACCTCCAAAATATGATCTCAGCCCAAGAGAGGCAGTGGTACAAAGAAGATGCATGTACACAAAATACCTTTGGAATTTCTTTGAAGAGAAATGGCTGAAGCAGACGGAGAGGCAACTGCATACATATGTGCAAGTCACAAAAGAGGTGGAAAACATAAAATAACCTTCTTCAGCAAAACAAAAACAGTAAGAAAGAAAATGGTGAAGGAGGAAGGGATGTAGTACTGCAACAGTGATCAGTCAGACATCTACTATTATGTTAAGATCTTACAAAACTGTACTATGCCCTGTCATGATCACTATTGCAGTATTAATAACCTATGAGAGATTCTCAAAGTTAAGAAGACAGGAATCCTGAACAGGGTTATAGTCTATAAGACTTAGCAAAACAGAATGAATACACCTTGCTCTATTCGTAGACAAAAATATAAAATTTGTAATGTTTTTGTGAAAGTCTGAACAGAACAACAAGTAGCCACTTTAAGAACATATTTAGAATCTAGACCTTTGAAGGAAGCCTCTAAAGATGTAGCAGCTCTAGTAGGCTAGGCCTTAACTGGAGCCAGAAGCCACTTACCATGGAAAGAACAATAAAAAGGGACAGTCTTGGAAATATAAGTAGAAATAGTTTGTTTAAATCAGGAATCCCCAAATTTCTGTCCCGGAAAGAGGCAAACTGCTGATCAGACTTCTTGACAGCCTTGGTTTTATCTAACTAGAACCTAAGCTGTCTATGGACATCCAAATAATGTAGTACCCTCTCTTCCTCAATTCTGTAAGCAAATTAATAGTCTGACTCAAGGATAGTTCATTAACTGCTACTGGCATAAAAAAAAATTTGTATGAAGAGCAACACTGTTCTTATGAAAGATAAGAAAAGATGGAATAGCCATGAAGACTTGCAAATCTTGGACTTGCTTAGTAGAAATCAAATTCACTTTTCCAAGTACAAAAAGTAAAAGAAGCAGAGGCAGTAAAATCAAAATGAGGTATGCTTAGCTTTTGCTGAACATAGTTCAAAGTCTAAGAAGGAGGAATAGCCTTTCTTGGTGGTCTAATACGAAGGATGCTTTTTTTAAAAAAGTTTCACCTTAAACTGAGCAGAGAGTGTTGGGTTCAAAGGGCCACAAGCAGAAATGACCAACAGATGAGACTTAATAGAAGATAAAAAAAAAAACACACAGTCTTGAGCAATTTATAGGTTCATAGATTAGTACTAGGCTAACTGCCCTTGTGGGCCATTTTAAGCATGCCAATTAACCCATGAAAATATCAAACCTTGTACCTTCTGTCTGTAAGGCAAATATCTTAACCATTATGCCAACCTCCCTCACACAAGTAAACCAGAATAATAGGAACAATTTTCTGATAAGGGTTCCTAAATATGTGTACAGCACTCAAAGATAACATTTCTTTCAACTGGAGATATAGGATCTTCTAGTGTTTTGTTTTCTAACCTCCTGCAAAACCTTAAGCACATTCTTAGAGAACTGGTGTCTAAATGGAATTAAAACTCTTATCACCCAAAGAGTTAGATTCAAAGCCCCTTTGTTCTATGAATATGAGTTCATTTTGTGAGGTAATTTGTGATGACTGCCCCTGGCCAGATGACAAAGGAGGAGGGACCAATGTCATCTGGGCCAAAAGGAAGTCACAAACAAGATTTTGGTTTGACCTTTTTGATCTTCAGAAGAACTTCTGAAATCAAAGGAATTGGATGGAAAGCATAAAGGAATCCCCCTTTTCCACGGAAAGGTAATGGCATCCATTCTCCACACTGGAGGACATGGTACTCTTGAGCAAAAACAGTCTGAGATGTTTGCTGAGTACGAAGGCAGAAAGATCTGTTGCTACAATACCTCATAGATGGACAATGTCTACAAAGACCTCTCTGCTTAACATCTATTTGTGAGGGTCTACTCTGGATCTACTCAAAGGGTTTGCTACTGTGTTTCTCCGAGTACACACAAAGGCCAGAGAAAACAATTTGTGCTGATTTGCAATTTGCGAAGCTATTAAAGCCAATTTGAGGTGTCTGTTCAATGAAAACCAGAAAAGAATCTGGAGTCCAAAGATGATGCAGAACCTGAAGAGCTAAAATAAATGCCTTCATCTCCTTTATATTAATGTGATCTCTTCTTTCTTGAGGGAACAAACCCCTTGAATCCGGATATCTTTTGAATAAACATCCAAAATATCTGGGAATAGATCTTGGCAAGCAGAAGGAAGTAAAAGAGGCATCTCTAGATTGAGAGAAATGTGCTCTTTCCACCAAAAAAAATCCTTCTTGAGGAAGGGCAGAAGTAGAATTTTAAAAGTCAGTGGATAAAAATCCTGATGCCAAAAAAGACTTCAGATATAACTGTACCTTCCTCATATGTAGTCTGGCAAAAAGGAACATCCTTTGCAGTTGTCATATTCAAAGAAGAAAGAAAGAAGGCTCTGAAAGTAATCTACTATGAAAATCTAGTCTTCTGGAAGAAAAACTGTCACTGACAAGGTGTTAATTCTGTATCTCTAGAAAAGCTGATCTTGAGAAAGAATTAAGCAAGACTTCTTTAAGTTCACAGTGAACCCCAGTCTGGACAAAAGGTCCATTACAAAACGTAAATGAATCAAAAGTAATTATTTGGTAGAAGCCTGAATGAGAAGTCTCGCACAGTCTGGATTATTTTTATAACACAGGCATCTGAAGTTGTCTATTCCCAGAGCTGAAAAGTGTGGGACAGCTTGCCTGCAAATTGGGAAGGAAGGCCAGGGTGTGGATTGGAGGGGGAGAGGCATAGGTAGTTATCTACATTTTGTTAGAAAGAAGGGTCCTTGAAATATCTCACCTTACCTTTTTGATTCACTATGACAATTTTTTTTCTTAATTTGTTTAATAGGCTTTTGTTCTGAAGATTTAAAGGGCTTTCAAAAAAAGGGATGGCAGGAGGATTGTTAATTCCTTTGGTACTATGGAATAGGAGATGATGAGTTGTTTGACTCCTTGCATCAACTTACCCCTTTCTTTCAGCTTCTTTAGTACTTCAGCTAAAACATTTCTTATCAAAGGGTTTTTGCCAAGTGTTAACTTAAATATTTGCGGCTTATCATCATAAGGGAATTTCTCTAACCTTATCCATCCATTCTTGCACATTACTGTACCTGTAGCAACAACCCTGGACACAGCATCCTCAACATCACAAGCATATACTAAACAGAACGCTTAGTGACATGGGAAGAACAATTTAAAATGTCCAGAATGTCAGACTTAGTGCCAGAGTTAGTTAATCTAGTCAAGGTATGTTGAATATCACCAAAAAGATAAATAAACATCTGAGCTTGGCAGTTGACTACTCTAAATGCTAATGTAGAAGATGTGTAATAATGTAAATTATTACTTACCAAAACAATATATTTAGTTGGTATTAGTGCGGACATTTGGACTGGTTGCTAGAAGAGTCAACCTTCAGCAATGACCAGTCTTTTGCCAGATTGAGCCCTTCCCTTCATCTTCTAACGTGCTGCCGCCACTTACATTAAGTGACACCAGACTGACATTATAAATGATCTACCTTTAGTCATACATGCCCAAGAGGTACAGGACAGGTTGGGGAAAACGAAATACATGTAGACCCTCTGGATCTCCTCAAAGTCCCTTTGGATAGGACAATATGGAGGGGGTAGGTGGGCAGGATGCTTCTAATGTCCAGAATAATACCAACTAAATCTACTGTTCTGGTAAATACATAACTTACTTATTTAAGCTTATATAGTCCAGACACTTGAATACTTGGACAGAGTCCCCAACAGGCCTTGGGAGGTACCAAAAATAGAATTCCTCTAAGAATAGAGGCATGAAAAGAGTCTCTAGATCTTGTGGGTGTAGTCTCCACTCGTGAGGGTGTACCATATTTCTGCTTAATTCGTCTGCCAATATGTTTTCCTTTCCTGGCAGGAATTGTGCTTGTAGTTGTACTTGGTAGGTCAAAGCTGTGTTCCATAAGGTCATAGCCTGTCTGCATAAAGGGTAGGAGTGTGTTCCTCCCTGTTTGTTTATGTACCACATAACTGTGGTGTTGTCTGTCCTTATTAGTTGTTGTCCTGGATGCAAGAGGTCCTTGAAGGCTGTCAGTGCATTTTGCACAGCTAGCATCTCCTTTTGGTTGATGTGAAGATGCATTTGTTTTGCAGACCATTTGCCCTGTATGCACTGTCCTGCCATGTGTGCTCCCCAGGCATAGCCTGAAGAATCTGTTGTCATGGTTTGGTTTGCTGGAGGTAAGACGAAAGGAAGACCCTTGTTTGTTTGACATGCTTGAGCCCACCATAGGAACTCTTTTTGAAGGCAGGGAATGATGGGTATATTTGTTTCGAGGCTGTGCCTGTGTTGAGACCATACACTTTTCAGGTACCATTGTAATTTTCTCATATGCAGCTTTGTATATGGGATTAGTTGAATGCATGATGCCATGAACCCCAATGCCTGCAGGATCTTTCTTGCAGTGAGCTGGGTAAAAGTTGCTATCTTTTTGAAGTATTGAGTCAATTGTTTTTGTTTGTCTGGCGTGAGGTAAGCCATCTGGGCCGTTGTATTTAAGCTGGCACCCAGGAATATTATCTGTTGCGAGGGTATTACTTTTGACTTCTTTTTGTTTACTGTGTACCCTAGGCAACTGAGCAGCTGTGTTACCAAAGCCAGACGCTGTAATAGAATGTCCTTGCTGTCCGCTTGGATCAGGCAGTCGTTCAGATATGGATAAATTTGTATTCTTCGTTGTCTGCAATATGCAATTACTGATGCCAGGCATTTCGTAAATACTCTGGGCGCAGTAGATAAGCCAAAGGGCAATGCAGAGAATTGATAATGCGTTGTACCTACCAAAAATCTGAGGTATCTTCTGCAATCTTGTCTGATAGGGACATGCAGGTATGCCTTTTTGAGGTCCAACGTTACCAGCCAAGACTCCTTGTCCAGCATGGGAAGCAGCTGCTGTAGTGTGAGCATTTTGAATTTGGGTACCTCCAGGTATGTGTTCAGAATTGAGAGGTCTAAGATGGGCCTCCAGGCTTTGTCCTTTCTTGGGACTAGAAAAGTACAGTTTTGTACCTACCATAAATGTAGATGTTCGAAGATCCACATTGCTGCAGTCCTTACTTATGGGGTAGTCCGCTGTCCTCGGTCGGCCCGAATACCAAAGTATTAGGCTGACGTCGGTCATGGGCGCCTAGATCTGACATCAGAGCGTCAGGGTATAAAGGCACATGACCGACGTCATATCCTCAGTCTTTTCTTGCCCCAGATGTCAGAAGGCCAAACCAGAAAGGCCACAGCCAAAAACAGAATACCTCCCAAAAACATGCCCAACAACAACCATCACCTAAAGCATAGCATCAAGTCAAACTACAGAGGGAAGGAGGGAGGGTATTGGACTGCAGCAATGTGGATCTTGAACATCTACATTTATGGTAGGTACAAAACTGTACTATGTTCTTCATCTCACATTGCTGCAGTCCTTACTTATGGGTAGAATCCCAAAGCAACGGGAAAGGGAGGATGGTAAAATCATAAAGCATTAGGGGCGCTAAAATGCCCTGTAAAATTGCAGTGGCAAATCCAGCCCTAGACTTAGAATAAAGAGGAAGGTGGTAATGTTTAGAAAAGGTATGCACTGAACTCCAAGTAGCTGCCTCCAAAATGTCTTTGTAGCTACCCCTTATAAAGGCCGTAGAAGTAGCAGTAGCCCTAGTGGAATGAGGCCTGATTCCAGCAGGAATCTCCTTACCATGATGGGAATAACAGAAAGAAATACAAAACCCAATCCATTTAGAAATAGTTTGTTTTGAAACAGGTTTACCCTGTGAACCCAAAGCAAAAGAAACAAACAATTGCTGAGACTGTCTGAACTCCTTGGTTCTGCTCAAATAATAACGCAACTGCCTGTGAATATCCAAAGTATGCAAAATTTTCTCCCCTTTATTTTGGGGGTTTTCATAAAAAGTAGGCAAATGAATAGTTTGATTTAAGGCCACACTAGAAACCACTTTAGGCATAAAGGAATGATTAGTA
The DNA here is from genome assembly GCF_019279795.1 of Protopterus annectens. Classification (NCBI taxonomy): domain Eukaryota; kingdom Metazoa; phylum Chordata; order Ceratodontiformes; family Protopteridae; genus Protopterus; species Protopterus annectens. The sequence goes on along the minus strand of NC_056748.1, from coordinate 395,869,013 downwards.
CGCAAAGATACCCTATCCTTATGAAAAATCAGGAAAGGCTCCACTGCCATGAGGGCCTGTAATTCAGAAACCCTTCTTGCAGAGGTAATGGCCAACAAAAAAGCAGTTTTCCATGATAAATACTTTAACTCGGCAGTAGCTGCAGGCTCAAAAGGTTGTAGAGTAAGTTTTTCCAACACAAAATTGAGATCCCAAGCAGGAGTAGGAGCTCTACGTGGGGGTCTTATATTCTTTGCCCCTCTAAGAAATTGCTTAAACCAAGGATGAGAGAATAAAGGAGGGTCACAATCATAGTGAGCAGAAATGGCTGCAGCATGGACCTTTATTGAGGAGAAAGACAAACCCTTGTCCAATAAATTCAGTAAGATATTGAAGAACAACACTTAAATCAGGTTTGGAGACATCAAAGTCCTTTCCTTTGCTCCAAATAAAAAATCTCCTCCATTTATCAGCGTAAACTTTCCTGGTACTAGGCCTCCTGGCCTCCAAAATAACATTCAAAACTTGTTGTGGAAGCTGAGACCCTCCAGAGTCTAAAACAGAATATGCCAGGCTGTTAGATGCAGAGGCTGAATCTTGACATTGAGGAAGTGACTGTCCTCTTGTGACAAAAGGTGCGGAATCAAAGGCAGAGGCCACGGAGGTTCTTGTACTAAACTCCTCAGTAGTGGGTACCAGTGTTGTCGAGGCCAATCCGGTGCTATCAAAATCATGGTTGGCTTGTCTTGTCTGGCCTTCAAAAGTACCTTGGGAAGAAGAGGCAGAGGTGGAAAGGCATATACATGCAGATTGTTCCAACTGAAAGATAGAGCGTCCACCTTCCAAGCTGTGTGATGAAACATTTTGTGCAAAACTTTGGCAACTGGTAATTTAGTGGAGAAGCGAACAGATCTATGTCTGGAGTTCCCCATAACACTGTCAACTGTTGAAATACATGAGGATCCAATTTCCACTCGTGAGGATCCACTATTTGTCTGCTCAATACATCTGCTAAGGAGTTCTGTGCTCCTGGTAGAAACCTTGCCTGAAGATTGAGGTGTAGATTGAGAGCAGTTTCCCACAGAATCATCGCTTGCCTGCAAAGAGGGTAAGAATGGGTTCCCCCTGCTTGTTGATGTACCACATGACAGTAGTGTTGTCTGTTTGAATCAACACCTGCCCTGGACGAAGTAAATCTTTGAAAGCCATCAATGCAAACTGGACTGCTAACATTTCCTTCAAGTTGATATGCAAATGTTGGAGTTTGACAGGCCACGTGTTTTGCACCCATTTTCCATTGAGGTGTGCTCCCAAAGCCTTGTCCGAGGCATCTGTCGTTAGAATCTGACTCGCCTCTGGCCGGGTCACAGAGAGTCCCTTGTTTAGGTGACATTCCTGAGCCCACCACAAAAACTCCTTCTGAATGCAAGGTATTATCTGAATGACAGTGTCTAGATCTTGGCAGTGCTGTGTCCACACATTTTTGAGATACCATTGAAGCTTCCTCATATGCAATTTGGCATTGGGAAGCACCAGAATACAAGATGCCATGAACCCCAAGGCTTGAAGGACTGTCCTTGCAGTCAGCCTGGACCGTAGAGACATTTGCTGGAAATAAAGAGAAAGGCTTCTTTGTTTGTCCGGGGTCAAAAAAGCCATCTGGGAAGCTGTATTCAGTCTCACACCCAGAAAGCACATGCCCTGAGAGGGTACTAGACTGGACTTTGTTTCGTTCACAGAATACCCTAGGCATCTTAACACTGCCATCACATACTGTAGATGATGAAGAAGTTCGTCCTTTTCTTGTGCAATAATCAGACAGTCGTCCAAATAAGGATAAATCTGTATTCCTCTTAGTCTGGAAAATGCTATCACTGGAGCCAGAACCTTTGTGAACACTCTGGGCGCAGTAGATAAGCCAAAGGGCAATGCAGAGAACTGATAATGTAAATTTCCAGCCCGAAAACGCAGGTACCTCCTGCAACTGGGCCTGATAGGAACATGAAGGTAAGCCTCTTTGAGATCCAGAGTAACCATCCAGTGATCTTTTCCCAACAGAGGTAAAAGCTGTTGTAAAGTCAGCATCTTGAACTTTGGAATGTCCAGATAAGTGTTGAGGATAGATAAATCCAAAATTGGTCTCCACGTGTTTCCTTTCTTTGGAACTAGAAACAGGCGAGAATAAAATCCTAGGCCCACTTCTGACAGAGGAACTGGCTGTATAGCTCCTATTTGAAGAAGTAAAGAAATTTGTCTGTGAGCCTCTATCCTTTGCCGAGGAGGACGCCTGGCATGCCTTTGAAAGGAGGCATGGTATGGAAATAGAACTTGTAACCTCGGTTTATAATGTCCAATACCCATTTGTCCTGGGTGACTAAATGCCAATTTTGCTTGAAAAGAGCCAACTTTCCTCCCAAAGGAGCTGCCAGGCAAGAGGAATCTGGCAGCTGAAAATGCAGGTCATTGGGCCTGTTTACGAAAGGACTGGCCCCTGCCCTCACCAGCAGATTGAGCAGGCGAACTCCATTGTCTCGGCCTGAAGGTACTCTGAGCTCTGCCCCTACCACGCCTAGATCTACCCCTAGACTGAGAATCAGAAGAAGGGTACGCCCACCCCTTAGTAGGCCAATTTCTACTAAACTTTGGAGGTTGTACCTGCAAAAATCTTTAACAGTCTGCATAGACTTAGCCTTGTCTTCCATTTTCTTTAAGACTGACTCCACAGGAGGACCAAACAAAACTTCAGACTGCAAAGGGGCATCCAGAATTCTAGACTTAACATGCTCAGACAAATTCTGATCCTTAAGCCAGGCGTGCCTACGAATAACTGAACCAGTGGCAGCCACCCTAGAAGAAGTCTGTAAAGCATCAAAACCACATTGCAAAGAGTGCTTACCCACCTGTTCAGAAACATGCACTAAATCCTGCAATTCTTTACACTCTATGCCCTCTGCCAAAGCATCCACTTTAGATCTTAGCTGAGAAAGGAGGAAATTCTGATACTTCAACATATGAAACTGGCAGTTCAAAGCTCTCATTGCTAAAGTAGAAGAGGTATACACCTTCTTACCCCATCTATCCAAAGTTCTAGCTTCCTTATCCAGAGGAACCGGATTCTTAACAACAGAGGCTCTAACACCCTTAGGCCCCTGACTAATAGTTTCTGGGTCCGCCCTAGGACTCTTATACAGATATTTATGAGCCTCAGGCACCCTGTAATACCTGTCCGGTTTAACTGGGGCAGGAGGCACAGAATCTGGATTAAGGGAAGCTTCGAGAAAACATCTGAAACAACATCCAAAACCGGAGGTATAGCTAAGGGTCTATGCTGTGGTAAAACAAGAACTCCCTAAGCCTCTTCCGGGAATCAGAGTAATCCTGTCCCTCCCACTTAAAATGCTCCCTCATGGAATGGAGAGTTTCTGAAAATGAAAAATCCTCTGGAGGAGAAGCAGAAGGAGTGGAATCCTCTGCATCAGAATCAGAATAAGGAGGGAAATCTTGAAGGTCCTCAGTAGAAGACTCTGAATCATCTGAGGCCTGCTCCAAACTTTCCAACTCTGGCTCCATCCTGGGCCTCTTATCAGGAGGGGGCATAGAACCTCTAATTAAAGTAATCAAATCCTCTGCCATTTTAAGCATGTGCTTTTTAGCCACAGACCCTGAAGAACCAGAACTGACACCAGAGGAAGGCAAAACAGACCTGCCCTTAGAAGGAGCCTTAGAAACAGTAGCAGAAGGCCTAACCACCTTAGGCATAGAAGGGAGAATAGTAACCTGAGAGGCCCCTTCAGCATGGCCTGCCTCCTGAGAGGCCACATCTTGTAAAATCAAAGTTTCCCCCTGGGACTCAACAGAAACTTCAGCCGGATCCACCTGTTCAGCTGTAGCTTCTAAAGGTCCGTGTCCAAACGGACGAATCATCCTGCCTAGGCTTTAAAGATTTGTCTTTGCGCTTCTTAGTAGAAGCAGGCGTCGGAACATCCGACGGCATATTATAGTTACACCTCTTGCCAAAGACTAACCTAGCGCAATCTTACCTCCGTTTTATAGTGCGCTTATTAAACCTAGCACAAAACCGACACCCGACTACGTCGTGCACCGGTCCCAAACAAGGAATACAAAGCGAGTGGTAATCCCTATGCGGTATCTGTTTCCCACAAGAAATACAATTATTCACTTTTTCTGACATCCGGTAAGTAACTGAGGCAAGAAAAAACAAAAATATTCCCCAACGGGGTACTTAGCCCAACTTGGTATCGGTCTGAAACTCCGAAAATGAAAAATTTCAGAACGCCGAACGGCACTTGCAACTCTGCTTCTGCATCGGACCATGCGGCAAAAAAGACTGAGGATATGACGTCGGTCATGCGCCTTTATACCCTGACGCTCTGATGTCAGATCTAGGCGCCCATGACCGACGTCAGCCTAATACTTTGGTATTCGGGCCGACCGAGGACAGCGGACTACCCCATAAGTAAGGACTGCAGCAATGTGAGATGAAGAACATCGGTCTTGAGTAAAAACCTTGACCTTGCTCTTTTGTAGGTACCTTTTGAATTGCTTTCATATCCATGAGAGCTGAAATTTGCGTTTGAGCCTCTGTCCATTGGTTTGGAGGCAGATTTGGCATGCCTCTCATCCGAGGTAAAGTGTGGAAGTGAAATCTGTAGCCTCGGGTAATAATGTCCAGAATCCATTTGTCCTTTGTTATGATGTGCCAATTTTGCGGAAATAGAGCCAGTTTCCCTCCCAAAGGTGCTGCCAGGGCAATTTTGCTTGGCAGGCGAAGAGGGAAGTCATTGTGTTTGTTTTCTGAAGGGTTGAGATCTTTCGTCTCCACCTCTTTGAGTTGCTGTATGCCATTGTCTAGGCCTGAAAGAACCTTGTGGCTGGCCCTTGGGCGCCTGTACCTACCTCCTTGGGGTCTGTCTGATGCAGGAAAGGACCAGTTTTTTGATGGCCAGTTTCTGCTGAAACGAGGAGGTTGTACCTGTAAAAAATCTTTAACTGTTTGCATAGATTTTGCCTTTTCTTCCATTTTCTTCAAAACTTCCTCTGCTTTGACACCAAATAACACATCTTTCTGCAATGGGGCATCCAATAACTTTGCTTTGACATGTTCTGGTAAGGCTTGTTCTTTAAGCCAAGCATGCCTACGTATGACAGACCCTGTGACAGCTGCTCTACATGAGGCTTCCAATGAATCAAAACCACACTGTAAGGTATGTTTTCCCACCTGTTCTGCTGCATGCAGCAAATCCTGCATCTCTTTCAAATCTAGTTGATCTGTCTGAGGGATCAGCTTCTGCTTTAACTGTGTAATCAAATACTGTTGGTATTTTAGCATGTGGAATTGACAGTTTAATGCCCTCATGGCCAAAGTGGCAGACGTATACACTTTCTTTCCCCATCTTTCTAATGCTCTGGAATCTCTTTCAGAAGGAAGTGGATTCTTAGCAGTAGAGGCCTTAACCCCTTTGGGACCCTGGGAAATGGTCTCAGGGTCTGCATTAGGGCTTTTGTATAGAAACTTATGAGTATCAGGAACTCGGTAGTATCTGTCTGGTTTAGCTGGTGCTGGAGGTAAGGAATCTGGGTTTAAACTGGATTCAGAGAAAACATCATCCAAAATGTCTAAAACTGGAGGGATTGCCAGGGGTCTATGCTGTGGAAGAAGAAGAAACTCACAGAGTCTTTTCTTGGGGTCAGAGTAATCTTGGCCTTCCCAGTGGAAGTGTTCCCTCATGGTGTGTAAAGTTTCCCCAAAAGAGTATTCTTCAGGGGGGGAGACAGAGGGAATGGACTCTTCAGCATCTGAGTCTTCATAAGGAGGGAAGCAGTAATCCTGGTCATCAGAGATGCCTGAGGAAATGGATGCTTGGTCAGAGGAAGGATAATCTTCCTCCAGTCTAGGCCTTTTGTCAGGTGGGGGTTGGGATCCCCTGATAAGGGTAATTAAATCCTCGGCCATCTTAAGCATCTGTTTTTAGGCATAGGGGCCTGTGGGGGGGGGGGGTGGCCCCGGTTTTCTAACTTTCAAGGGGGCTTTGAGCTTAGCATGAGGCTTGGCAGAGGCAGTTGTCGGTTTGAAAACACCCTCTGAGGCCGAAGGCCTATCCAAAATTTCCGGATCCCCGTCGAGGCTGGCGTCCGAGGAGTGAGGTGGAACCGGATCCTGAGGCCCAACTGTTTCGGTTTGGGATGCCCTCAGAAATTCTGAATCAGCGGTAGTCAGGGGCTGCGAAGGCGCCTTGCTGAAAACCGGAGAACCGGCGTCGGGCCTTGCTGAGGCTTCTGTATCTGGTCTTGGCCTTGGCTGCCGGTCCTTATCTTTGCGTTTTTTAATCATTGCTGATGTCGGTTGCTCCGACGGCATGGTATAGTTAAATTTTCTGCCAAAATAATGCTGGGCGAATTCTGCCTGACGCTTAATTGTACGTTTGTTGAACCTAGCACAAAACCTACAACCAGAGACGTCGTGGTCTGGGCCTAGGCAAGGAATACAATAAGAATGAAAATCCTTATGAGGTATTTGCTTCCCACAAGAAATACAATTATTAACTTTGTCTGACATCGGTCTGAGGCAAGAAAGGTTTCCCCAACGGGGTACTTAGCTTTAGAGAAGACTTCGGGCTGAAACTCGATTCGAAAATTTCAGGAGCTGGCCGACCAGCACTTGCGAACTGCTTCTGCTTCGGGCACCGCGCAGCAAGAAAGACAGAAGAAAATGGTGTCAGCTGTCTCTTTTATACCCCTGTCGCACTGACGTCAGGGAAGAGGCGACAACCGACGCCGGACCAGGACTTTGAGATTTGGCCGACTGCGGGACCACCTGACGACAGGATAACCCAAGTGTGATGACTGCAGCAGTATAGCACGATGAACATCCTGTGGGAAGCCAGAGAGGACAAACGGAACCTTGTGTGAAAAGAGAAGATGGCTGCTAGGTCTACTTTTATGGATGAGTAACTAGACACTTTTTGGAACAGATTAAAAAGAATGTTAACACTTGGGAAACTGATGTTGTGGCTGAGTGCCTAATACTGAAATTTAAGCCATTTGCCTTTTATAATTTGTTCTAGTAAAAGGTTTTTATTTACTTATTTTATTTATTTAATGGCATTTGATTACTGGGAAAGTCCACTGGGCCAGGCAGCCCATTTTCAGTGAAGGCCTGAGGAGAAAAGCTCCAGGTTATACATAAAAAAACTGGACAAGTCAACATTTTAAAAGATTTACATAAAATAAGTTGCTTAAAAATTACACAAACACTAATAAAACAGATCCATAAGACCTTTGAGAAGCTATTATCAACTCCTTCACTTTAGAGAGGAATGCTGGGTCACTGGCCATTACTTGAATTGGAGAAACCACGCAGTTAATTTGAGGGACTGAATGTATGGGTGAGGCTGACTAGATGAGGGAGTCAACAACTTTGGTTGTTGTAGTAAGAGAAGGGGTCTTTCTCTTTAACAGAGGCCATGCCTGGTGAGGTCAGAACAGGTCTATGAGAAAGACTTGGGTTTTCTGTAAGAGGAGGAAAATTAGTGGAATTAGGTTAAATGCACAAAGAAGCCTTGGGGCTAATTGTGAACAAATGCATCTATTTTTGACAATCCCTGATGAAGGACAATGCAGAACATTTGTTGCATTTGGTGTGTGATGGTGTGGCAAAGAGATTACAACAAACAACTGCCAGTTTGGAGAATGTCTTGAGAGCTACTAACTTGTTCAGACCACTCATGAAGGTGCGATATTTATCTGTTCGGCCTGTCTACAATAACTCTGAATGTACCCAGGAAGTTCCTCCCTGTTTGCTGATGTAGCATACTACCTCCATGTTGTTGGACTGTAAGGAATTTAATCTCGAGGGAGATAATCCTGAAGTACCTGCAATGTTAGGAATACCTGCATGTTAGAAGAATGCACTCATTTCCAAGATGCTGATATGCAAAATTGGCCTTGTAGGCATTCCACATTCCTTGGACTGTCCTGTTTTAAAAATGCCCCCCAATCTAGCTAGGGTGCATTCAATGTAACTGTAACTTTGGGATTGGTTGGGTGGATGGTCTGTCCACCATGTCAAGTGTCCTTTGGACATTGCAGAGAGTTTGACAGTCTGAGACATGTATGCATTGGTCTCACTGAACTCTCAATCTCCACTGCAGGATACTCATGTATAGTCTTGCATATGAAATGCCGGTTTAATTTTTCAGTCTTTTGGGTTTCTAATATTATGTGAATGGACCCCATTCCTATGTCAGGGTATGACTAAAGTTCAGGAAATAAGTATTCTTTCAATCTTTGATGTTCGCCAAAGTGCTTTTGTGCCAAGAATTGGTTCCTTCTGCAATTCACATGGAGTTACATGTATTGGTAGCATATCTAGATACAACTGTAAATTATTTTTTATTTGACCTGTTGCTCACCGTATTGGAATTGTTTGAGTATCTTTTTCCATTGTGCTCTCATTTCTGCCTGCAAATCCTGGCATTTTATGACTTTGTTTCTCTCTGTATGTAAGACACTTATCACTGGGTGAACAATGCTACTTTTTTCTTTTTTTCCAGGACTACTATACCTGGTTTTCTTACATCTATTTTTGAGCTGTTGGTAATAGGTGATCCCATAGGATATAAACTTCATCATTCTCTACGATGCTTTGTGGTTTGTATTTCCAATGCTTCTCTACTACTTTAATATTGTTTGCACAGTCCCCAGTGCAATAGTCTTGCCACATGATTGTGCCTTTCAGTATACATGCACTCTACCATTAATGTATCACCCAGTAACAATGCTTCCAGTTCTTTTTTTTTTTCAGAACTGGTTTCTTCCACATGTTCAGTGGACTTTATAAACCTAAGTTGTATGTAATCAACTCTCCAGGGTTGCCATTGTTAACTTTTCATCTTTTCATTTCAAATCACCTCTCCTTAACCATTCCTGTGTTAAACCTTGACTGACATGAGGTTGTTCCAAGAGATCTCTGTACTTGCCGCAATATTTTTTCCTTCTCATCTGGTCTGTCTTATAGTCTTCCTTTCATTTTCGGCACATTCAGTTGCTGTCTGATTTTTATTTACTTCTGATTTGACTTCCATTCCCGCTCGATACCGACATGCTTCTGCTAAACTTAATCAAAGAGGTGATCTTAGACTTCTCCAGCTCACATTTTAAAACTTTCACTATGTTTGGAGCTGGTGATGTCAGCTGATATGTATGCAGTCCCATGACTGCAGATCTGTACACGTAATCAATTTCAAGGAGGCTCATACCTCTTTCAGCATAAGGAATATACAATCTTGAATGAAAAACAAACTGAAAATATGCCTCTGTACAAGTGAAGATTCACAGTTAAATATACAAAAAGCACTTGCAAGGTGTTGCAATGAATTCCAAAAGCTGCCAAGTGGTGAATCCCAAAGAAAACTTCCTTTTATTAACACAAATATAGGCTTAAGGGCTGTCGGCCATGAAAATGGCAGTCATCAGAAACACCCATAATCCCAATGGCACACAAATACCCTTCAATAACAAAAAAATACTATTCAATTAACCAATTAATATATTTTTTATACAAGTAAAATAAACTAAAAACACTACTATAAGACACTTATAAAAACTGCAATTTTACTTGCATTTATTATATTTTGTTTTTCTACGTAAAACAACTTTATAATTCACCCCACTATTAAGACCAGGTTTGTTATAAGCATTGAGCAGAATCTGCCATTTAAGCTCTTTATATTCAAGCTCTCCTTTTTTCCCATTAAAATCAGGAGAAACATAGTGTATTACTGAAAACAAAAACTTTGAACACTTGGGACTTTCTAATGTATGTTTAAACAATGCATTATTGTAATCTTTCTTTTTTATTCCATAATAATGTTCATAAATTCTCCTTCTCAGTGATCTATTGTTTTTTCCTGTGTAGAAGGAATTACATGCTAGGCACTTTGCCATGTATACCACAAATTCTGAACTGCATGTAAACCTACCTGGCACTGTCATTTTTTTTCATAGGTACTTATTTCTACATAGGGTCCCTCTGCTATAAATCTGCACTCTTTGCAGTCTAAACACTTACAGATACCCTTAACTCTACTATTACTGGGGGCATGTTTATTTTCTAGAATCTCTTTGAAATTCCTAGCCCTTTTACTAATGTATATGGGTTCTTCTCCCACTGCAGCCTTAACTTCTTTATTGGCTACTAAAATTCTCCAATAATTATTATTAATAATTCCTTTTACAGCTTCACTGTCCACTGTGAAGATTAAGGGCATGGCCGCTTGCCAATTCTTATCCTGCATTGCCCTTCCTTCTCCTTCCCTAGTCTCTTTTCTTGCACCTTCCAATAAATTACCAACGATCTTATTGGGATATCCCTTGTGCTTAAACCTCTCATGTAATTCTCCCACAAATCTGTCTATTTTGCTAGCATCACTTGTGAGTCTCTCTATCCTAATTAGCTGCCACTTCACTATATTATGTTTGACATGTAGGATGCATGCTAGTGTAATGAAGTAAGCTACTAGCCACATTCTTGTAACTTATAACTGTACTTAAGGTCGGTTGTCCTTGTTCCTTGATGATGTCTAAATCTAAATAACTAATCCTAAAGAAATTATATTCCAATGAAAATTAAAAAAAACATATTTATTTATTTACATTTGTTGACTGGGAGAGTCCGACTGGACACAGGTCCATTTTCAGCGGAGGCCCAGGGAGAAAAGCTTCACATTATTACTTACATTATACAGTTAGAAAACATAGCATTTAAAATATAGACATTAGTCCAGCTGAGGACGCAAGACAAGAATAAAACATAGATGTAAAACAGCTGTAGAACATAGCACAATTTTAAAATATGGTGACATATACTAAACATGGTTACAAATGTAGCTGAGATTCATCAGTGAACAATTGATACAACCTGTTTTTGAGCTACATAACAGCCATTAGCAGTTGTTGCTACAAGACGTTAGCAATATGTGGTAGGTAGCTGGGAACATGAGTAGCCAAGCTTGCTAGGAGTAGGTTGTTGATAGGGGGCTGAACAGGTAGTGGGTGGGTGGAGTGGATGGTATCGGGGGGTGGGGGTTGCACGGGCATACCTGGCAAGTTTTTAAGTGTGATTTTAGTAAGGATTTGAAGTGGGTGCCAAGAAGTTACAGCGGTAAATGAGGATGGGAGGGAGTTCCAGAGTTTGGCTATAGTGCAGGACAATAATGCTTCTCCAGCAGAGTTAATGGCTCTTATGACCTGTAGGAGGTTTTTGTGGCTGGACCTTAGTGGTTATGTAGGGTTGGAGTAGATTCTGGAGAGATGGGACTTTTAGTGGTTGGTTTATTAATTTATGGGCAACTGCGAGTTAATACCACTGAAGGAGGTGGGCGTGCTCTAGCCAGCCCAGTTCTGCTAGTGAGAGACAGTGGTGAGTACGGTAGGAAACCCCTGTAGTGAATTTGGCGTTTTGTTGTAGCAGGTTGAGAGCTTATTTAGGTTGCACTGTCTAAGGTTAGTAAATATTGGAGAGGCGTAGAGTAGGGCAGAGATAAGATGAGAATTTGCTACCGAAATTTTAGTTGCTTTGGTAAGTAGTTGTTGATTTCTACATAATGCTCCTAGTTTTTTGTGCACTTTTTTAATGGTCATGGAAATGTGAAAGTCAAAGTTCAGTTTATTGTCTATTTATACTCCTAACAATTTGGTGTGTTCTGTAGGATGGATGGTGGTGGTGTCTTTTGCTGTGATGTTAAAGTGAGAGCTGTCTAGGGTAAGTTTGGTGGGTTGGAAGATTAGTAATTTTGTTTTGTTTGGGTTGAGTATTAGTTGGGCATCAGATAACCAAGTTTCAATAGAGGAAAATGCTTCCTGTGTGACTTTCTGAGGTTCGGGTAGGGAGTGGGCTGTGCAGATGATGGTTGAGTCATCTGCGTATTGTATGACTGTGCCATGTGTTGTGGCTGAGGCTAGATTATTGGTGAAAATAGAGAAGAGTAGGGGTCCCAGGATGGACCCTTGGGGAACCCCTATGGAGACTCGTAGTTGGAGGGATAGGTCGTCCTGCCAAACAACTGCTTGTTGGCAGTCAGATAAGGAACTCTGAAACCAGCTGATGACTGGTTGAGAGAAGGATAGGTTATTGAGAAGAGCGATGAGTTGTTTGTGTGGGACCATGTTGAAAGCTTTAGAGAAGTCTAGGAAGGTAGCTGAGGAGAGATGACCTGCATTTTTATTTTGTAGGATAGTGTTAGAGAAAGAGAGTGAGGCGGTAGTGGTGCTATGGTTAGGTTGGAATTCGTGTTGTGTGTTGTAGAGGAGGTTGTTAGCAAGGAGGTCATCTGAGACTTGAGAATGAATGCATCTCTCTAGTATTTTGGAGAGTGGCGAGAGAATAGCTATGGGGCAGTAAATGGTTAGATCTGTGGAGGGGCCTCCTTTGTGTAGGGGAATTATGTGAGAGACTTTCCATAGTGTGGGAACATAACTTTCTGATAGAGATCTGTTAATTATGTGTGAGACTTTCCATAGTGTGGGAACATAACTTTCTGACAGAGATCTGTTAATTATGTGTGAGACTTTCCATAGTGTGGGAACATAACTTCCTGACAGAGATCTGTTAATCAAGAGTGATACTGGGTAGGCTAGAGCTTCAGCTGCAAGTTGAAGGTATTCACTTGGGAGGTTGTCTGCTGCTAATCTGGTGGGTTTAAGTTTAGTTAATAGTTGTTTTATTTTGGAGGTAGGAACAGGAGAGAAAAAGAAGCTAGTGGGGAGATTGTTAGTTGTAGTTGATGGTGTGGGTTTATGGGGGAAGTTGTGTTGTCTAGCTAGTGATAGTACGGTTTGTGTGAAGTGATTGTTGAAAGAGGTAACAATATTTTCGGAGGAGTGAGTTAAGTTAGGAGTGGGTATACTTACTTTACCTGGGTGGAGGATGGAGTTTATTGAGGACCAGAATTGTTTGGGGTTATGTTGGGAGGAGGTAAGGGCAGACTGGTAGTATTGGATTTTGTTCTGTTTTATAAGCTTTTTGGTTCTATTGTGTAGTTCTAGGAATATTTGCCTGGTAGAGGAGTTTTTGGTTTTGCGCCAGTTGTCCCAGGCTTTATCCTTGTTTTTCATTTCAGACTTAGTGTTTTTTGTAGCCATGGAGATGGTTGGGCTCTAGTTCGGGAATGTCTTATGGGGGCGTGGTAATTAAGGAAGCTTAGGAATGTTTTATTAAAGTAGTCAACTGTGTCATCCAGTCTGAGGTATTTTAGAGGTTGCCAGTTACAGTCTTTTAGGAATGAGCTGAATAAGAGAGGGTTGAAGTTAGTTTTTTTGCGTATTTGACGGTAGATGATGGGTTTTGCTTTATAAAGGTGTTTTCTTAGTAGGAAGGTTGGGGAGTGATCACTGAGGCTGTCAGATAGGCAGAATGCTATATATGACTAGGGGCTCTTATTAACTAGTATCCATAGGTTGGTACTAGGCTATTGGCCCTAGGGCCTATACAAGCCTAGCCATAACAATTCCCTGGCTATTTCTTCCCACACTATTTACTTCCCTGGACCCCTGTCTAGCAGGGCAACTGACGTGATCCCCGGGGTGAATTTCCTTTTCCCCATCCAATCATCAAGGTTCCTTTTGAAGAGGGCTAAAGAGGCGCTCTGCTTGACATGTAAGCAGAGATCGCCTCTAGAGTAGACGATATGCGACAGAGCATAGCTGGAGCATTTTAAGGCGGTCAGCATAGGGCATCTGCTTTAGGCCTGTGATTCTTTTAGTGAGGTATTTTTGCAGCCTTTCCAGTTGTTGCAGATGTCTTGAGAGGTACATACCAAATTGGGCGTTGTATTCTATAATGGGTCTAATGAGGGATGAGTACAGTGGAACAATGATCCCCTTTTTTCTGGATGAAAAGCCCTTAGTGATGAGGTGTGCCACACAGAAGGATTTCCTGACTGTTGTGGTGATGTGGTTATTGAAGGTGAGACCACTGTCCACCTATGTCCCTAAGTCTCTTATCACACTTTCGGTGTTTAGTGTACTGCCACCTATGTGGTAATTCACAGGTGCATGTTTTTTCCCAAAGGGGATAACTATACATTTCTTGGCATTGAGCTTGAGCCCATGGCTCTGGCACCAAGCATCTGTTTCTGTAAGGCCCTTTTGTAGAGTATCCACATCATTTGGGGATTCAATAATGGCTCCCAGTTTGTAGTCATCTGCGAACTTTGTTAGCCAGAGTCCCTTAGTGTTGGCCTGTACTTCAGAGAAGTAGATACCAAACCTGAGAGGTCCCAGGACTGAACCCTGAGGTACTTCACTTGTCACTTGTCTGGAGCTGGATTTGGAGTCAGCTACTTTTACAGTGTGGGCTCTGTCAGTAAGCCAGTTGGCAACCCATCCAGTGACGTAGGGATTAATGCCCAGCTTAGTAAGTTTATCTATGATTCCAGAGTGGGGGATGGTGTCACAGGCCTTGGCAAGGTCCAGATAGGCTGTGTGGACTGCCTTACCCTCATCCACGGCTCTGGAGACTGATTCAAAGAAGTCAATCAGGTTCAGGAGACAAACTCGGCCCTTCATAAACCCAAACTGGGTGGGGTCCAGTGTTTGAAGTTTGCCTATATCTTTATTAGTTCCATGATAATACGTTTCATGGCCTTACAGATCAGGCTCGTCAGACTGATGGGGCGGTAGTTTCCGTGATCCAAGGTGGATCCCCCCTTGTGGAGTGGGATAACTGTAGCTGTGTGCCAGTCAGTGGGCACGGAGTGTGAGGTGAGAGTAAGATTAAACATGACACTTAGGTGAGGTGCCAGTTCATTTTGTAGTTCATGTAGTACACAGCCCGGGATGTCATCTGATCCCACGGATGCTGTATTCTTAGCTTTGGAGAGTGCGTTTTTTACCTGCGTGGCTGATATTATCGGAGTCTGGCAATCTTCCGGTATTGAGATGGGCCGTTTAGGGGGTGAGAAGAAGGTGAAGTTGGCACTGAATCGATCTGCCAGGATATTGGCAATATCCTTGGGATCTGTATATTTAATGCCATACTGTTGTAGCTCAGAGCAGATTCTTGACATAGTTATCGAATGCCCTGTGGTTGTCTTTGGAATCTTTGGCAATTTTATTTTCGTAACTAGCTTTGGAGGATTTTACGAGGGATTTCAGCTTCTTACTGAGGCTGGTAAGAGAATTTTTTTGCATCGTGGGCTTTCCCCTTTTCTGCAACAGTTTCTTCCTTTTGTTGTAAAGTTTGTTTATGGCAGGGGACCATCAGATTGTCTTCCTTTTTTTGGAGGAGAGCATCTTGGTTCTATTTGGGATTGCACGATTCATGCATGAGTGGATGTCCTTGTACAGTGCCTTAGTGTAGGACTCAGCAGTCGAACTTTCAGTTCCCGTCTGCATGGGTGTCATGAAGTTTGTCACTTCTGACTTGAGTAGCATGAAGTTGGCTTGGGAGAAGTTTTTTATGACGGTTTCCTTACTGGGGAGTGGGATGTGGATGTTAAGGGTGATTAGCTTATGGTCTGACATGACCAATGAGGGGGTGACCATAGGTGTAGAGCATCGATTTCCCAAGTTGGTAATTACCAGGGCTAGGATATTGGAGCCTCTGGTGGGGCTATGGATTAGTTGATCCAGGGCATTGGAATTTATGAATTCCAAGAACCGTTGGGCAAAGGTATTGGTACACGAGTAGTTTTCCCAGTTAATGGCAGGGTAGTTGAAATCACCCAGTATTAGGGTGTTTGGTTGTATGTTAATATTTTCCAGTATGTTTAGAAAAGTGTAGTGAGAATCTTGGGGCACAGTGGGGGATCTGTAACAAGCTACAATTTGGATTGCAGTCTTACCTAGCGTTGGTTGCACCTGGAGAAAGTTGGTTGCACCTGGAGAATTTCAGGAGTATTGTGTTGGGCAACTGGTCTGGTGGTGTGAATATCCTTGGTGAATATGCACACTCTTCCACCTTTAGTGTTTAGATCCTGGTTTGGTGGTCGAAAAGTGTGGTAAGAGTTGTAGCCTGGTATTGCAGGGGTGCTCTCTGGAGCCGTGAACCAGGTCTCAGTTACTGTACAGATAACGATGTTCTCCACTTTTAGGAGTGCCTCGAGAGTGTGCATTTTGAGGTTTAGACTTCTTGCACAGAGTTGCATTACCTTCAGATTTTGCATGCTTGTACCTGTTATGGTGGTGGTTTTGTCCTTTGAACTTTGCCTAAAAAAGGCACTATAGGTGTGGCAAGAGCCTTAGCCAGTAACCTAAATCCTGGGGACGACAGGTGCAGACCATCTCTGGCAAAGCATTGTGGTCTGTCGATCATGTCGTCCCAGTCAGACAGATACTGGATCCCCTTTGAATGACACCAGAAGCTTAGCCAATTGTTGAAGTCAATCATTTTGTCCTTATATTGTGGTATTATTCTGGGCGAAGGCAGGATGTTACTCAGGGCTAGGGTCATACCTGCCTGGGCCACATGACCCGAGAGCTCTTCCATGTCTCTTTTCATGTAGTCCAGGGAGGTACGTCTCAAGTCATTCACTCCAACATGGACAAGGGTAGTGTGTTTGCTGGAGTTTTTATTTATCCTAGTAAGTGACTGGACTAGTTGGGTGAAGCCATGAAGGTTTACATGATGGGTTGGGTGGTTGCTAGAACAGGATTGCCAGTCAGTGTTGAAGTCTCCTAGAATTAAAGTTTCTTGGGGTAGGTGGTGGGTAGTCCAGCTGTGGAGGTTTTCAAGTGGAGGGATGTTTTGGCCAGGTGGGAAGTAGCAACCTATTATGTTTAGGGTTCTATTTTGGTTTATTTTAAGGTTGGTATATATTACTTCTTCCTTACCTATTTGGGGAGCTGCTAACTTTGAGATCTGTATGTCTAGATGCTGTTTAAATATTATAGCTATACCACCTCCTTTTTTGTTTAGTCGGTCTACTCTTAGTATACTGTAAACGGTAGGGAGGATTTGCTCATTAGTAATGTGTGGTTTTAACCATGTTTCTGTAAGGATCACTACATCAGGGGAGTAGACGTCTATGGTGGCATAGAATTCATGCACCTTGTTGCATATACTTCTAATATTTAAGCCCCAGTAAACTTGTGTGGTCATTCATTTCTTTAAACAAAATCCTTTAAATTACCTTCTGTGCCCCTCCACACAAAAAACAAATAATCAATAAATCTGTAATAACATAAAAGATTATTGTACCCTGCTATACGAAGCAAGAGATTGGTCTCCCAATAAGCCATAACTAAATTGGCATTATTGGGTGCCATCCTTGCCCCCATAGCTACCCCCCTTGTCTGTAAAAAAAAAAAATCATTTTCAAAAGGGAAAAAATTATAAGACAGAATGTGCTCTATGCTTTCCAAAATAAAGTTACTTTCTCCTACTTCAAATTGCTGACTTTCAACTAACATATAACCTACCCATTCCAAATCTTTTTCATGGGGGATGCAGGTGTACAAGGATTGCACATCTATTGTAACTAATATGTCATCTTTGTCTATCTCTAAATTTCTTATTTTATCCAAAAAATATTTTGAGTCTCTAATAAATTACTTGGTTCCTTGTACCAACCTTAATAGGGCCCTGTTAACAAATTTAGATAGGGGCTCTAACTTGGATGCCCTGGCTGCAACAATTGGTCTATATGGCGGATGCTCATTTTTATGCACTTTGGGTATTCCAAAGAAATACCCAACCTTGGGTTTGTTCACCTGAAAAAAATTCAAACATAATCTCCGAAATAACCCCTTTATCCAGTTGATCCACCAACTATGCATCAATATATTTATATGCTTTATTTCCAACTTTGTCACTTTTTTGTATGAATACACATCCTTCAAAAGCTCATATATACCATTGAAATAATCAACTGTATTTACCACCACCACAGACCCCCCCCCCTGTTTGCTATCATGATTCTGATGAAGAATCACTTTTTAAGGCTTCAAAACTTTCTCTTTGCTTCTTAGTTAAATTGTGATACTTTCCATGCTTTTTTGTTGCAACAAACTTCTAATTTCTACTTCACAAATATTTTCAAAGGCTTTAATAGTAGCATGAAGCTGTGGGTTAAACACACTTGGTACTTTAAAGTCACTCTTTACATATTCCTGTTCTTGACCAAATAACAGTTTTAAATTTAACTTGCGTGTGAAATATTTCAAGTCTATAATGGTATTAACCATATCAGAGACCTCCTCGATGGAATAAACGAAAGACCTTTACTTGAAACTTGTTTTTCATGTATTGTTAACTGTTTATTCGACAAAATGAATATTTTAAATGTCTTGGGCATTACCTGGGTTGCCTGTTTGACTGCCGGTTGTTCCCTCTCTGGAAAAGTGGATAAATCCCTGCCTGGTTCGACGTTTCCACAACCATTGACCAGGTTCTGTCTGCTGGACTGTTTCTGCCTCTCCGCTCTGGTATTGGTCTTATATATCTGCTGGCTTCTCCCTGTGGTTGATTTTGCTTGCATCTCCACTATTCTAATCTCTTGGAGCATCTGGGAGATAAAAAAATGACCATTTCCCTGCTGCTGTCATCGATTATCATCTTGCACTTCACTATCACTGAATGCTTGCCCCCACAGACTGTTCAACAGTTACTTGTGTTGAGGTATTTCCTCTGAAAGCCTCTTCCACTTCCTGTCTAGCATTTAAGGTCGTACTGCCTGCATTCTCATTATATGTAATGTGATCTCTATTGATTGTCTTCTCTTTTTTAAGTTTTAAAAAATAACTTAACTTTTCTATCTTATCTTGCATTTTATTTATAAAATATTGAATTTCTTGAACTGGAGCTGCCAAAGTTAATTTGTCCGGTAAACATTCTATCCACTTGCCCAATTTCTTTTCTTCTTCTTCCCGATGTTCCTTAAGAAGCTCTATTAACTTTAAGCCGGTTTCTTCACATACTTGGTTCCATTTATTTAAAAATGTTGAACCAAATATACCACTTGGTTTGTTGTTGACTTTTAAGCCCTTCGGCACTCTTTGCACTTCCAAACAAAACTTAAAATACGCAATGTCCCATTGTAAGCATTTATGCTTATTCAGTGACGATTCCAAGTCTTTAAATAACCAGTCTTTATTCAAATAGACCCTCGGCATGCCATCTGGAACCGAAAATACTTCTGCCTCTTCTGCTGGATTGATAACTGGTGCAGTCATGATATTTTAATCTATTTATACGTTAATAAAGGGAAGTTTTCTTTGGGATTCACCACTTGGCAGCTTTTGGAATATATAATCTTGCTATACACTGATTTTTATATATCATTTTATAAGCACAAAGCATTTTTCTTGTTTACTTGTCCAGTTGATCCAATATCTTTTAAGGCTAGTCAATCACCCCAAAACTGTATGTTAGAACAGGAACAGCAAATTAGCTTATAACTTGGACTTTATTACTAGATATCAAGGCAGTTTTTAGTATTAGATTTAGTCTTCTAAAGCAGTGGTCTACAACCTTTGTTGCACCAAGGACTGGTTTCATATAAGACAATTTTCCATGGACTGGTCATTGCTTATGCATAAAAAATAAAGCATATAAAGTGCATAATAAATACAACTCACCATGACAAAGAATCGATGGGAGTGCTGAGCTTGTTTCCCTGCAATAAGACAGTCCCATCTAGGGGTGATGGGCGACAATGACACCCAAAGTGTGTTCCTTATGTCCAGTCTACTCCGTAATTTTGTTTAGGTTGCTGTTATTGCAGAAAACCCAGCTTCACAAAGATAGGATGTTGGAAATGGAAGCAGGGTTTTCAGTGCTTATTCAAGCAACTTTCTAAGTTTATAAGAGCAATATTTAAAATCTGTCCCTCTTATTTGTGGCTCTGTCCAGATTTATTGTTCGAGAGGTTGAGAGGTTGGTCAAGAGGTACACAAACCTAATGGAAACCTTATTCTAAATCTAGCAACTTTTTAAGTTAATAAGAGCAATATTTAAAATCTATCCCTATTGTTTGTGGCTCTGACCCAATTTATTCTGCGACAGATTGAGAGGTATGGTCGAGAGGCACGCAAACTTCTTAATAATTGATGTTAGTGCTGCAGTCAGGGATAGCGGTTACTCTTCACTCTCTCTCACGCATGTGCGCGCACGAGCACACACACACAGAGTCTGTTCTGCTTTCGTGCACGCATTTACTCACACACGCAGACAAAAACATACAGACAAACGCTGTTTTCTGCTTCATTTATTTTTATTTTACACTCGCTAAACAGCAAAAGTACTGCTTAGCAAGTGCAAAATAAGGGCTCCATCAATCTCACTGTTCACTGTCTGTCATACACAAGTCTCTTTTGCCTTCACACACAGATGCATTCTGATTTCATGGGCGCATTCACTCGCACACACAGAAACATAAATACACACACACACACACACACACACACACACATTCACTTTTTCATTTCCCTCCCTGCCTAAATGTTTCTGTGCAGCCCAGTACCAACTGATCCATGGCCCAGTGGTTGAGGACCACTATTCTAAAGTATGTCTTACTGAGTTTTATTTGCATTTGCTCATGTTTATTGCTGATCCACCACCTCTCAACTATTTATACACTTCCTCCTGCTCAAGTTCCTTTGTATCACATTCCTGTCCCAGACTGATATTTTCTTGGTGCTGCAGCTTTCCTGCTTTATAGATTGCTTTTGCACATTTATCAAGAAGAAATGACATTCTGCTATCATCTGAGAAAGTTTTTACCATTTGCAGTTGTGCTTTCAACATCAAATTTCATGAACTATACAGTTTTAAGTCATATACAAAAAGTAGATGAGAAGTCTTTAACAATGTTGTTTTGTTGGAGTCAAATCATAACCATAGCTTAATCTGTTAGATAAACAGCGAAATGGGTTATGAGCAAGACAAAAAAGCAGTGATGACAAAGAATGACCCTGGAATATTTCCCTTTGAATTTTTATCCCTGATGAAAATAATTTGCCCTTTGTCATGGCTTAGCAGCAAAATGGTTTGCTACTGTTTCACAGTAACCATAATGTAATTGATCAATGTAGGGTGTAACTTACACATTTGCAAGCATTCCTTTATCCATGAACGAGGGATGCTGTCAAATGCTTTTTTGTAATTTATGCACGCCATATTTAGATTCCTCCCCTTTTTACAATTCTCTATTATGGTTTTATTTAGCAACAAATGATCCTTTATTCCATATGGCATTCTTTTGTTACCCTTTTATTCTACTGCCACAGCTCAGTTTTCTTCTAAATGACTATAAACTCTTGTTAGTTTCAATTCCTGTATACAGATCGTAACTGTATATGGGTGGGTTTTGTATAATGACGAAGTTCTTTACCTTATAAACACAAGACACAAGGTTTGGCTCCAACCTTGAGTTATTGGCTAGGCTTAAAATGGCCCTTCAGTGCAGTTAGCCTAGTATTCACCTATGAACTAGACTGACGAATGGGGTTCAAATGGAGAGATGATAAATCAGCAAGCAAATGAGTAGTATTTCTGGAATTAAATTCATCCTCAAGTCTTGGTAAGTGCCAGCACGAGGTGGACCCTGTTTTTCACAAAATATGACCTAGATGACTCATATATAGAATGGATTTTAGATAACATATATCATGGACAGTAGTAGGTTAAAAAAGACAGCTGGGTGCACAAGACCCAGTATAAAAAAGTGCCCAATACTTGTAGGCGTACTGGTGCCAGGAATGGAAAAAATGACAGTGTAGAAATTTCAAGACACGGAAACATTCCTACAAGAGGGCTAGGTCAGACAGAGGGGGAAGATGGCCTCCCTGCTGTAAAAGGAAGCTGTAGTCCACAAAAATTGATAAGCCAGAAAAGAGCTATAAAGATGACAGAGTGGATTATTGAGGATAAGAAAGAAATTATGTATTGCTACTATTATGCAAGAAACCCAGTATTTCCAACAGAAGACACACAAAAAGACTGAAAGAGAAATTGGAGGAAAGTAGTACAAGAAAAACTATCAGAAGCTTCATATAAAAATTTGTGTTCAATAACGCAACAAATTTATGAAAAACGCCTTCTGTGTGGAGTCTGCATGTCCTCCCCACGGTCGAGTGGCATTCGAAAGACATGCATGAATGGGAGTGCCTTTGTTGAAGGTTGGACGTTGGGCTGGCACCTCAGCACCCTAAAAATCTACTGCCAATCATTAGCGGACTGGAGTTCCTCTGTGGTAACCTCTAACCAGGAAAAGCCGAAAGAAGAAGAAGAACAACAACAAGATGTACAACACTGGATCCCTATCAGCTGGATCAAGGTTTCAGAAACTCGAACTCCATATAGTCGAGACCACATGATCTAGTTTTGAAAACTCAAAAGTTTTTGAATGGAGGTCACGGTACAACGAGGAGTGGGAAAGTTACCTTCTTCCTCATTGCAGTCCAATCTTGCAGTTGGTATATATAATTTCCAGGGGGCGTGGGGGGTTCATTCCCCCACATAAGGGATGTAGTGGGGCTTGCTCCTCTGAAAAATCACACAAAAGGAAGGTTTTTGTGTTTTTTTGATATTCGAGTTTTCGGAAACGTGATCAAATAGTCACAGATATGTTTTTCAAGTTTCTGAAACGATCATCTGATAGACCCATAACAATATATGTGATGTATAATCTAACCAACATTACATAAATTATTCAATTCCTACCTTCTCTTAAACCTCATTCGTCCTCTAAAACATTTTTTCTGCATGTAGTGTTGCCAAAATTTCTATTTTTTCTATATAATTTACTCCTACCCTTTTCTAAAGAACCCATTTTCTGTTATTTTATCTCCCTTACAATACTCACTACTTCCAAGTATAGTTAGTTTAGATTTTGATTTCCATTTTCTAGTAAATGCTTTTTTTGGCAGCCACCACAATTAAACTTAACAAGACCTTACGGTGTCTTGGCAATTCAGATCCTGTATTCCAGTTAAAAAAAATCCTTTCCTTAGTTACACTCATTTACTCACCCAGTATTCCTAACAGAGTACTCTGTAGGGGAATTTTTGAAGTCTGCCAATTCATTACACTCCTAAACGCATGTTCCCAGTTACCTCTTTCTTCCCCATTATACCTCCAACATTTGCCATCTACCTGAGGAAAAATTTTTTGGAGTCTGCTTGGAGAATAAGCATATCTATGCAAACACTTCCAGGCAAAAATCCTAAATTGTCTAGACTTTGTTGTATATTTAGAAGCGCATGTCCTCTCTCTGTTTCCTCATGAGCTGCATATCTAATCTCTCTTCCCAATCTTTTCAGACCTCTTCTGATCGATTCCTATAGCCATTGTGCAATATTTTATATGCCCTAATAATCTCTTTTTAAACAGCAGCATCTGTTCTAAATTCAATTAAAAATACAACCAGTGCAGGTCTTTCATTTAGGACTCCCCTAACCCCCTGACTTCTTTGTCTACATTCTGATCTTGATACCTGATATGGAAGGTAATCACTAGCCTGCAATCCAAATGTCCTCTTGGCATCTTCCCATTGTATTTCCTTTCCTGCTCTAATTATTTGTTCCCAATACCTTAGTTCCTTTTCCAGCTTCCTACAGTAAATTCCAACTTTCTTCTTACCTTGCCTATTCCCTGTTCCCCTAATTTCAGTCATTCGTATCAGCAAAATCTTCTCTCTCCATTCATATGTTAGCTTAGTTCTTAGTAATACTTTCATTATAAATATAATATTCTGTATGACTGTTATTGTTTTTCTTAAAGATGTGTCCAAAATCCCAT
This sequence comes from Protopterus annectens, assembly GCF_019279795.1. NCBI lineage: Eukaryota > Metazoa > Chordata > Ceratodontiformes > Protopteridae > Protopterus > Protopterus annectens. The sequence continues at coordinate 395,845,276 of NC_056748.1, read as the reverse complement.
TCTTTCCTTATTCCTTGAATTACTCCCCCACTTCATCATCATCCCTTTCCACTTTAAAATGCAGCTTTATGATCTGTATAAGAGCTTTAACTGTGTAGTTCTGAAATACCCCTTCAATTATGGTAATTCTAAACTTCCTTGTTCTTTTGGGAGGATCAACTTATCCCACTTGACTCATGCCTCTTGGCCTCCCAAATAAAATCCTTCGACTCTTAATTACTGTCCACAGTTACTCTTCTTTTGATAAAAATATGCCTGACCTGCATATAAAACTAAAGGGTTTCACTCTGAATTGTAGCTTTCTGCTTGTGTTGTGTACAAAAGCTTTAACTTCCTTGTTCTGTTGGGATGATCAACTTATCCCATTTGACTCTTGTCCTCTTCCCCTCCCAAATAAAATCATTTAACTCTTTATTCATTACTGTCCACAACTTCTCTGTTGATAAAATTATGCCTGACCTGTGTATAGAACTAAAGTGGCAAACATTTTACTTCTTGTATCTTGCTATCCATATCCATAGGCAAGAGCTTCCAGTTTCTCAGATTTTGTATTATCTTTTTAGTCTCCTCCCACATAACCTTAGCTGCCATAACCAAATCCTTTTTAATCCATACTCCTAAATAGTTCATTTTATCATGTCCCCATAAATATGGGTATTGTTGGACCAATCCATGAGTGGGTGCATAGTTTATAGCTATAGCCTTTGTTTTATCTTTAATAATTTTACATCCTGGGGGAAAAAACAAAAAACAGGAAATGTCTCCGAATATTCCACAACACTGGGATGTCATTTCCTGGTTCCATCTGGTACAAAACATCATCATCTGCAAATAATGCCAACTTTTCTTGAACACTGCACCAATTATATCCATGTATGTCTGAGTTTCTTAGCTTCTTTGCCAGTGGTTCTAAATATAATGCAAATGGCAAAGGGAAAAGTGGGCACCCGTGTCTGCTTCCATAGTTTAGACACAGATTATCAAAGAGGAATCCACCCACTTTGATTTTTTACTCCGATCCCTCCTATATCCTTCTAATTAACCTTATCCTTCTAATTAACCTTATTATTGTATCAGGAAATGCAAATACTAACATTGCCCCCTCATAAAATCTGAGCTTAGTCTGTTGAATGTTTTCTCTGCATCAAGACCTACCAATAACAGCAGTATTTTCTTACATTCTGCTTCCCCCTGGATCATCACTGTTCTATTAATGTTGTCAAATATTTGACTCCCTTCCACCAAACCACACTTGTCCACAACTACCAATTTGGTCACTACCTTTGGAATTCCTTTAACCTTTATAGACAAACACTTTACAATCACGGTTTAGAACTGAGATAGGCCTATATTAACCTGGATAAGACGATCTTTACTGTCTTTAGTTTCACACCCACCACAGCTTTTTTCCAGGATGCTAGTGTTTCCCCTCCTTTTAAAATACTATTAAACAAAACTTGCCAAATTTTTATTACTTTCTTCCCTCCTAACCTCCACAGGAATGCCATCTGTTCCTGATCTCCTATCTTAACTGTTAGTTGTTGAGACTCATCTACCTCTAACCTTGGCATATTCAAGTCTTCCATAAATATTTCCCTTTGGGCTTTTTCTTGATTTTCCTACTTCTCTGCTTTATACTAATCTTCATAAAATTTCCAAAATATCTCTAATGCCTTTACAGGTTCTCTAGTTATTTTTCTTGCTATAAGCTCCTTAAGTTTGGCAACAAGCCTTTCTACTTTCTGTTCAAGTCATTGTGCCAAAAGTTTTTGTGCTCTCTTTAGTCATTAAAAAAAAAAAAAAAAAAAAAGAAGTTATGTACTCACTATAAAGTTCCATCTGAGTAGTTCTACTTCATTTGTCTTCAACCTGTGGGATACCAGATCCGTATCGGATCTGAGCCGGCAATCTCACTAGCATATGCTCCGAGCTCCTCCCCTTAAGATTTGAAATACATTAACCTTTGTCAGCTCTTTAAATAATTATTATGTCTTAAACGGTTCTCTCTTTCTTTTATTTCTACTCTATTTTTAAGCTCCACTTTCATTTTATCCCCCTGACTAGCTATGACTTCTGGAGTACTTTCTGTCTTCCTTAACAGCTCCAAGATAATTTCCACTAGCCATTCGTTAAATTCTTTTTAACAGGTAGATGGAGAAGCACCAGTGTCTCATCTTTGCTTCATTACCCTGCATGTTTACCTTCATAATTAATGGCGCATGTTCTGAAATAATTACTGGATGCGTATCAAAGTTCTCATTTAAATGGACATGCTCCTGTGAAATATAATTTCTATCATGTCTAGCCCAGTTATTGTACCTTGGGAAATTTATATTATTTATTTATTGACATTTGTTAACCCGCAAAGTCCACTAGGCCCAACTACCCATTTTCAGTGGAAGCCCAGGGAGAAAAGCACCATACAATCAGAGAAATTTTTACATAACATCAGCTTAACTTTGAAAGTCAAGAAAGTTTTTTACATGATACAAATTTAAGTAGATATACAAGAGAAATGCATATTATAGAGGTACACAATACAAGAAAATAAACCCAGTGTGTTAAATTTTTTAGTAATTCTGTTTGTATATTCTCATAAGTAAGAATATTGTTTAATCAATTCTGTTTATTCAGCCATAGAAATAAAGAAAGTAAGAGAGATTGGATACGAAGACAGATTGTGTAAATTGCAACTACATTAAGTTAATAAAAGTATTTGTAGTGTATAGTGGCCAAAACATTTAAGGTGTTTAATCATATGACTACAAGAACAGAGAAGGTTATTGAGATAGTGTTTAGTGCAAATTTAAATGTTTTAAAGAGTCTAGTCGTGTAATAGAGAGAGGGAGCGCATTCCAAAGTTTGGCAATGGCATGGGAATAGAGACACTGTCAAGCTCTTTTGTTGGGTTTAGTTATGGTTAAGAGTTGCTTGTTAGAGGACCCAAGGTGCAGAGTAGGGGTGTGTGCTTGTATGATAGCTTGAAGGAATGGGCTTTAGTTTGGATTATTTTGTAGTTTGTGGGTGACAGTAAGTTGGGAGTAATGTAGGTAATGAGGGAACTCAAACCAGTTTATAGATTTAATGGCCAGGCAATGATGTGTGCGAGTTTGCATGTTGGAGACAAACTTAGCTATTTTATAGTAGCATGACTGCAGTTTGTTCAGGAGAGATATGTACAGGTTAGTTAGTGAAAATGGGGCAACCATAGAGGAAATGGGGCAACCATAGAGGAGGGAGGGTATAAGTAGACTATTAGCTAGTTTCAACTTGGTAGACTTGTCCAAATAGAGTTTATGCCTATCGAGTCTGCCAAGCTTAAACTGGGCCTTTTTGATTTGGCTGAGTATATGATTCTCAAAGGATAGTTTCTCATCAATTGTGATGCCAAGTAGTTTGGCTGTTTTTACAATTTCAATTTCTGTATTGTTTTGAGAGAATATTTTAAAATCTAGAGTTATAAGTTTGGTTATGAAGAGTAAAAGTTTAGATTTTTTGGGATTATGTTAGCAACTGAGCTTCGTTAAGCCAGGATTCGATGAAAGTAAATGCATTCTGTGCTAATTTTAGGAGATCTGAGGTGTTGTTAGAGGATGTAATTATAGTTGAACTGTCCGCGTATTGAATGAGTGTACTTTGCAGGGATGCTTTATGGAGATTATTACTAAATATGTTAAAAAGCAAGGGCCCAAGAATAGACCCTTGGGGAACGCCTGTGTTTGAGTAAGTAATCGGATTGCTTACTTTGTCATCTAACAGATTGTTTTTTGTTGTGTAGATAGTTAAGGAATCAGGTTAGTGTGTGTGGGGAGCAGTTTACGGTCTGAAGTTGTAAAAGTAGTTTGAGTGGGACACTTTATCAAAAGCTTTTGATAAGTCTAGTAGGATCACTGATGTAAAGATAATATATATTATTAATAATCATTAATATAATTAATTAAAATATTTATATTTTATTTTTATATGTATTTTTATATTTATATTTATTTATTAAAATATTTATTTATATTATATATCATACATACTATGCAAATTCTGTTAAGAGTTCCTGCTATTAAAATAATGTCTTTTATACTAAATATTTTCATACATTTCTTCATGTAGTTATCCTCTTGTTATAGTTTCCCTTCTGGGGCACCCAAACACAGTCTCATTGCTGCAAATCAAATACCAGTACCCACCTATAAGTAAAACTCCCTGCTGAAAGCTGATAGTTTATCCTAATTTGTTAGGCTCCAAAACAGTAGTTTTAGGTGGAATATAAATATATGCCTGTGTAATCTCTTCCCTTACTAGTAGCCTTTTATTACTACAAATCTGCCATTATTGCCTTTTTTTCCCTCTTCTATCATTACCGGAACTCCTCTGGCAATTAATAAAAGTACTCCTCTTTTGCTTTGCCCCTGACATTCTGCAGAATATCCATCCTGAAATATTTTATCAATTTCATATGCTCAGCCCTTTCCAAATGTGTCTCATGTAGAACTCCTACTTGCATGATGCATGTCTTATTATAATTAAGTAGTCTTTCCTTTTTGTCTGTACCTATGAGGCCAATGACATTGCAAGACAACATGGAAAAAGGTGCCAGTACAGTAAGAAGTCTTTATTCTCACCTACTATATATAGGTTCATAGTTAGGTACTAGGCTATCGGCCCTAGGGCCCATACAAGCCTAGCCAAAAAATGTACCCTGGCTTTCGCCACCCAAGAAAATTATTTTCCTGTGCCCCTGTTGAGCAGAGCCACAGAAGTGATCCCCAGGGTGAATTTCCCATTTCCCATCCAATCATCAAGATTTTTCTTGAAGAGTGCTAATGAGGAGCTCTGTTTGACATAGATAGGTAGTCTGTTCCAGAGTATGGGAAGTCTCTGGGACAGGAATCTATCCCTCCAGCATGTTCTGTTTATTGTGGTGACAAGGTTAAGGTCCCTACAGCGTGTAGCTCGGAGGGATTGGGATTTCTTTAAGTGGAGCATGTCCAACAGCTCTGGGTTTGACATAGCTTTGTATGTTAGGCAGAGATCGCCCCTGAGTAGGCGATATGCAATGGGGTAAAGCTGTAGTTTTTTGAGAAGGTCTGCATAGGGCATCTGTTTGAGGCCAGTAATCCTCTTTGTGAGGTATTTCTGTGGTCTTTCCAGCTGTTGTAGATGTCTTGTGAGGTAATTACCAAAACAGGCATTGTACTCTATAATGGGTCTAATGAGTGATGAGTAGAGGGGAACACAATGACCTCTTTTTTTCTGGATGAGAATCCTTTTGTGATGAGATGAGCCACGTATAAGGATTTTCTGACCACTGTGGCGATGTGATTATCAAAGGAGAGACTACTGTCCACCTGTGTCCCAAGGTCTCATCACATTTTCGGCATTAAGTAGACTACCAGCTATGTGGTAGTTCATGGGTACAGAGTTTTTACCAAAGGGGATGACAATACACTTTTTGGCATTGAGCTTCAGGCCATGGCTTTGACACCAGGTATCTGTCTCAGTGAGGCCCTTTTGTAGTTTGTCCACATCGTTAGGAGTTTTGATTATGGCTCCTAGTTTGCAGTCATCTGCAAACTTTGTTAGCCAAAGACCTTCTGTGTTGGCCTGCACTTCAGAGAAGTAGATACCAAACAGGAGAGGAACCAGGACTGAACCCTGTGGTACTCCACTTGTCACTGTTCTGATGTCGGATTTGGAATCCGCTACTTTCACAGTGTGTTAATATATGGCAGATTTTTTAAACTTCTAATTCCAGCTTTTGCAGTACATGCATCCATTAATGTTTGGCAGGTTAATCCTTTATACATTTTTTTCTTATCATCAAAATTGGAACTTATATCACATTTTACAAGACATTTTGTTTTGATAAAAAACTTACAAGTAACCAAACACACCTCCAGAACACATTGACTTAATGCAAACACACAAACTATGTACAACTTCAAATGATGAAATTTTAACCATCCTAATGGAAACATTTGCGCCAACTAGGCAGCTGCTAATACAGGCCCTAGTTAACCTGAAACTGAGGTTATTCATGCTAAGACGCATGTTATTGCCTGTGCTTCTATTTGCACTAATTGATGTCTACTTTTCTTTTTAATCTTTATCCCCCCTTTCCGATGTGAAAACTATTTGCATACTTTCGGAAATTGCTAACTTTTAGCCATGAAGAAACTGCCCTATTAACAGTTTACCTCTATAGAAGAGTAAGAGAAAAAAAGAGAAATTAATTTCTCTGTTGCAGCCTGAAAGACCAGCTGAAATATTTATTGCTAAATAAAAACTGTTCATTATATCTGATGCGCACTTTTACTTGCAGTCACTTAAAATTTATTAGACTAAGTTGATGGTCTTAATCCAGACATTTACCTCTGCAGAAGTAAGAAAAAACATATCAGTTCTACATATATTATAATCTTTATACTTTTACACCCACCTCAATAAATCAAGATTAGAGCCTATTAACCTAAACATGCTTTTATCTAACTTTTCTTCTCTTTTTGGACTACAATGTCTACGTTGCTTAATACCAAAAGAGAGGAAAGAGAAGAGGAAGGAAAAGGGCAACTGTTTACTTTAATAATTTTGTGAAGACTGGTAGAGAAATGTGAAGGCTGCCAGCCTAGCCAGATAGGATTTTATACATAAATTCTGTCATTTGTAAATATGAATGTTGAATTACAGGCTTGTTTTCTTAAATGAAAGAATATGTTGTGAAATGATGAACTCAAAACAATGTAGTAACATTGCCCTCTGCTGAAAAAAAGTCAAGCATTTCTTGTCTGTCCTTTGAAAGTGAAATTATTTCATGATTGTCTTTGATGTTTACAATTCGGCTCCGGACGGGCTAGATGAAGGCTTCCTGCTTATTGTTTTATGGCTAAAGTTAATGATCAGAATTTACATATGGAATGTCCTTTATTGCTCTGGTTTCTGTCTAGGTATAAAAGAATGTAAATGCAGTTTCTGTCAGCCTGGGAACACCAGGAAAGTGTAAAAAATATGTAATGGGAATTAGGACTGCAACAGCAATGTAAACAGAGAATCAGAAGGCATTAAGCATTTTTGTCTTGAACATCAAACTCACAGCACTGTCTTGCTCATATGTAAGTTATCTTAGACTTGTGTTTTCTTTTAGAAATAGCTAGGAACTAGAAAGAAGTGCTTTTCTGTGATGTCAGAACTGTACTACTGAATTATTTTAAGTATTTCTGTGTGATCTCTGAACTATTGACTAGCACTGTGTAGTAGAAAGAATTGTCTTGTGGTTTTAATTATTTATTATTAAATATTTTAAAACCTAACTGTGGCTGTTCTGTGTAGAGATAATTTAAGCTCTAGAGCACATTGCATATTTACAGAGTTTACTGTTCAAGTCGCTCTAAATAAGCCTTGACTGTTTAGTCACAACTACCAATTGGGTAATAATATTGCACAGAAATAATTGGACACCCTTTTAAGGGCCTTTGTGTAGCTGATATGTATTAGTGGGTGGTGGCAACTGGAACTACTGTATAGTCTGGGAGAAAGGGGTATAGCTGGAGAAACTGTGCCAGCCTTCTCCAGGAGTGTCTGTGTGGTTGTATAAACTCTTCTCAAAGTGTGTGTGTGTGTGTGTGTGTGTGAGCTACTTGGGCAGGGACACAAAGCACTGGTTGGACAGAGAGGGTGCTAGAGGTTATAGCTTGCCCACTAAGCTGAGATCTGGACCCTATAGCTGTACCAGTGAGGAGTCTTATTGGGGACCTGGAGAGGAAGTGAGCGACCAGCCCCAGACTGACTGTGATCTCTGTGTGCTCTTAAGGGAAACTGCACTTTACTGTGTGTATTTGTTATCCTTTCCTCATATACGAGATGCCCTCTCTGGTGTTAGTGGTGAGGATTGAGGCTCTTTCATTGCTGGGCCAGGGCACGGTGTCACATATAAATTGTTTGGCAGTGGTGGGATATCCACATCACATATTAATTAGTTGGCAAATACTAATTGGCTTGTAGTGGTGTGGGTAGTGTGAATCCTGTAGCTTGAGTACAGTGAGCTTTGAAGGTGTTTTTGTACTCTACAACAGCCACCCAGTGAATATTCAGAGTTCAAATCACAACTGTTTTACTTCTTTTGTTAGCTTAGTCAGAGTGAGCAGGCAGCATGTCAGTACAGGAGTATGGAAAGCTGACAAGGAGCCAACTGGCAGAGATGTGCCAGGCTAGGGGACTGGTGCATGGAAACCTGACTAAGGCAGACCTGACTGCAGGCTTGGTTACAGGCATCAGAAAACAGCAACCAGGAGGACAATCAGACTGGCAGTGGAGATATAATACCCACGGAGAATGGGCAGCTCAACCTTTATGCAGTGGACTTAAAAATCCAGCTGGAGCTAAAGAGACTTGAGTTGGAGGCCAGGTGTGTAGAATTAGAAGCTGCTGAGAGACTGAGGCGTCTAGAGAGTGAGGAGAATGAAAAACTGCAATGTCTAGAAGCTGAGGAAAAAGAGAAGGAGCTGCTGACTCTTCGCCAGAGTCATGGAGGTAATGGGAAAGGGAGTAACTGGACGCCAGAAGCACAAAAGGTCAGTAAATTTCTTCCGCAGTTTAAAGAGGGGGGATAATTTTGATAGTTTTATTCATATGTTTGAGAGGGTATGTAAACAGTATGACCAAGGGCTCTGGGTATGGTTCCTGACCCCCTTACTCCATGGTAAAGCTGTAACTGTATTATCTAAAATGTCTGATGTTGCATGTTTTGATTATACATAAAAAATTATCTATTAGTGTTTTTTAAGCTAACACCTGAAACGTACAGGAAAAAGTTTCGTGAGCATAGACGCAAGGCAGATGAAAGTGTGTGTGAATATGCTGCTGAATTGAGCACTTATTTCAATAGGTGAGTGAGTGGATGTCAGGTCACCACTTTTGAAGGGCTGGCAGACCTTTTGGTGAGAGAACAAGCCCTTAGGACTTTGTCTGAAGACATGAGGATCTGGTTAGCTGATAGACAATGTGCTACTTCAGATGAGTTGGGGAAGAAGGGAGACCTATACCTGGCAAGCAGGGCAGCCCTGCACAGGACGGTGACCCCCCCCCCAGTATTGCTCATGGGTCTAAAGGAACCCATGGTGGGCAGCACGGACAGCCACAACAGAATCTGCCAGCAGCAGGGGAAGCCACTAGTCCAGGTGCACGTCCACGTCCAGGAACTAGGGTTAAATGTTTTCAATGCAACCAGTGGGGCCATGTGGCATACAGGTGACCACGGAGGCAAGGTGGGGAACAAAAGGTGAGGGAGCCAAGTGGGAAAGACAAAATGCCAACAGCAGGCTGTCTTGGAACAAGAAGGGTACCAAACTACGACCAGATGCTATATCCTACTGTAGTGAACAGCAAAGAGGCCACTGCCAAGAGAGACACAGCCTCTGATATAACCATTGTAAAGCCTGCTATGGTTACAGAGGAGCACTACTTGCCTGGTCAGTCTACTCCAGTCAGGGATTTAGGAGGGATCCCATTCCAAATACCTTTGGCTAGGGTTCACCTTGACTGGGAGGGTGGAAAAGGAAGCCATCAAGTAGGGGTGTTTGAGGACATACCTGCAGATGTCCTGATAGGGAATGAATCTGATAATGCGGTACCCTGTACTTGTGCAGTTACACGCAGTCAGTCTTGGAGACAAGCAGGTAAGTCTGGTAGCCTGGGGGAGACCCAGACAGACTGCATACTTGCAGCCAGGACTGGTGAGGTGGTTACTTCAGGGAGGGAGCTACTCTGTAGCAGAGAGACTGAATGTGAGCCACAGCTGCTTGTGGGTACTGATGGTCCCTTGGACAGAGTAACTGCAAAGGTAGAGGTGAGTAGTAGTACCCAGGCTGACAGTGAGGCACCACTGTCAGAGGACGCCAGATTTCCTGTGGAAGGGGAGCTGGGAAGGGTTACAAGGAGAGAGTTGAGACAGGCTCAGCTCTCAGACCCTACATTGCAAGGCCTGAGGCAGGTAGCTAAGGAGGCACCTGATTCTCAAGGAAAGGGGGAATCTGTATACTGGAACAAAGGGTTACTATACAGAGAGTGGACCCCTAAGGGAGGGCTAGAAGGTGAGAGAGTACAGCACTTGGTAGTGCCTAGAGCCTACCGTCTGGCACTTCTAGCCATAGCCCATGATATTCCCTTTGCAGGTCATATGGGCATAAAACGTACAAAGAGGCATATTATGCAGAACTTCTATTGGCCTGGAATTTCCAGAGAAGTAACAGGGTACTGCAGGACCTGTGTGCAGTGCTAAAAGGTAGGCAAGGCAGGAGATAAGGTGAGAGCTCCTTTGATGCCTTTGCCCGTGACTGAGGAGCCAATTTAGAGGGTAACTATGGATATTGTGGGTCCTCTGAGTATCCCAAGTTCCACAGGGAAAAAGTATATCCTAGTGGTAGTGGATTATGCTACACGATACCCTGAGGCAGTGGCTTTGTCCTCCATTGAGGCAGAGAAGGTGGGAAATGTTTTGTTTGAGATTTTCAGCAGGGTAGGTTTCCCAAAAGAAATACTGACTGACAGAGGTACCAATTTAATATCAGACCTGCTGGTTTGTCTGTGGAAGTCCTGTGGGGTGAAACACATGAAGACCACCCCCTACCATCATCAGACTAGTAGTCTTGTTGAGAGGTTAAACTCTACATCAAGTCCATGCTATGGGCATTTGCAGATCAGTTTAAGAGGGAGTGGGACAAATATTTACCCCATCTGTTTATTGCTTATAGAGAGGTTCCCCAGGAATCCACAGGTTTTTCACCCTTTGAGTTGCTGTACGGGCATAGGATGAGGGGACCTCTAGATTTAATTAGAGATGAGTGGGAAGGTGAGTGCGAGTCTCACAAGGAGTCTGTTGTGGCATACGTCCTAAACCTCAAGACAACACTCAGGGAACTCATGGGCTTGGCCCAGGAGAACCTGGCAGAAGCCCAACAACAGAAAAAGGTGTGGTATGACAAGAATGCTCGAGCTAGAGAGTATGTTGTGGGGCAGCAGGTAATGGTTCTCATTCCTGTCAGACAGGAATGAGAACCATTACCTGCTGCCCCACAACAGGTAATGGTTCTCATTCCTGTCAGACACAACAAACTGCAAGCAGCTTGGGAGGGACCCTACAAGGTGGTAAAGAAAGGTAAGTGATGTTAACTACATGGTGGAACTGCTAGGCAGAAGGCAGGGGCACAAATTGCACAATGTTAACATGATGAAACCTTACCATGATAGGGAGGCCCTTGTGCTGAGCATTTGCAGTGGATTGCAGGAGGAGTCTGAGGGAGATCTGGGGACTGATCTCCACAGTGAGGCTCCGGCTGACACCTCAGTGGAAGGGGTAGCAATGTCCCAGCAGCTATCTCCTACCCAGGTTTGAGAATCCGAGCAGTGTTGCAAGAATTTGGGGACATGTTCACTGGGAAACCAGGGAGCACACCTGGTGCAGCACCAGGTGGATACAGGACCCCAAAGGCCTATTAGGCAGGCCTCTTATAGAGTGCCTGAGAGAGTCAGACTCTGAGGGAGGAGGTACAGGAGATGTTGGAACTAGGGGTGATTCAAGAGTCCAGACGTCCCTGGGCCTTCCCAGTGGTGCTGGTGCCAAAGAAGGATGGCAGCACCGGGTTCTGTGTGGACTGCAGGAAATTAAACAGTCGCACAGAGTTGGATGCTTACCCCATGCCTAGGACAGATGAGACCCTAGAGCAGCTCGGTGGGGCTAAGTATCTTACAACCATTGATCTTACCAAGGGTTACTGGCAAGTGCCCTTGACTCCCATTGCTAGAGAGAAGTCAGCCTTTGTGACTCCTTTTGGCTTGTATGAGTTCACAAAGATGCCCTTTGGGATGAAGAATGCCCCAGCGACTTTCCAGAGGCCGGTAGATCATATCCTAGCAGAAGCAGGAGGGTTTGCCCTTGCTTACCTAGATGATCCTGCCATCTATAGCCATTCCTGGCCAGAGCACCTTCAGCATGTCAGGGAGGTGCTGGGCAGACTACAGATGGCAGGGTTGACCATTAAGCCGAACAAATGTCAGGTGGGTATGGAAGAGGACTCCTACATAGGACATAGAGTGGGGAGTGGTAAGATAAGTCCAGAACCTGCCAAAGTGGAAGCCATTCAGGCATGGCCTGCACCTGTTACCAAAAAGCAGGTGAGGGCATTTTTAGGGACAGCAGGGTACTACAGAAAGTTCGTCCCCAGTTATAGTACCATAGCTGCTCCCCTCACAGACCTGACAAGGAAGAACAGGCCAGATAAGGTAGTGTGGACCCGAGCATGTGAACAGGCATTCCAGAAGCTTAAAGAAGCTTTGGGAGGACCCCCTGTGTTAGCCAGTCCAGATTACAGCAAAGAATTTGTTGTGCAGGTGGATGCTTCAAACCATGGGGTGGGGGCTGTACTTAGCCAGATTTCTTCAGAGGGAGAAAAGCACCCAGTAGTTTATCTCAGTTATAGGCTCCAACCCAGGGAGGAATGCTATGCAGCAGAAACTTCAGCCTTATCTGTATGGAATAAAATGCACTGTTGCGACAGATCACAACCCCCTAACATGGTTAAACAGAGCCAGCCAGCAAAATGCAAGTTGCTAAGATGGAGCCTGGGGTTGCAAGTATATATGTAAGTGCAGCACCACAGTGGGAGTAGCAATGCCAATGCAGATGGGCTCTCAAGACAGGGAATGGGTAAGGTACCCCCTAAGATAGACCTAACCCTCTCAAGCAGCATTTCTCAAGGGTCACTTGAAAAACTAGCTTGAGTTCTCCGGGGGGGGGGTGAAGACTGGTAGAGAAATGTGAAGGCTGCCAGCCTAGCCAGATAGGATTTTATAGTTAATTCTGTCATTTGCTAATATAAATGTTGAATTACAGGCTTGTTTTCTTAAATGAAAGAATATGCTGTGAAATGTTGAACTCAAAACAATGTAGCAACATTGCCCTCTGCTGTAAAGAAAGCTAAAACAAGCATTTCTTGTCTGTCCTTTGAAATTGAAATTATTTCATGACTTGTCTTTGATGTTTACAATTTGGCTCTGGCCAGGCTAGATGAAGGCTTCCAGCCTATTGTTTTAAAGCTAAAGTTTATGACCAGAATTTACATATGGAATGCCCTTTACTGCTCTGGTTTCTGCCTAGGTGTAAAAGAATGTAAATGCAGCTTCTGTCAGCCTGGGAACACCAGGAAAGTGTAAAAAATGATGTAATGGGAATCAGGACTGCAATAGCAATTTAAACACAGAGAATCAGAAGGCATTACGCATTTTTGTCTTGAACATCCAACTCACAGCACTATCTTGCTCATATGCAAGTTATCTTAGACTTGTGTTTTCTTTTAGAAACAGCTAGGAACTAGAAAGATTAGACAGTGTTTTTCTATGATGTCAGAACTGTACTACTGAATTATTTTAAGTATTTCTGTGTGATCTCTGAACTCTTGACTACCACTGCGTTGTAGAAAGTATTGTCTTGCGGTTTTAATTATTTATTATTAAATACTTTAAAATCTTCTAACTGTGGCTGCTTTGTGTAGAGATAATTTAAGCTCTACAGTACATTGCATATTTATATAGTTTACTGTCCAAGTCACTCTAAATAACCCTTGACTGTTTAGTCACAACTACCAATTGGGTAATAATATTGCACAGTAATAATTGGACACCCTTTTTAGGGCCTTTGAGTAGCTGATAAGTATTAGTGGGTGGTGGCAAGTGGAACTACCGTAGAGTCTGGGAGAAAGGGGCACAGCTGGAGAAACTGTGCCAGCCTTTCCCCAGGAGTGTCTGTGTGGTTGTATAAACTCTTCTCAAAGTGCATATTTGTGTCTGTCAGCTACTTGGGCAGGGACACGAAGCACTGGTTGGAGAGAGAGGGTGCTAGAGGTTTTTAGCTTGCCCACTAAGCTGAGATCTGGACCCTATAGCTGTGCCATTGGGGAGTCTTACTGGGGACATGGAGAGCAAGGGAGCGACCAGCCCCGGATTGACTGTGATCTCTGTGTGCTCTTAAGGGAAATTGCACTTTACTGTGTGTATTTGTTATCCTTTCCTCATATATGAGACGCCCTCTCTGGTGTTAGTGATGAGGATTGGTGCTCCTTGATTGCTGGGCCAGGGCACGGGTGTCACAAACTTCATCACATATAAGAACTAAAATACTTTACTATAAAATATGCAACTTTTATTGTGAAAAGTTTCATAGAAATACTGTTGACAAAAAATTGGTTTAGTTATAGTTACCTTCTTTCCTCCTCCCCTTTAACTCAAAGTTCTTCCAAACATTAATGGCATGAAGTGAAAAAAATGCCTTACAGTTCCAGACAAGTTTAATAAGGTCAACAGAAGTCCACTCTTTCCACTTATTCTTATACACTCGTATTTCACAAATGTGACTTCCTTTGGAAAAGTGGAAAAGGTTTTACTGGCATAGTCTTTATGTGTGCTTTGTTATCAGAAGAATGAAAAGAAAAGCCCCCTTCTGCTTGAAGTCTCATTTTTGTTGGACAAACTTTTGCATTTCCTTCTTAGTCTGTCTGTATCAAAAAATTACTTTGATCCCCCAAGAAAAAATATTCTGAAGACAGCTGGATACCGCAGCTTGAACCTCACACCTTCTTCTCGACAATCCCTTTTATTGGAATAAATCTGTTTCTCTTCTGCCTGGTGTGCAGTAACTAATCATTTCCCACATTCTATTGTTTTCAAGTTTTTAATGCTTTGCCCATCTGTCACAGCTTTGTCCTGATCAACTCTTTCTGTTGGAAGGTTTGCATCTGCTTTCTTATGGCCATACTTGGAGCATACACACTGTGTGCACTTTCAGTTAACAGCTCCTGCTTTGGAATACCAGTCCAGTTGCTTATTTGCGCTTTCATAAAATTAATACAGTCTGCTCCTTCTAGTCTGTCTAGTACAGCAGAAAATCACAGATGTTGCTTACGTGCTCTATCCTCTAATTCATTCAGGGAAACTGCTACTGTGCTAAGATTCCCAAAAAGAAAGTATGATGTGTGTGTGTGTGTGTGTGTGTGTGTGTGTGTGTGTGTGTGTGTGTGTGTGTGTGTGTGCGCGCGCGCGTGTGTGTACATATACAAATATATATCTATGTTTGTACATTTCTTGGTAGAAATCTGTCTTCCTCAGGGCATGCTTATTCTGGAGGTTCTCTGAAGATAAGGGCATAGATACAAAGAAAATGGTCTGACTAAACAAGAAACAACATTTCCAGAATCACGACAGATGACTGAACCTCAGATGATCAGAACTCACTGCACCACAAACAAAAACACTGACATAAATTAGCACACACCTAAACAACTGCATATTACAAGTATGTGCTGAGCTATATTTAAATAATCAAATGCTTTTCTTTAATTTAACAATTAAGCTAAAGAAAAAGAATGCCATTACACTTCTCTGACTTATGTGCATCGATTTCCCAGATCTCTAGCCATGAAGTAAACACTAAATACATACAAATACACAGCTGTTTTTGTCTCAAATGTCAGTGCAGTATATGGACAGGAAGCAGCCTGACGCTACAATGTAATTCAATGCACAAGATGAAACAACTTTTTGATAAAAGAGGAACATAAGTAAAACAGGGTCTAAAGACTAATCTGTAACAAAAAACACCTGACAGAACAACATGCTTCAGATGGGAAACATAAAATGCTAACTGACAACTTTAATTTTATACAAAATCAGGGAACATAAAGAAAGAACTTTATATGGTTATTTTCCTGGAAAAAGAACTCTTGACAGGTAGCCTGAAATCGTTAACTATTAAAAAAAGAAAAGTTACACAAAAAAATGGCATAATCCTTTAGCAGCGGCAAATATGGCATAAAGTCACAATGTATAACACCATGACTTTAGATACCTTCTTCAATACTGTCTGATTTTATACCTCATTTGTCTTTACTAAAGGATGCTATACATTAAGTCTGAATTTAATGTCCTTTTTTACTGGCTTGTTGTCATGTCTTACATTGTTTGCACAGTTGTTGAACTAATCTAAGCATTTGCTGCAAAAGAAACCCTGAATAAATTAAGTCACTAACCATAAAAGGCACATGTAAAAGTTAATGTTGACAATGTGATCATGTTTAGGACAAGGAACCTTAATCTTTACCATTCGTACACCTAATAACAATGACTGCACTTACCTATTTTTGCTTCAAGTGATAGCATCTTTTGCTCAGTGTCCTTTCTAGCTCTTTCACTCTTCTCTAACTTCTCTATGAGACTTCCCACATCTACCATAGCTCCATTGTAGAGAATTAAGCTGCCTTGTTCTTCTGTGCGTCTTTGTTCCTGCTCACTAGCAATGGTTGGCAAGAGTGATTTGTTTCCTATAGCACAAAATGTAAATGTTACAATGTCCTAATGAAATGTCTGTGGGACATACAAAAAAAAAATTCAATGCATTCAAATTACTAAACATATTATGTGGCTACTGTTCCCTGTCTCAAAATGTTGAAAAGGAAAGTAAGCAAATAAAGCTTTCCAAAGTATCATACTTACGGATATCTGGGATATAAACAAACTATATGAAGACAGCACTTAGACTATTACAAATTATCCCTGCCATAATTCCCACTCTTTGACGAGCATCTCAGTACGCAGCATGTTGTTACACTTAAGGACAGCCATCCTAGAACAGTACTTCAAATAAAGCTTTTTCAGGAGTTCTCAAGATCCAAATCCCCCTCCCCCAAAATCCTCATGACATCAAAGAGGGAATGATTTACGAGAGCCACACATAACACTGTTCTTTTCTTTCTCTTCAGCTTTAATCAAAATCACATCCAGGAAAAAAAGAAAAAAAATTGAAGTATCAATCAAAAGCCTCTAACTTAAAGGAAAGTGTCTAGACAAGCAAATTTACTGAATGAGAAGTTTAGAAAAAATGGAATCAATGTAGAAGGCTAAATAATAACTTTTTAAAGTAATCTCAATCAGGAAGTACTAATGTTTGTTCAAAATTCTCCATTGCACTAATGCAAGGAAGGGTAAAGGATTACTACAGAAGTCATAAAAAAAAATAGGCAACCCTGTCAAGGTATGTCCTCTAGAGTCAAAATTTATGACTAGTCATGCTAGCTAAGAAGACTGGAACTGTGCCTGCATTAGGCATGATGTGCCTAGTCACTGAAAGCTGCCAAGAGACTGGTAGAATGAGACATCACAGACTAGAACAGGTCTTAAACCTCTCTATTTGTAACAAAAGGCTATGCACAGAGATACCCACAGACATGTTCTACTAAGTAATAGGCACAATTTTAGCAAAAAAAAATCATAACCATTAATTATGACAAAACAAACCCATGCAGCAGTCATAATATTTCAGAGCTGATCTAACAACCACTTTACTGAGGATGGATTCTCCCCACCTTGTATTTTCAGGAAAACGGTATGAAAGGGCAGGCTTGCACCCTAATTCAGAGTAAAATCCACTCTGGGATGAAAACGTAGACATAAAAAAAGATGTAAAGCTATTTATCTACTGCAGCTAATGCAAAAGAGAAAAAAAATGCTAGTCTCTATCACACTTGTGTGGATTGCTATGATGACTACAGCAGCAAACGAGCATAACAGGGAGTAGATGTTATTCTGGGAGGTAGAGAAGGGGCTAGCTTGAGCTGTGTGAAGAAACTGTTTGCCGTGCTGGCACCTAGCAGAGAGGCAATCTCTATCCAGTGAGTGAAGTGGGTAATTGAAAATGCTGGCCATTTGTTTGCATCTCTAAAGATAAAAACAACAAAGAAGTCACATAATAAAAAAATGTGAGCAACTTTAATAATAAAAAATAAAAGAACTGAAAAACAAGTTAAGCACTTTTTTTCCCTTACTTATATGGGACTTCCTCAGAACTACTGATGTACCTTAACTAATTTTTAGATGTTTAATCATATGACCTCTTGCATCATCAGACAGAAGAAACAAACTGCAAACTCTTACAATACACAATATATTTAAAGATCATTCATAACGTATGTGTGTATATACCAGTATGATTATTAACTCATCCCACTCCACAAAGGGGGAGCCACCACTGATCCTGGGAACTATCGACCTATTAGCCTGACGAGCCTGGTCTGCAAGGCCATGGAACATATCATCATGGAACTCATAAATAAAGACATTGGAAACCTCCAAACTCTGGATCCCACCTAATTCGGGTTTGTGAAAGGCAGATAATGCCTCCTGAACCTGATCGACTTATTTGAGGCAGTCACCAAAGCCGTAGATGAGGGTAAGGTGGTTCACACAGCCTATCCTGACCTCACCAAGGCTTTCGACACCATCCCCCATTCTGGAATTATAGCTAAACTCACTAAACTAGGTATAAATCCCTACGTCACAAGATGGGTTGCCAAATGGCTCACTGACAGAACCCACACTGTAAAAGTTGCAGACTCCAAATCTGAACTCAAAGCAGTGACAAGTGGAGTACCACAGGGTTCCATCCTGGGACCTCTCCTGTTTGGTATCTACTTCTCTGAAGTACAGGCTATCACAAAAGGCCACTGGCTAACGAAGTTCGCAGATGACTGCAAACTAGGAGCCATAGTTAAGTCCCCAAATGATGTGGATATCCTACAGAAGGGCCTCGCTGAGATAGATGCCTGGTGTCAGAGCCATGGCCTCAAGCTCAATGCCAAAAAGTGCAGTGTCATCCCCTTTGGTACAAACTCTGTACCTATGAACTACCACATAGGCCGCAATCTACTTAACACCGAATGTGTGACAAGAGACCTTGGGACCTAGGTGGACAGTAGTCTCTCCTTTGATAGTCACATCGCCACAGTAGTCAGGAAGTCCTACGTGGCACACCTCATCATAAAAGGGTTCTCATCCAGGAAAAAAGAGGTCATTGTTCTCCCTCTATTCGACACTCATTAGACACATTATAGAGTACAATGCCCCTTTTGGAATGTACCTCACAAGACATCTGCAGCAGCTGGAAAGGCCACAGAAGTACCTCACAAAGAGGATTACTGACCTCAAATGCCCTACACTGACAGTCTCAAAAAACTCCGGCTTTACCCCATTGCATATCGCCTACTCCGAGGTGATCTCTGCCCAACATACAAAGCTATGTCAAACCCAGAGCTGTTGGACATGCTACACCTAAAGAAATCCCAATCCCTCCGAGCTACATGCTCTAGGGACCTAAACCTTGTCACCACAACAAACAGGACATGCTGGAGGGATAGATTCCTGTCCCAGAGACTTCCCATACTCTGGAATAGGCTACCCATCTATGTTCATAAGTTGGTACTAGGCTATCGGCCCCAGAGCCTATACAAGCCTAGCCATAACAATTCCCTGGCTATGTCTTCCCACACTATTTACTTCCCTGGACCCCTGTCTAGCAGGGCGACTGATGTGATTCCCAGGGTCAATTTCCTTTTCCCCATCCAATCATCAAGGTTCCTTTTGAAAAAAGCCAAAGAGGCGCTCTGCTTGACATGTATGGGCAGTCTATTCCAGAGTCTAGGGAGTCTCTGGGTCAGGAACCTATCCCTCCAGCATGTTTTGTTTATTGTGATGACAAGGTTTAGATCCCTGGGGCGTGTGGCTCTGAGGGATTGGGATTTCTTTAAGTGTAGCATGTCCAACAGCTCTGGGTTTGACATGGCCTTGTATGTTAAGCAGAGATCGCCTCGGAGTAGACGATATGCGACAGAGTATAGCTGGAGTTTTTTAAGGCGGTCAGCATAGGGCATCTGCTTTAGGTCTGTAATTCTTTTAGTGAGGTATTTCTGCGGCCTTATCAGTTGTTGCAGATGTCTTGAGAGGTACATACGAAATGGGGCATTGTATTCTATAATGGGTCTAATGAGGGATGAGTACAGTGGGACAAAGACATCCTTTTTTCTGGATGAAAAGCCCTTAGTGATGAGGTGTGCCACATAGAAGGATTTCCTGACTGTTGTGCCGATGTGGTTATTGAAGGTGAGATCACTGTCCACCTGTGTCTAAGTCTCTTATCACACTTTCGGTGTTTAGTGTACTGCCACCTATGTGGTAATTCACGGGCACATGTTTTTTCCCAAAGGGGATAACTACATTTCTTGGCATTGAGCTTGAGCCCATGGCTCTGGCACCAAGCATCTGTTTCTGTAAAGCCCTTTTGTAGAGTATCCACATCATTTGGGGATTCGATAATGGCTCCCAGTTTGCAGTCATCTGCAAACTTTGTTAGCCAGAGTCCCTTAGTATTGGCCTGTACTTCAGAGAAGTAGATGCAAACAAGAGAGTTCCCAGGACTGAACCCTGAGGTACTCCACTTGTCACTTGCCTGGAGCTGGATTTGGAGTCAGCTACTTTTACAGTGTGGGTTCTGTCAGTATGCCAGTTAGCAACTCATCCAGTGACATAGGGATTAATGCCCAACTTAGTAAGTTTATCTATGATTCCAGAGTGGGGGATGGTGTCAAAGGCCTTGGCGAGGTCCAGATAGGCTGTGTGAACTGTCTTACCCTTATCCACGGCTCTGGAGACTGATTCGAAGAAGTCAATCAGTTTCAGGAGACAAGATAGGGCCTTCACGAACCCAAACTGGGTGGGGTCCAGTGTTTTAAGGTTGCCAATGTCTTTGTTTATAAGTTCCATGATAATACGTTCCATGGCCTTGCATACCAGCCTCGTCAGACTGATGGGGCGGTAGTTCCTGGGATCCAAGGTGGATCCCCCCTTGTGGAGTGTGATAGCTGTATATGTGCGCCACTCAGTGGGCATGAAGCCTGAGGTGAGAGTATGATTAAACATGACACTTAGATGAGGTGCCAGTTAATTTTGTAGTTCATGTAGTACACTGCAAAGCAAAGTTCTTCATTAGCACTCTTCAAGAAAAATCTTGATGAGTGGATGGGAAATAGGAAATACATGCCGGGGATCACTACTGTGTTTCTGCGTGACAGTGGCACAGGAAAATAACTTTCTTGGGTGGCGTAAGCCAGGGAACCTTGTTGGCTAGGCTTACGTTGGCCCTTGGGCCGATAACCTAGTACCTACCAATGAACCTATAAAAATGCTTAATGGATTAAAATTGCATACAAATATGTACATATGAATGTACAAGATATGAATGTACATCTCATCTTTTACATACTAAAGAATTTCAGTTTTAAAATACATGAAATGGAAATGTGTTCATTAAAACCAGAAAGAGATCTCTGCATTTGTTTTTAACTGCCAAAATAACTATCAGTCTTTAATATATTTACTCCATTGTCCTCCACTTGAGTTACCACCCACATTCTCTAAAGCAAAAAAAAAAAAAGTATGTCCTGGACATGTCAACATATTTAGACAGTGCACTATACATCACACATGTATTCATAAATTCTCTTCTGCAAATTTCTTTCTGTTTTGCCAAGATAAAAAGATGGACAATTTTGTCACAATGCTATCTAAATAACTCCCTCAAAACCACAACTAAAGTACTCTTGCTAACAATAATGCCATACAGCTGACTGTATACTTTGTCTCCCTCCTTAATATAGGCACATTGGTTACATGTTCCATACCACAAGAGGTCATATGACTAAGCAGGAGGTTCATATGAAAGCTAATGATTGAGAAATGGATGTATTCATGTCTGAAATTACCTTATTTGATAATTCCATCACTAAATATTTATTTGCCAACGATGAGTCCTGATACAAAATATATTTTAAAGTGGATTTCCTGAATAAAGACATTAAAGCAGGAAAGGAAAGAAAACGGAAAGGGATATGAGGGAGTACATCATCAATCAGGTCTAGCCCACTCCAAGAACTAACAAAGGAATGAAGAGGGCTAACAAGCACATTTATGAGCACACTATCCACCTGTGGTGATAGGCATCTACCAATTAACCTCCAAAATAATCAGGAGGATGCCGCTTTAGAATTGCCTTCACTCCGTCAGTCTGAACAATTTAAATGAATAATCAATCAGATTCAAACACTGTCCAGAGACAGACCTCAGGACTGGAATCAGCAGTCAGTACTGTAGGGATCAAATAGGATGGACAGAGGCCTTGGCACAACATGGGGGAACAGGAGGTAAATACTGTGGACATTATTTTTAATGATGGCTGCGACTCTCTAAAATTTCTAATTACACTAATAATGTGGTTACCCCTGAATACACTAATTGTTTGAATGCAGATAAACATTTGCACCTCCTAAAAGGATACATGTCACTGATGAATTAACTGACTTAAGACTTTCACAACAAAACTGAACTTAACATAGTTTTCAAATTCAGGGGCATCTCACTGTTTGAAAATGCACAACTTTACACAGATGCAGTACCCTTAACCCCCACTTTCAGCCTGCATCCCATTATTAACTTATTTGAAAAGATTTGTGAACACAACATAGAGCAATTTTAGCCATTACAAGTATACCTGGTTTAATGAGAGTGAGAACGAATGGGATTTGCTCAATATTTGTTGTAGAAAAAAAAAGTTATGTACTCACCATAACGTTCCATCTGAGTAGTTGTACTTCATTTGTCTTCAACCTGTGGGGTTTCGGACCCACGTCGGATCCAACACAGTTGCATTTTCCAGCTATGGATCCAAGATCCAGACTTCTCCCCTTACCCATAATGCCCCCCTGTCTCCCCTCAGATCGAGTTTGCTGCCTAAAAGGCAGGGCCGGTGGTAGCATTTTGGGGGCCCCCAGCAAATGTCAAGTTGGGGGCCCCCCCTAAGCACTTCTAGTCTAAGTATCACTCCGTCACTGACAACCCCCCCCCCCAAGCAATGTTTTAGCTCATTCTGCAGACATTTAGGAGTAGTAAGTAGACACTGACCTGTAGCTACAATGCTCTTACATTGCAACAGACCTATGTACTACACTATGTTGGCCCATCACCGTCATACAGAGGGACATTTACAGTTGCTAGCATTTAGCAACAGTGACTCATTACAACAACTCTATATATAGGTCTGGATTTAGGTGAAACGGTGTCTTACGCCAACTATTTCAACACACACACACACTGACAGACATACAGACACACACACACACACACACACACACACACACACACACACACACACACACACACACACACACACACACACACACTCTCAAGTCCTTTAACCTATCTTGGGCTTCCCATTCCATACACTTTACTTTTTTTTCTTCCTTTCCTCACATTGTACCTCACTCTTCAGCTTTTTCAAAAATACACAACTTTCTATGTATTTTGAAGTGCATTTAAAAGTTTGTTTTTCTTTTTACACAGTGTCTTCATCCAATGACTTGAACAGAAATTATGATTAAGGAAAGAAATTCACTGCTGTTGTTCAGCTTTAATTTTTCTTGCATTCTTTCAACATAACTTTCCTGACCAAGACAGCAATAACCATTTAGGAAATAAATGAGATAAACCACGGCCTGAGAAGCCATAGGGTTATAGATGCTCTGGGTGCATTTTAGAGCATTTTCCCAATCATTAGTACAAAAATAATTAATCTTATGTCTTCTTTGAAAGAATAAAACAAAAAAGTTGTGCTGAAGACTTAATGTTCAAAGCTGACAAAATAGTAGCTCACAATAAACTAACAAGCCAATTGTTGTGAGAATACACAGGGCTTAATCTTTAAATCCTCATCTGGTAATACTGCCTGCTTCCCTACCCCCCACCCAAAAAAAAAAAAAAAAAAAAAAAGACAGTCAGAGCCTATATATCCTTCTGGTGTTAAATTAGGATGAAAGCAGAGATTAAAATTGCCACAGTCATGTATTTCAATTGACTGCTGTCATACATACACATTGCATGCCTTCTCTGCCTTAACCCCCAAAGGTAGCCACCTGTATATGTGCCTGATGTGTGATTGTGAGGAAAGTAGAAAAAAAATAATGATTACAATAATGTATTCTACTTTGTTGCTCCTAGACAGTGCACTGCCCCTACATAAGCAATACTAACCAATGTTTGTACACCACTGAGGTCTGTGAGAAAAGTAAAAGTAACAATGACCACACTGTCCCCAGCCCAAACACAAGCTAATAATGACCTCCTGTGCAAACCTCTGATGTTTGACTGTGCTGAAAATTAAAGTAATAACCACACAATCCCCCGTCACTTTCTGTGCACAAACACATCTAAGCAGGGCTAGTTTAAGAATGGGTACAGTTGAGAGCAGAGGCCATTATCAGCTTTATCCTAACAGGGTCATATCACAGTCCTGTTCAGGTTAGAGTGTAATCAGAAAAGGAATATGTTTTTTTTTATTCCTCATTTTTCCCCAACCAGCAACAGCATTTGTGTGGTCCGCCACATAGTCATAAATAATTAAGGGGTACCCCTTGTATCCATTTACGTAGTCTGAGGAGTGGGGGCCACCAGACTTGTAAAGTTCTAAGTGTCTGAATATTCTGTGATGTATTTTATGCCCAACTTCTGAAATACAATTACTTGTTAGCTGCATTTTTCTTACTGATACCTAGAAGAATAATGTATGTGTCCTGGCATTACTGGGTGTGGGCACAGATAAAAATCAGTGATGACACACACACACACACACACACACACACACACACACACACACACACACACACACTAGTCATATCAATACTAGTTTTGTACTTATTTCAGTAAATAGCAATACATTGTGCTACACCAGATCAGTGACTGCTGTTTAGAAGTCGTCAAACAGCAGCAGGGGTAAGTCATTTATTAACTTCATTGAGGAGTAATGGATAGCTGTCACTGCCCCTGATTTCACAGATCTTCCCTGATTTTGCTTATAATCTTGCTCTGCCTTTCAAAAAAGTTTAATTTTCTGGTAAATCATTAAGGATTACAGACGGTCAATAAATCCAGATATCAGAGTTTTATATTTCTTATTGTCCAAAAAAATGTATGTTGATGTAAAATATGTTATTGTATTATATTTTTAAGTGAATTAGAATAATATTTAAATTGTGTTCCTGATTTTGAACCTCTACTTTGTACTATGTTTGGCACTGCACTGAAATTGAGAGTTATAGTATCTGGTGTTCTGTCAGTATTTATAAAAACCCTGAAAAAGAAACTCATCGCTATAGATTGGAAGCATCAGCTCTTCTTAAAATTCAAGGTTTGCAGTGACATCAGTCACTCTGGGTTGCTGATCTCTCTACTGCTTGCCTTGCTCATGTTCATTATCAGCTTTATCCTAACAGGGTCATATCAAAGTTGGGTTCGGGTTAAAGCAGATAACCAGGAAATTAATACATTTTTTCCTCCTCATTTTTCCCCAACCAGAAGGTTTTCTGGGGCCCCCATGCAGTCAAGGATGATGAAGGGGCCCCTCCCTGCAGCCATGGGTATTGCAGGTACCTAAAGCTAGCTATGTTCTTAGTTTTAGTAGTGAGAATGTCCACCAGGAGGGTTTAACTAAGCCAGGGGCACTATGTTATTGATAAAATATTAATGGAATTGTGAAGGCTGTTACTTGATAAAACACTGTTACTATAACCACACAAATCTTTGAATTTTAAAGGAGATACAAATAAGAGTTATTACTCTCTTGTTTATTAAGTATACAAGACTGCTGTACTAGCTTTTATTGGTTTGACAGATGTTACAAAATATCAAGATAAGACAACTTTCTAAGGTTGGGGGCCCCCAGCGACCGCAGGGTTCGCTGGTGCCTAAAACCGGCTATGCTAAAAGGTATTATACACCTGACCCAATATTGCCTTATCAGAACAAGGATCTCCATGACACTTCCTGACCAGAACAGAGTCAAGGGCCAAACACTTTATGCGAAGTTAAACACAGCCTGTATCCATGATAAAAGTTGGGGGGGGGGGAGGTTGAAGACAAATGAAGCACAACTACTCAGATGGAATGTTATGGTGAGTACATAACTTTTTTATCTGAAGTAGTTTACTTCAGTTGATCTTCAGCCTGTGGGACAGAGTCCCCAGCTACCATAAACTCCTGGGTGACCCTCATGGAAGGATATTCCGGAGCACCGCAGAGCCAAAAGATGCTCTATTTGACACAATATACAATTTGTAATGAGAAATGAAGGTATGAGATGAGGACCAAGTAGCTGCTGAGCAGATATCATCCAGAGATACCCTAGACCAGAAGGAAACTGATGTAGCCATAGAGCGGGTGGAGTGTGCCTTCACTCGTCCTGGTAGGGATCTACCTTTGACCTCATAGGCTCGAACAATGCAGAAGGAAATCCATCCAGCAACAGTTACCTTGGAAACTGGCTTCCCTAAAAAGGGTTTAGCATAAGACATGAATAGCTGATCAGATTTATGAAAGGGCTTCGTCCTAAGTAAAATCCCAGTTGTCTATGAACATCAAGCAGATGCAACTTGTATTCTCCTTTGTTCTGGAAGTTGAGGAAGAAAACTGGTAAATTTATCATCTGGTTAATATTGGCTTCCAGGCCACCTTAGGAAGAAAGGATGGATTAGTACTCCAATACACTCTAACCTTGTGGAAGATCATGTAGGGCACCTTAACAGAAAGAGCTTGAAGCTCCGACACTCTTCTGGCTGAGGTCATGGCCACTAAGAACGCAGTTTTCCATGTCAAAAACTGAAGATCAACCGATGCTGCCGGTTCGAAGGATGCAGAAACCAATGCCTGTAATACTAAGGTAAGATCCCACGGAGGTGTAGGGTCCTTAACCAGAGGTCTAAGTAGAAAGGTCCCTTTAAGGAAGGTCTTACAAAGTTTGGAAGAAGGCAGGGAAGACATATTCACCCCACATGGAAATTAGAGATAGCTGCCAGCTGCACCTTAACTGTGGAAGAACTATGGAAGATGCTGGCCAAAAACTCTAAGACCGCTGAAAGAGGAGCCGTGAAAGGGTCCAAAGCCTGCTGAGTAGCCCAAATGGAAAAATGTCTCCATTTGCTACGATACACCTTTCTGGTGAATGATTTGTGAGCTGCCACCAAAATGGATTTTACAGGGGATGACAATCATGGGAACCGGAGCTGCCAAGCTGTGAGCTTCAGACTGTCCAGATCTGGCTGATGGATCCCAGAGGGATGAGAAAGAAGATCCAGAACTGGATCCAACATCCATGGACAAACAACTAGGTGAGATCATAGTGAGGGGAACCAAACCTGGCGAGGCCAGAATGGGGCTAGGAGTATAACCGTGGTCACCAGTCTTCAAGCTTTCTGAAGAAACCTGGAGATAAGCGGAAGTAGAGGATAAGCATATAGGAAACCGGGAGGCCAAGCATGAACCAGTGCATCTCTGGGGGCTTCCCCCTCCAGGGGGCTCAGAGCGAAAAACTTGCTGGATTTCGCATTGGAAGGAGATGCGAAGAGATCACAGCAAGGCTGACCCACTTTAGAAAGATCTGTTCTGCTACTGAAGGATTTAGAGGCCACTCGTAAGGCATCAGAATTGATCTGCTGAGCCTGTCCACTAAAATGTTGGACCACCCCGGAATGTGGTTGCTACAAGAAAGCGGCTGGTGGCGATCACCCATTCCCACACTCTCATGGCTTCTTGACAGAGGGGACAAGATCTGGTTCCCCATTGTTTGTTGATGTACCAGGCTACTGACATACTGTCTGTCTGAATGGCAATCGTCCCTAGAGGAAGATGGGCATGAAGTGCCTGCAATGCTAGAACCACCCTCATCTCTAGAACGTTGATGTGCAACTTGGTCTCGGAGGGGGACCACGTGTCTTGGACTGTCCTTCCTGAGCAGTGCCCCCCACCCCCCCACCACCGTAGTTGGGAGTATCCATGGTCACTGTGGTTTTGGAAAAAAATGGGGTGAAAGGAACGTCCCTTGAGGATATCCAGAGACTGAATCCACCACTGAAAGGAGTCCCTGCATGCCCTCGAGATTCTCACTGGAAAGGTGAGAGGAAAGTCTAACAGGGACCACTGGACCGCAAGTGTCCATTGAAGAATTCTCATATGCAGGCGAACCAAAGGCAGGAGATTGATTTTGGGCACCATGGAACCTAATGCCCTGTGCACTGCTGCGGCTGTGGGGACTTGAGCGTGAAGAATATGCAAGACATGCACTCAAACTGTGCATCCTGTCCGGGGTTAGAAAAACCTTCATTTGAAGAGTGTCTAAATGTGCACCAATAAAGTCCAGAATCCGGACAAGCCCTAGAGGAGATTTGTTCAGATTGATGGTAATACCAAGTTGTTGGCTAACTGGATGAAGTAATCCATGGCCTGACACAACAGATGCTCTGAGGGGGCAGCAAAGAGCCAATCGTCCAGGTACGGAAAGACCTGAATATCCTGGATCCTCAGGTGAGCTGCTACAACCACCATCACTTTGGTAAACAACCTGGGGGCTGTGGTGAGACCAAAGGGGAGGGCTCTGAACTGGTAGTGATCAGCTCCAAGTCGGAAGTGAAGAAACCTCTGGGAGCATCTGTCCATTTTGATGTGGTAGTACACATCCTGTAGATAGATCGAGCACATCCAGACTGTGGCCTGCAGAAAAGGCAGGACAGATCGAATCATGACCATCCAGAATTTTGTCTTGGTTACTGACAGATTCAATGTGGACAGATCCAAGATGCGTCTGAGGTCCCCCATTTTCTTTGGCACCAAAAAGAACCTGGATTAAACACTGGATCTGGACTGGCCTGGGGGGACTGGTTGGATGATTTGTTTGTTCAGCAGCTTTCCCATTTCCAGTACTGCCTCCTCCCGTTGCATGGGTGGAACGTCTGGGAGGAGTTTGTTCGGACGGGGATGTTCCTTGAATGGAATGAAATATCCTCTGGACATGATTTGCAACACCTAGCGATCTTCCATAATGGACTCCCATGCCTTGGGATGTAGCGACAGGCTACCCCCGACTGCCTCCAGAGATGGGTGGTCAGGCAACCCCTCAGTGCTGCTGCCTGGGTCCCTCCGAAAAGGATTCTCGGGACCCGAAATTCTTAGAACCCCCTCTGCCTCTTGGGTGGCATCTGTTCTGACCCCCACTGCTCTGGGGGACGGAGAATCCTGAGCATCCTGGGAAAACGCTTGAGACTTCCGGAACCACATCTTCTTGGTTCCTCGCTACGTCCTAGAAAAGGATCTCTGAGGAGAGGAGAAGTGGATCCCGACGGCAGACAGTGTCTTTCCGTCCTTCTTGCTCTGGACCAAAGTCTCTTTCACCAACTTCCCGAAGAGGGAAGAAACATCATAAGGGGTGCTGGTGAAAGACTCCTTGAAGGGCTCCAAAAATTGACACAACCAGAGCCAGGCGTGATGCCTGATAGCAACACCTCTTCCGGCCATCCTTGTGGCTCCCTCTGTAGCATGAGAGAGCAATTGCATGGATGTGCTGGCAACCATGGCCATTCAAGTGGAGAAGGTCTTCTTGTCCTCCGCTGACATGGACTCTGGGTTAGACTCCGTGATCTCCTTCACTAGATCTCTCTCGAGTCTAATGACATGTGCCATATAGTTCAGTGTCCTTATTGAGAAGGTCGCTGAAGCATGTACTCGCTTCCCAAAATGGTCCATCGTTCTTGATGCTCGATCATGGGGGTGGACCGTGGAGCTCTCCTGAGTGAGCTCCTTCTTGGTGGCAGCCACTACCATCATTGCATCTACCTGGGACCCCTTGGTCCAAAGGGTCCTGTCTGACAGGGGGCTCAACACTTTGTCGGGGCGTTTAGGGATGGGCTCTACGGTGTCTGGCTCCTTCTATGTTCTAGATGTTATTACATCCACGAGTGGATCAGCAGGAGGAGACACCCAAGAGGTAGATAGGCCCGACCCAAATGCCTCCAGGAACATGGACTCGTCTGAGGTCGGTTTGGGGGCTGACCCCCCCGGCGAAGGAGCTCCATGATGTCTCCAAAGGAGACATCCTCGGGGGGTAACCTTGGGGAACCTTCCCCTTCATCTAAGTCTGTGTCTTTTGTGAGGGACTCTGGTGGAGAGTCCAAGTGCCTCCTCTTACACTTGTGTTTGCGGGGTATCTCCTCGAGGGGACTCTCCGAGGAGGACTCACAAACCTTTTGATGTTCCACTGGAAATTCCTGGGGCATTGCGACCACGGGCTGTCCCTGAGATGGCAAGATGGTCGGAACCGCACTCAGAACCAAGGGGGTCTGGTGAAGTCAGAGGACGAAATGGTCAGAGGCCTCGTCACCGAGAGAACCCACTCCACCATGTCGAAGGCAGAGGAGGTGCGAACCTCTTGGGATGTACTGGCGGAGCCTGTCCCCCTCTGACCCGATAGGGCAGTTGGAGCCGAACCTCCAGGAGCCGAGAGGGATGCCCGTTCCAAAGAGCTCGGAGCCAACAGCATTCCTTTGGATCCGACCCCGAGGCTATGGCTCTGAGAGCTCGGATCCAATCTCGTCGGATCCGACAAGCTCAAGGCAATGGCCAGCGTTGAGGTACATGGTACCATTTGTGCTGACCCCTCGACCCAGACAGTCCTCAGATCCAAGAACTCTGAAACTGCCGGTCAGATAGGAGAAGGAGTTATTGGATGGAACAAAGGTTGCAAGGAGCCCCCTCTGGAGGGAGTGGGTGCCGGCATGACCCCCATCTGGATCTAGGTGCAGAAGAATCTCTGCATCATCTTGTCCAGCTCCGCTTCACTTAAACTTTGGGTGGAGTGGGAGGAAGCCACCAAGACTGGATGGGAGAGCCAATGGAGAGAAATCCTTACTGGGGACCAGCTACGAGTCTTCTTGGGCTTGGGGGAGAATCTGGGGGAGTGTAGGCGAGGAGATGCTGGCCTGACTTTCGGTGGCGGAGCTGCCTCTGACGAGCGGTTGGGGGACCGCTTGTGGGAACGGTGCTTCTTGGCCTTGTCCCCTTCCCCGGACCTTGTGGCAGGAATCCGAGTCCCAGAGGCCAGGGAAGAGGAAGTAAAAGCAGCAGCCGCTACTTTCCCTGCTGGACAGGAAGGGACGGCTGTCCCTGAAGAGGGGAGTAATCCCTTTAGTATCAGTTTGTCTCGCATGTCCTTAAGTGCCCTGGGGTTGAAACCAGCACAAATAGGACAGGGGGACTTGAGGTGATCTGCACCTAGGCTAACCACGCACAGAGTGTGGCCATCCGCCGGGGATAGCTTATGGCCACACACTGTGCAATTCCTAAATCTTTTACCCACACATGCCCAAAAGGCATGCGCACACATACACTCTCAGATAGACAAAGAATGAAAGGAGAAGAAAGTGTTTTTTTTTTTTATATCCAATGCAAATGCAAGTGAAAATACAGGATGTAAGAAAGAATCAGAAGTGGTCAGAGAGAGAAAAACAGAAAATAGTTCACTTACATGACCCACTAGCTGGAGCTCAGAAACCATGCTTGTAACCACTATGGCGGCAAACGAGATCTGAAGGGAGAAGGAAGTCATGGGAGCATTATGGGTAAGCAGTGGAGTCGGGAGCTTGGATCCATAGCTGGAAAATGTGGCCGTGTTGGACCCGATGTGGATCCGAAACCCCACAGGTTGAAGATCAAATTAAGTAAACTACTTCAGATCATTAATTAAGCTTAAGAAATTGGACAAGGGTGGTGGGTTGGTTATGAATCACACTGATTAAGTGACCAAGATGTTTAATTTATTATACAAAGAACCATATTGTAAAACATCTAAACATGAAATTAATAATGAATATTGTAATACTGATGACATGTTATTCAATATGTTTACCCAGAGAGAAATCGATGGTGATTAACATAAATATTTGAAGATTGACAAGCCCTTTACACCAACAATTTATGGGATTCCAAAAATACATCAGTATTTGGCTAATATACCTCTTAGACAAAACAGGATGACAGAAGTTCTAAGGTACATCCAATTGCTACACTTTCTCATTTAAAACTTACAAAAAGTTTGTGAATGCCTCCCATATTTGCTAAGGATTTGTTGGATTTTTAAGGAATCTCATAAAAGACTGACCTATACACAGACATTTTTTTTGTTCATTACCATACATCATAAAGATCTTTGTATAGTGATCCCACACAATGTGGGGCCTGAATGGTTTTGTGATTTTTCTGAGAATTGCAGAAAGATGTCTAATTACAAAAATGATCTTTTGGTTGATTTAATGGAAATGGTGCTCAAAAATAATCCAAAGTTGATTTAATGGAAATGTTTGTTTGTGTCTTACGGCTTTTCCTGGTTAGGGGTCGCCACAGCGGAACTCCAGTCCGCTAATGATTGGCAGTAGAGTTTTACGTGCTGGCTTGCCGGGCCTAATGCACAACCTTCAATGAAGGAACGCCCATTCACGCATGTCGCCACACAGAAGACGCTCTAACTGAGAATTGAATGGGCAACGTCTAACTGTGAGGCGACAACGCTACCGCAGCACCACCACCGCAGTCTAGTTGATTTAATGGAAATGGTGCTCAAAAATAATTCAGTATACTTTGAGGGTGTTTATTTCTATTAAATAACAGGAGTGGTCATAGGACCTATCTGTGTCCTAATTTTTGCAATCATTGTCATAACTCAATGGGAGAAAATCTTTAAGGCTTAATGGAGCCTATAAACCAGGTCTGGATGACATATATGTAGTTTGTGGAATGATAAAAAGAAATTGGTTGCATTTCTAAATTACATCAATTATACAACCACTTTTTTTCAATTCACGTGAGTCCTCAATGGAGAGGTTAGGTTACTTAGATTCTGAAATTACAAGAGACCCAGTGAATAAGAATTCTGTATGCAACATCTTGTGCAAACCAACATATTCAGATTCATTATAACACTTCAATATTGTCATGTCCTACATCAAACAAAACCATAAGAAAACCCTGGTGAAAGGTGAAATGGTTCATTTAACTAGGTATCAAACAGTACAACATTTGTTCATGAGGCATCAAAATTAAAATGTGAGTTAATAGAGAGAGATTACTGAGAAGTTACTGGAAGACATCTTTACTGATGCTTCCTCAAAAGGGAAAGATGGCTTTTACTTCCCATTGTTAGGTAGGAATGATCGCACTAATGGTAACTGTTTTAAGTAAAAATGGTTCATTTACATAGGTGATAGCCCTGACTTAAAATGTTGATACTGTACTATCAGGAATGTTATTTTTAAAAACTAGAATGTTTTTACTCAGAGCAGAGAGATAACTAGGACACTAGAGACTAAACCAAAGTTTTGTTTACAAAATGGGAAACAGTTTCAAGAATTATGTTGAAAAGGACTTACTGTAATGGACTCTAGGTCAAGTAAGGACACTTAGAAGTGTGGAAGATGTAACTAATGTGTCTATTAAGGGCAGGAACAAAGTATACATTCAAAAATATGGCATAATTGTTAGCAAAAGATATTTTAATTGTGCATCTAAGGGGGTTGTTTAGATAGGACTGTGCCAAAGCTGTCTTTTTATATTGGCAAAACAGAAAGAAAGAAATTTATGGGACAGAATTTATGAATGTGTAAGACAGGTAAAAAAGCATGCCCTCAATACACTGATAATATATAAATATTTTGACAGATATCTAGAACATAGATTTTTATTTTGTTTACTACTAACAACAACAAAAAAATGAAGTTTTGTTGTTGTTTTAGAGAAAGTGATGGTAACCCTAGTGGAACACAGAGTAAACATCTTGAAGCTTGCAAATTATTTTGGCAGTTAAAAACAGACCCAGAGAACACCACCCCACCCCCATCTTAATGAACACCTTACCATTTTGGACTTTTGAAATCTTTTAGTACATAGAAGATGCAATATACATTGATATGCACATATTTTATGCAAATGTAACACAATAAGCATACTTAGTAAATATACCCATGCTGTGTATCTGTCTCCCTCTCCCTCATACACACACACTCACTCTCTCTTTCTCTCTCTCTCTCTATATATATATATATATATATATATATATATATATATATATATACACATACACACATATATATATATATATATATATATATATACACACACACACAAAATTAATTTAGGAGTGATCTTTAAATATTTAGTGGATTGCAGTAGCTTACCTGATGAAGTGAGAGGTGCACTGAGGTGATGGTGCTGCAGTAGCGTTGTCGCCTCACAGTTAGACGTTGCCCGTTCGATTCTCAGAGTGTCTTCTGTGTGGCGACATGCGTGAATGGGTGTTCCTTCGGTGAAGGTTGTGCGTTAGGCCCGGCAAGCCAGCACGTAAAAGTCTACTGCCAATCATTAGTGGACCGGAGTTCTGCTGTGGCGACCCCTAACCGGGAAAAGCTGAAAGACACAAACAAACCTGATGAAGTGAGAGATCATATGACTAAGAATTTAAGGAACTAGTCTAAGTACAACAGCAGTTGTGAGGAAATCTCATATATGAAGAAGAAAAAAGCTCAACTGTTTTTCAATCGTACTTTTACTTTTTATTTTTTACTATGCTATGTCTTTTTTTTTTTTTTGTGGTTCTAAATTTGGACACTATCACTAGATTCAGGTTACCACTGTTAAAGATGCTTTCTGTTACTAAAAGAAAAAAATAGCCTAGTACACACCTATGAGCCTACAAACCTAATGGCTATTAGGGCCTTTTTAAGTCTAGTCATGCATCCCAAATCTGTGACAAGTTCTGGTACCCCTGATAAGTGTAAGCAGGGGCTTTAGAGATGAAATATTTACAAGCAGAGGCCTGGGAGACTATTTACAGGCTGCCTGTGCCCATTATAGAGACAGATGCCAAATTAGGGATGAATTTCCTGTTCCCCATCCAATTGTTCAAGCTACACATGAACTGGGTTAGGGGGGAATTAGAAGTTATGTACTCACCATAACGTTCCATCTGAGTAGGTGACTTCATTTGGATGCAACCTGTGGGTATCGGATCCGACCTCGGATCCGAGCCGGCATTTCAAAAGCTTAGGCTCCGAGCTCCTAGCTCCTCCCTCTTACCCATAACCCCTTGCCAAGCCCTGACTGACCTCAGATTGAGTTTGCCTCAAAAATACTGACTACAGTACACGAAAAACAGCATAAATACTCGCTCTATAAAGGTCAGGGGGATGGAGGGGGGGATGGTTGCATCCAAATGAAGTCACCTACTCAGATGGAACATTATGGTGAGTACATAACTTCTAAATCTGAAGTAGGCAGACTTCATTTGTCTGCAACCTGTGGGACAGAGTCCCCAGCTACCTGAATCTTGGGCCGTCATGGAAGGATGTTTGAGCACCGCTGAGCCAAAGGATGCTCTTCCTCTGGAAACAACATCCACCTTGTAATGAGAAATAAAAGTATGAGGCGAGGCCCAAGTAGCTGCCGCGCAGATATCATCCAATGAAACACGTGACTTAAAGGCGGCTGACGTGGAGACTGCCCTAGTAGAATGAGCCGTAACCCTCTGAGGAGCAGGTCTACCTGAAGTGTCATAAGCCTGCAGAATACAATTAGCAATCCACCTAGATAGTGTGACTTTAGACACTGCTTTACCCAAAGCAAATTTAGCAAAGGAGACGAACAGCTGATCTGATTTCCTGTGACCAGCTGTTCTGTGAACATAAAAACGTAATTGTCTATGAACATCCAAGGAATGCAATTTGTATTCTCCTTTGTTTGAGTACTTGGGAAAAAACACAGGTAAATTGATTGATTGGTTAATATTAGATTCAGAAGAGACCTTCGGAAGAAAAGATGGATTGGTCCTGAGGCACACCCTATCAGGAAAGAAAGAAAGGTAAGGCGGCTTAACACATAGAGCCTGAAGCTCAGACACTCTTCTGGCTGAAGTGATAGCTACCAAGAAGGCAGTCTTCCATGAAAGGTACTTTAGATCTGTAGAAGCTGCAGGCTCGAAGGGAGGAGCAGTAAGGGCTTGCAGAACTAACGATAAGTCCCAAGGTGGTACAACCTCCTTGACTGGAGGCTAACAACAAAAAAATCCCTTTGAGAAAGGTTTTGCATAGTTTCGCTGTCATGAGGGGAGCTGTCTCATGACCAATGTGATAATGCGAGATGGCTGCCAATTGTACCTTAATCGTGGAAGAACTTGCCCCTTGATGAAAGAGGTCTGTTAAAAAATCCAGCACTGCTGACATAGGTGCTGAGAAAGGATCCAAAGTTCTCTGTACCGCCCAAATAGAGAATCTCTTCCATTTACTTCGATAAACCTGCCTGGTGGAAGGTTTATGAGCTGCCACTAAGATGGCCTTGACCGGTGATGAGATACCGGGAGTCCTAATCAAGGATGGAATTGGAGCAGCCAAGCTGTCAATTTCAGGGTGCGCAGATTGGGAACCGCAATTCCCAGAGGGTGGGAGATGAGATCCGGAATCGGATCCAGAATCCAGGGTGGATTGATTTTGTGAGACCATACAAAGGGGAACCAGGGTTGACGAGGCCAGAACGGGGCAATGAGAATCATTCTGCTCCCCAAACTGTTGGCTTTCTGCAGAAGCCTCTGCATCAGAGGTAATGGAGGGTAGGCATAAAGGAGACTGGGAGGCCAAGCATGCACCAGAGCATCTCTCGGGAATTCCCCTGGTGGGGGAAGCAGAGCGAAGAAATTGTCGCATTTGGCGTTTGAGGGAGAGGCAAAAAGATCGCAATAGGGTTGCCCCCAAACGACAAAAATCTTCTTCGCTACCTGAGGATTGAGAGACCACTCGTGAGGAGAAAGAATGGTGCGACTGAGTTTGTCCGCAAGGATGTTGGATTTTCCCGGAATGTGCGTTGCTACCAGAAAGCGTTTGGTGGAAATTGCCCATTCCCAGACTCTCATGGCCTCTCGACAAAGGGGGTAAGACCTGGTTCCTCCCTGTTTGTTGATGTACCAGACTACCCACATGTTGTCTGTCTGAATCGCAATAGTCCCTGAAGGAAGAACGTGGTGAAGTGCTTGCAACGCTAGGAGCACCGCCCTCATTTCCAGGACATTTATATGCAACGACGTCTCTGTGGGGTTCCACGTGCCTTGGACAATCTTTCCCGCAGAATGCCCCCCCCACCCGAGGCAAGAAGCGTCCGTGGTCACTGTGGCTCGGGGAAATGCAGCACAAAAAGGTCTCCCTGTCAGGGGCTCCAGAGAAAGAAGCCACCAAAGAAGGGAATCCCTGCACGCTTTGCTGACTGCTATCGGAGTGTTGAGAGAGGAACAAAGAGGGGACCACTGAACCTGACCGCTATCGGAGTGTTGAGAGAGGAACAAAGAGGGGACCACTGAACCTGAAGGGTCCATTGAAGAACCCGCATGCGTAAGCGAGCATGAATGAGAAGCGGGATAGCTGCCGCCATTGAACCTAGGGCCCTCAGGACCGAAGCTGCAGTTGGAGATGGTTGCAGGACCGCTGCAACATGACACTTCAGGTTGGCAATTCTGTCTGGAGTGAGGAAGGCTCGCATTGACCTGGTGTTTAGCCTTCCTCCTATGAAATCTATAGCTTGTGTGGGGTGCAGTAAAGATTTCTCCCAGTTGACAGTGATGCCCAGCCTTGGGGCTAGTTGAAGAAAGTAGTCCCTGGCTGAGCACAGAAGATGCCTTGATGATGCCGTCAGGAGCCAGTCGTCCAGGTACGGAAAGACCTGTAATCCCTGGAGCCTCAGGTGGGCCGCTACCACCACTAGGACCTTGGTGAACACCCTGGGGGCTGAGGTGAGACCAAAGGGGAGGACCCTGAACTGGTAATGACTGGCTCCCAGCCGGAAGTGAAGAAACCTCCTGGACCGCCTGTCCATGCGAATGTGGTAGTACGCGTCCTTGAGGTCGATGGAGCACATCCAGTCGTTCTCCCTCAAGAGGGGGAGTATAGATTGAAGGGTGACCATCCGGAACTTCTGCTTGGTTACTGACAGGTTCAGAAGGGAAAGATCTAAGATTGGTCTTAAGTCCCCTGTTTTCTTTGGCACCAAAAAGAACCTGGAGTAAAACCCTGACCCGGTTTGATCTGGGGGGACACACTGGATAGCTCTTTTTTCTAGCAGCTGTTCAATTTCGATAGCTGCTGCCTCCCTTTGGTCGGGTGGAACATCTGGGAGGCTGCGAGATCTGGGAACTTTGTACAGGGGAATTGTATAACCTCTGGATATCACGCGAAGCACCCAACGGTCTGATGTGATGGACTCCCAAGAAGTTAGGTGCCTCGAGAAACGCCCCCCGACTGCCTCCAGAGACGGACAGCTGGGCAACCCTTCAGGGCTGTTGCGTGGGTCGCTCAGAGAAAGGTTCTCTGGACCCAAAGTTTCTAGGAGCCCCTCTGCCTCTAGGACGGCGACCTCCCTGTCCTCCTCTGCCACGGGAGGACTGGTTATCCGGAGCAGGTTGGGACTGCTGCGATTTCCGTAACCACATCTTCTTCTGTCCCTTTTGGTTCTTTGAGAAGGACCTCTGGGGAGCTGAGAAGCGGACTCCGACGGCAGACAGCGTCTTCCCGTCCTTTTCGCTCTGGACCAGTGTTTCGCGAACAGTCTTACCAAACAAGGCAGAACCGTCAAAGGGGGCATTCGCAAAAGACGCCTTGAAGGGCTCTGCGAAATCACAGTGGCGGAGCCAGGCCTGCCGCCTCATGACTAGGCCTGCTCCGCTGGCTCTAGCGGCTCCCTCGGTAGCGTGAGAAAGTAGCCGTATAGACGTGTTAGAGACCGATCTAAGAGTGGCCATTCGGGTAGAGTATACCTGCTTATCCTCACCCGACATGGACTCTGGGGGAGATGCAGCGTATTCTTTAATCAGATCCCGCTGCATCCTGATGACGTGTGCCATATAGTTCAGCGCTCTCAAAGAGAAGGTTGCTGAACTGAAAACTCGCTTCCCGATGCGATCCAT
Organism: Protopterus annectens; assembly: GCF_019279795.1. Lineage (NCBI taxonomy): Eukaryota > Metazoa > Chordata > Ceratodontiformes > Protopteridae > Protopterus > Protopterus annectens. Next base: position 395,806,557 of record NC_056748.1, on the reverse strand, counting down.
CGAGCGGGACTCCTTGCCCGGAGGATGCATAGAGGGACTCTCCTGGGCCAATTCCCTCTTAGTGGCTGCAGCCATCATCATGGCATCTACTGGGGGGCCCTTGCTCCAGTGAGTGCGGTCCGCCGGTGGGGAAAGGATGCGATCAGGACGCTTGGGAACAGGCTCAACGGTGTCCGGATCCTTCCACGCTCTGATGGATATAAGGTCCACCAGAGGGTCGGCCGGAGGGGACACCCAAGAGGTAGATGGGCCCGCCTCGAATGCCTCCAAGAATACAGACTCGTCTGAGGAAGCCTTGGGGGCAGACCCCCCCCCCGATCCTTAACATTTCCATAATGTCTCCAAATGAGACGTCTTCAGGGGGTGATCTTGGGGAGCCTTCCCCTTCATCCAAGTCTGTATCTTCGGTAACGGACTCGGGGGAGTCCATGTGCCTCCTTTTGCACTTACGCTTCCGAGGTACTTCATCGGGGGGGCTGTCCGAGGAGTCCTCTTCCGCAGCTGGATGTTCCAAGGGAACTACTTGGGACATCGAGGCGGGCTGTCCCTGGGACCGGCTGGTGGGAGCCTGGCCCAACTGCAAGGGAGTGCGGGATGGAGCCGTGGCAGGGACCGGGGGTCCGGATGTCCTCAACAGTGCCCTTTCCACTACGTCGAAGGCCGAGGGGTAGCCAGCTTCTCTAAACCCGAGCCGACCCCACTCGGATCCGACGCGGATCGGGCCGGGGCGAAACCGCCGGATCCGAGACCGGTGAGCTCCGACCTGGGCGGAGCCGAAGACACACCGGCTCCCTCGGATCCGGGGCTCGGCCCTCGGCCCCGAGGGGTGGGGTCCGGCACCAAGCACTCAAGGGATGGGACGGATCCGAGGTGCGCCGACCTATCGGATCCGACCCACCCCCGGATCCAAGTCTGCCCGGCGCCGACAGCTCCGAACCCATGGTATGGGTCGGAGAAGGAGCCAAGGGGGCGAAAAAAGGGGTCGAAGCCCCTCCCGGATGGGGGGGGGGCTACGAGCACTCCCATTTGCATTTGGGCCTGGATGAATTTCCTCATCATCCGGTCCATATCTGCTTCACTCATAGAAAAAGTGGATCTGGAGGAGGCCACCAAAGCGGACCTAGAGAGCCGCCTTGGGGACCTCGCTGAAGGGCTAGCCTCCTCCTCCTCGGGTCCAGGAGAGAACCGAGGGGAGTGGAGCCAAGGAGGAGGAAAGCTAGAAGGCACAGGGGAGGCCCGCTTAGATGGAGGAGCCGAACTGGAGGTTTCGGCTCTCCGTTTGTGGTGCCTCTCCCTGTGCCTCTCCTTCTTCTCTCTTTCCCTAGAAGACTCTCTCTCCTCCGGCATCTTAGAGGGAGGTTGAGTCCCAGCCGGAGGAGGAGAGCCCACAGCAACAGCTTGCTGAGTAGAAGGGGCAGAAGCGGCGGTATCTGGAGGGAGAAGTCCCGCCAGCACCAGCTTCGACCTCCGCTCCCTCAAAGCTCGGGGGTTGAACCCTGCACAAATGGTACAACCAGATGACAGGTGTTCAACCCCAAGCATTCTTGCACCAAGTGTGGCCATCCGCTGGGGACAGCTTATGGCCACACTCGGTACATTTAGAGAATACAGCCTTATGGGCTTCAGACATCATAAGCCCTAATAGGCCTAAAACAACACACACACACAAACTACGCAAAAACCCGTGAAAAGTTAAAAATAAAGAGAGAGGAAAGCCTACACACTCAACACTAACTAATTAAATGAAAAAAGTTGAGATTTTTTAAACTTTTTCTGTCAGAAATAACTTATCTGCACCAAAAAACGCCAGGAGCTCAAGAATCCGTCGCAACTTGAAAGCGGCAAACGAAATCTGAGGTCAGTCAGGGCTTGGCAAGGGGTTATGGGTAAGAGGGAGGAGCTAGGAGCTCGGAGCCTAAGCTTTTGAAATGCCGGCTCGGATCCGAGGTCGGATCCGATACCCACAGGTTGCAGACAAATGAAGTCTGCCTACTTCAGATCTCTGCTTCACACGGATGCCGAGATTCTTTCAGAGAAGGGATAAGTCTATGAGATATATATATATATATATATATATATACCTGTCTCTCCAGCAAGTTCTATTTATATCAAAGGCAAGATTTAAGTCTTTAGAATGGTTAATTCTGGTGCTGTTTATTTTATGGATATGCAGGAAGTCCACCAGGGTGGGGGGTCTGACAATGCCTTGTATGCCAGATATAGATCTTCCCTCAACAGCCTGTATGAGGCAGAATACAGTCAATAGGACTTTGAAGCAGGCTGCTTAGGACATGTTAGTTACTCCCTGTATTCTGTTAGTGAGGAGGCCCGGTGGACGTTGCAGTTGTTGGATGTGCCTAGTTAGGTACATATCAAAGGGACATTATACTCAAAGACAGCTCTGATAAATGCTGAATACATTGGAACAATGACCTTCTTGGACCTAGATGACACACCGTTGTTTATAAACTACACAACAATGAATGATTTCCTCACTCAGCAAGAAACTACGATCCCTCATAAAATCATCCAAGGCTAGCTTCGAAAGAAAAACTGCAGAGAACTCCAAAGATAACCACAAAGTGTTCTTTAGCTATGTCAAGAACCTAAGTGGAACCTCTCAGATCTTCTCTGAGTTAGTGCAGAATGGCACAAAATACACTGAACCGACTGATATTGCCAACATTCTGGCAGACAGGTTTAGTGCAAACTTCACCCCCCTCTCGCCCCCTAAAGGGCCCATATTCATACCAGAAGAATGTAGAGCCCTGGCAATCACTGACACACAGGTTACAACAGCCCTATCCAAAGAGAAAAACACAGCTTCAATGGGACCGGACAGTGTCCCAGGCTGTGTCTTACACGAACTCCAAAATGAACTAACCCCTCACCCAAACACACTGTTCAAACTCAGCCTCTTTACAGGCTACATACCCATAGAGTGGAGCACAGCAACAGTCATCCCACTCCACAAAGGTGAAGCCAAAACAGACCCCGGGAACTATCGCCCTCTAAGCCTGGTCTGCAAGGCTATGGAGCGCATCATCATGGAACTCATTAACAGAGACATTTGGAACCTCCAAACATTGGACCTTACCCAGTTTGGCTTTGTTAAGGGCAGATCATACCTCCTAAACCTGGTGGACTTCTTTGAGACAGTTACCAAGGCTTTAGATGAGGGAAAGGAGGTCCACACAGCCTACCTAGACCTTGCAAAGGTTTTCAACACCATTCCCCATTCTGGTATTATAGACAAGCTCACCAGCCTGAACATAAACTCCCTATGTCATGAGATGGGTTGCCAATTGGCTCACGGATAGAACCGTGAATGTGAGAGTTGCAGACTCTAGGTCCGACGCTAAACCGCTTACAAGTGGCGTCCCCCAGGGCTTAGTCCTGGGACCTCTCCTGTTCGGTATATACTTCTCAGAGGTACAGGCAAGCACAGGAGGACTACGGCTGACCAAGTTCGCAGATGACTGCAAACTGGGGGCCATAAATGACTCTCCGGCTGATACAGACATCCTCCAGAAGGGTCTCACTGAGACGGATACTTGGTGTCAAAATCATGGCCTCAAGCTAAATGCCAAAAAGTGCATAGTCATACCCTTCGGAAAAAACAAAGTACCCGCGAACTACCACATACGTGGCAGTCCCCTAAATACAGAAAATGAAATAAGGGATCTGGGGACGCAAGTAGATAGTAATCTCTCCTTTGATAATCATATTGTCAAGGTGGTTAGAAAATCCTTCTATGTGGCCCACCTAATCACAAAAGAGGTTATTGTGCCCTTCTACTCATCACTCATCAGACCCATCATAGAGTACAATGCCCCATTTGGGATGTACCTTACAAGACACCTGCAACAGCTGGAAAGACCACAGAAGAACCTCACTAAGATGATTACTGGCCTCAAACAGATGCCCTATGCAGCCCGACTGAAGAAACTCCAGCTGTACTCGGTTGCATACCACCTACTCAGAGGTGATCTCTGCCTGACTTACAAGGCCATGTCCAACCCAGAATTGATGGACATGCTCCACCTAAAAAAAAACAAATCTCCGAGAGCCACACGCTCTAGGGATCTAAACCTAACCATAACGATAAATAGGACTTGTTGGAGGGATAGGGTCCTGTCCCAGAGACTCCCCATGCTTTGGAACAGGATTCCAATCTACATTAGGCAAAGACCCTCACTAACACTCTTCAAGAGAGACCTTGACGAGTGGATGGGAAACAGAAAATTTACCCTGGGGATCACTGCAGTGGCTCTGCTGGACAGAGGCACAGGGAACTAATGGCTCTGCTGGACAGAGGCACAAGGACCTAATCTAAAGGGGCGGCGAAAGCCAACACATTTTGGCTAGGCTTACATATGTCCTCGGGCAGATAGCCTAATACTTATCTATGAACCTATGAACTACTGTAGACATGTGATGGTCAAAGGCTATATTACTGTCTGTGTGTGCTCTAAAATCTCTGATTACTAGGTCAACTCTTACAGGTGTGTAGTCAGCATGATAGTTGCAGGGGTGGAAGATGTCCCAAAGGATACTACTACTATGCATTTCTTGGCATTCAGTTTTTCATGGCTCTACTACAAGTTAGTTGTTTGTGTCAGCCCTTTCTGAAGAATATTAGTGTCAGTGGGGGATTCAATAAAGTACAGTTGTGTAAATTCTTACCATAATGGTAGATGTCCTTCACTTCACTGTTGAAGTATTCATTACATTAGGAATCCCCTGCCAAGGGTGGCCCAACATCCGGGCAGTACACCAAAGCCTTTTGAGGTTGCTTTAAGGTACGCCACATGTCACACGTATGCTCCTTGTGTAGCACAGGACATAAAGGTGACATCTGAACATGCCGTCCTCAGAAATGAGAGCCCCAGTAGTAAAGCCAGGCCAAGGAAAAGAAAAAGGTAACTGGTACATCCACAAGACAAATGCACAAGGGGAAGGAGAGATGGAGTGAATATTGCAACAGTGAAGACAAAGACATTTACTATGCAAGATTTTATACAACTTTATTTTGTCCTTCCATTTCACTGTTGCAATATTCATTACATTAGGGAGAGTGCCAAATCTCAGGAAGATAGGGAGGAGGAAGGACCAGCAGAGCCATCTAGGAAGCCATGATGGATGGCCCTAACTAAACCAGCTCTAGGCACTGGAGAGTCCACTTATAGTGCTTGGTAAATGTATGCACAGAAGTCCAGTTAGCTGCCTCAAGAATACAGTTAGTATCCAAACCCTTAGAAAAAAGCACCAGAAGAAGCCACAGCTCTAGTAGAGTGAGCCTTAACAGCATAAGGAAGGTTCGTACCAGGAAAAGAATAACAAAAAGAAATAGCTTTTGAAATCCAAGAAGAAATATTTTACTTGGATGCAGTTAATCCCAAGGACCTAGGATGGAAGGAAACAAAGAGCTGATCAGATTTCCTAGCAGTCTTAGTCTTATCCAAATAAAATTAGTCATGTAAACAATGTGGCAATTTTCTAAGTTCCAGTGCACTTTTAATTGAACACTAGTATAGTCCAGGCTTCCTAAAAGAGTTCAGCTTTAATTAATTAATTTATTTTATTTTATTTTATTCTACAAATTGGTTTTAAATATCATTTTAAATCAATTGAAATTTAAGTGTATATTTTGCTTCCATCATCATACATACTTTTCTTATTTTTATTTTTTTTCTGGTTCTTTTTTCCACTTTATTCAAAATGATGTGTAATAATAATACTAATTATACAATTATATAGGTTTTTAGGGTTCTTGTACACAGACCTGAAGAAGTCTAGAAGGACGAAAGTGATCTTTAACATTAGGTTATGAAAATAGAAATTGATTTTTACATGCAAAATGTATATGTATATATTTATATATATTTTTTGATTGCCAAATGAACTAAGGTTGATATATTTCCAGCCATGTAGTATATCGTCTTGGATAAAATCACAGACTTAATAATCTACTTAATAATTTGGTTAAATAAGAGGTACCACATCATTATATAATTTTATTTAAAGTACATAAGGGTTATATATTATTATGACAGCTACTAAGTAGGGCAGGACCAGCTCGAATGTCACACTGATGAGGGAAGGGATGTGAATTTAACGTGTACCAATTAACACTGTTTTACAGCACAATAAACCACTCCCATGCCTGAAGTGTATCTATATATATCTATATATATATATATATATATATATATATATATATATATATATTTAGAAAGCTTGTGAGGAAATTATTACTCTATTTTTGTTTTACTTGGATCACTTGTCTGTGTACTTAATAAAGGATTTTCAACTGGAAACAGACTGCCTGCCTTGCTTGGATTACTTTCGAATACTTAGTAAAGCTGTACAATTATATATTTTCTATTATTACTTTTTGTTTTGTTTTGACTTGACGAGTTTACGTTCGCTACTTTTACTACTAGTGTCTGATCTGATTAATATACAGTGATTAACTAGAAATATATGGACTGAAAATCTTCCACACAGAGAAGTTTCTTACACGGTTTTGTTTTTGGACCCACTACACTTTAGTGGGTTGTTTTGAGACTTTGGGGATACCACGGAGATTACTTGTTTTTTGTGGAATCAAAATCCTGTCACCCAGTGTCAGCTGAAGAGTGGACAGATAGGGATGGATGACAGATCTCTGGTCTGGCATGAGTAGGTCCACCCTATGAGGTAACTTGTCATGACTGTCCTTGGCTAAATGCAGAAGAAGAGCAAACTAATGCTGTCTTGGTCAAAAGGGAGTCACTCACAAGATTTTGGGAGAATCCTGTTGAATTCTGAACAGGACTTTTGGAATGAGGGAAAGAGTAAAGAAACATGCCCTTCCAAAAAAAAAAAAAAAGATAGGGCGTCCACTTTCCAAACCAGAGGACCTAGGACTCGGGCACAAAATAGAGGAAGTTGTCTGTTCAGAGGGGGAGGCAAAACGATCTATTTGAGGTGTACCCCCTCTGGTGGACAATGTCCAGAAACACATCCCTGTGAAGCATCCATTCGTGGGACTGAGTTAAGGACCTGCTCAATGCGTCTGCCACAATGTTTTGACCTGATGGAACGTAAACTGCCTGAAGAGTCACTTGATACTGGATATCAAGATCCCACACTAGGAGTGGAAACCAGCAAAAAAGGTGAGATCTTGTCCCCTCACACATTTGTTTATATACCACGTTACTGTGGTATTGTCTGTAAATACCATGAGAGGTCCTGGGGTAGAAGAGAGGATGAAATGCCTGAAGCAGCAGCAGAAGAGCTCTCATCTCTTTGACACTGAAGTGATCTTTCTGTTGAAGAGGCAACCACACCCCCTGCATCTTTAGGAAGCCAAAAGCTGCTCCCCATCACATGGCTGAAGCGTCTGTGAACAGCTCCTGAGAGGAAAAAGGAGGATGAAAGGGAAGCCCTGGATTTACAGACCACTGCTGGATCCAGCAGTGAAGTTCCTTATTGAGACAAGGAAGAAGAGGAAAGTACAGTTGTGTACACTTACCATAAATAGAGATGTTCGTGTGTATTCAGTGTTGCAGTCATCATCTGTGAGTTATCCCTGCTGTGGTAGCCCTCGGTCGGCCCAAATACCAGAGTCAATGTTTCTGTGTGCCAGCTGCTGTCGCCTGTACTCTGACATTAGGTCGTCACTGCTATAGAGCAAGGCAGCCTACGTATCAGTTTTTCTTGCCCTAACCCGTCAGAAGCACAAGGGAAAAGAGAGAAGTGGTCCTGGTAGCTAAAAAGACACCTTGTGAAGCTTATGTCACCCTAGGGGAAAATGTTAAAACGGGGATGGAGGGAGGGAAACCAAGACTGCAACAGTGAATACACTTGAACATCTACATTTATGGTAAGTGTACACAAATGTACTATGTTCTTTGTGTTTCACTGTTGCAGTCATCACCTGTGGGAGGATTCCCAAAGCTGAGGAAAAGGGTGGAAGGATAGGTTGAGTCCTAAGTATGGGTCAGGAGGCCCTGCAGAATTGCAGAGGCCAACCCTGCCCTAGACTTAGAAAACAGAGGTAGGTGGTAATGCTTTGTAAAGGTATGGCCAGAGGTCCAGTTGACCGCTTCCAAGATGTCCCTGGTAGGCACTCCTTTGAGGAAGGCAGTGGAAGTGGAGGTTGCCCTAGTGGAGTGGGTAAGGACAGACTTAGGGATGGGTTTCCCATGTAGTCTGTAGCAGAAATGGAGACAGTGTGAAATCTATTTGGAAATGGGCTTCTCCTCTGCCCCTGGGGCAAAGCTTACAAGAAGCTGGTCTGTTTTTCTGTATGGCTTAGCATGGCCCAGATAGTATCCGAGTTGTCTCTGCATATCTAGTGAGTGTAGAATTCTTTCCCCCTTGTTTTGAGGGTTGGGAAAGAAGGTGGGAATGTGTATGGCCTGATTAAGGGTCACATCAGATGCCACCTTGGGCATAAAGGAGGGGTTAGTCCTCCGGGAAACTCTGTATGCATGGGAAATTAGGAAGGGCTCGACAGCCATGAGGGCTTGAAGTTCCGAGACCCTTCTGGCTGAGGTGATAACTAGTAGGAAGGCAGTCTTCCAAGAGAGGTATTTCAATTCTGTTGAAGCGGAAGGTTTGAAAGGAGGTAAAGTTAATTTCTCTAACACATAATTCAGGTCCCAGGGTGTTGTTGGAGGCCTGATATTAGAAGCCTCTGAGGAATTGCTTAATCAAAAGGATGAGAGAAGAGGGGTGGGTCTGAATCTTAATGGGCAGAGATGGCCGAGGCATGAATTTTAATAGAGGAGAAAGAGAGGCCACTAAGCAATTCTGCTAGGTAATCCAGGATGAGAGGGATGGAAGGTTGGGATGCACTGCTCCCTTTTGATGGTTTCCAGGAGCAGAATCTTTTCCATTTTCCTGCATATGATTTTCTTGTGTTGGGCCTTCTGGCCTCTGTGGTGATGTCCAGGACCTGTTTTCTTAACAGGGACTCCTTGTTAGTTTTTGGTGTATAAGCCATGCTGAAAGCTTGAGAGTCTGTAGGTCTGGGTGCAGTACCTTCCCAAGAGGTCAGACATCAGGGGAATCAACTTTGGGGGCTGTAAAGTCAGACTGCATCAATGCTGTCTGGGCCAATCTGGAGCAATGAGGATGGCCTCTGGTCTCTCCTCTCTTATTTTGATCAGAACCTTGGGAATAAGGGGAAGAGAAGGGTACGTGTACACAAAGAGGGAGCTCCAGGGGAAGGTCAAGGCATCCACCTTCCATGCTAGGAGGTGATAGTCCCTGGTACAAAACTTGTGCAGCTGGTGGTTGAGGTGCAAGGCAAAGAGGTCCACTTCTGGGGTCCCCCACTCCTGGGTGATTTGCAGAAAGATTTCTCTGGGGAGCTACCATTCGTGGGGGTCCAGTAAGTTTCTGCTTAGATGGTCTGCCAGGGTGTTGTTGATCCCTGGTAAGTATTGGGCGATTAGGTGTAGCCCCATGGAGGTGGCTGTAAGCCAGACACTCATGGCTAACCGGCACAGGGGGTAAGATTGGGTGCCCCCCTGCTTGCTGATGTACCACATTACTGTGGTGTTGTCTGTTTTTATAAGGAGGACCCCTGGCCTAAGATGGGGTTGGAAGGAAGTCAGAGCCTTTTGCACTGCCATCATTTCTTTCTGGTTGATGTGCAGGTGAAGTTGCTGGGCATTCCAAATGCCTTGGGCACACGTGCCTGCTAGGTGAGCGCCCCAAACAATGTCTGAGGCGTCGGTGGTGATGGTCTTGCTGGAAGGGAAGAGGATGATGGGAAGACCCTTATTCATGGCACAGGCCTCTGCCCACCAGAGAAATTCAGCCCTTATACAAAGGATCACAGGGAGAGTGGTCTCTAGGGACTGAAAGTGCTGACACCAAAGGTTCTTTAAGTACCACTGAAGTTTCCTCATGTGAAGCCTGGTGAGAGGGATGAAAAGGATGCAAGATGCCATGTATCCCAGGGCTAGCAGGAACTTCCTCGCATTGAGGTGACTTCTGGAAGCCAGCTGGGTGAAGTAGAGAGGCAGGAAGCTCTGCTTTTCTGGGGATAGGAAGGCCATTTGGGTTGTTGTGTCTAGCATAGCTCCCAGGAAAATAATTTTCCTGGTGGGGTTTTGCTTTGATTTTTTTCTTGTTGATGGTGAACCCTAGGGAAGTCAGGAGTAATTTGACAAAGAGAAGGTCCTGAAGCAACTTTTCTTGGCAGTCCACCTGAATGAGGCAGTCGTCCAGGTAAGAGTAAATCTGTATATTTCTCTGTCCGCAGAATGCTATAGCCAGTGCCAAGCATTTGGTGAATACTCTGGGAGCAGTAGATAAGCCAAAGGGCAGTGCAGAGAACTGAAAGTGTTGACAGCCTGCTCTGAAGCACAGGAATTTTCTGCACGATTCCCAGATGGGGATGTGGAGGTAGGCATCTTTTAGGTCTAGTGTCACAAGCCAGGCATTTTGTGTGAGCATAGGCAGGAGCTGCTTCAAGGTTAGCATTTTGAATCTGGGGACCACCAAAGAGGTGTTCAGTTTGGATAAATCCAGGATGGGGCACCAAGTGCCCACTTTTCTCGGAACAAAGAATAGTCTGGAGTAAATACCTTTTCCTGTTTGATCTGGAGGGACAAGTTCTACTGCCCCTGGGAGATTAGAGTTTGGACCTGTTTTAATGCCTTTGCTCACTGGTTTGGGAGGAGGTCTGGGTACACTCTTGAAACAGGGAGCTCGCTGAAGGAGAATCTGTATCCCTGAGAAATAATTTTTAAGACCCATTGGTCCTTGGTTATAGAGATCCAATTGTCCTTGAAGAGGGTGAGCCTTCCTCCTAGTTTTTGATAAATGAAAGGAGGGCAGAGGGGGTAGGGAGAGTCATTGTGAGTGCTTGCCATAAAAGCTTGGCTTAGAAGTACCTACCTTAGAGATGGAAGTGGTCCATTGTTTGCTTCTTTGCTGGCCCTGGGATAGGGGTCTGGATGGCCTGTCCCTGCGGGGCTTACCTTGGCCCTGACTGCTAGGTGCAGGGAAGGCCCAGTGCTTAGAGGGGAAGTTCCTGCTGAATATGGGAGGTTGAACTTGAAAGAAATCTTTTACTGTTTGTATAGATTTTGCTTTGTCTTTCATCTTTTTAAGCACCTCTTCTGCTTTTTCCCCAAACAGGCACTCCTTATTTAGGGATGCATCAATAAGTTTAGATTTGACATGATCAGGGAGAGGTTGTTCAGCCATGCATGTCTTCTAATAATAGATTCTGTCACTGCTGCCCTGCTGGAGGCTTCTAGGGCATCATATCCACATTGTAATGAGTGTTTGGGCACTTGACAAGCAGAGTGCAGTAATTTTGCCAGCTCTTTTGAGTTGACACCGGCAGGAGAGGTAGCAATCTACTGTTTTAATTGTTCCAAAGTATGTTGTTGATATTTTAACATATGGAACTGACAATTGAGTGCTCTGATAGCTACGGTTGCAGAGGTGTATACTTTCTTACCACATCTTTCCAGAGCTCTGGAGTCTTTGTCAGAAGGAAGAGGATTCTTGGCAAAACTAGTCTTGTTCCTTTGGGTCCCTGTGTAATGACCTCAGGGTCTGCAGCAGGATTGGACAGATTTTGGAAGAAGGCTTATGCTTCAATGATTTTCGCTCTCAGGGCGCTGTCTTATTTTGCCCACTTAACATGCCTCCAGAGAGATTTCACCAAGGAGCTTTCCAAATCCCACTCTGAGTCTTTATCTATGGAGAAGGAAATCTGTCAACACACCACTGGCCATCTGTCAACACACCACTGGCCACCCTTCAGTCTTTATCGAATATGTCAATGTGGCTTATTTGAAACAAAGGGGATGTCAAAAGCAGTGAGTACTGGCATAACTGTTAGATGGCATATCTGGATGCTCCTTTGCAACTTTGTGGAGTACTTTAAAATGTTTCTTTTTCAATGTCCCTTTGATCATTCCACCCTTTTTAGACCTAAAATGAAAGAGATGCTGTCCAGAAGTGAGAGGGACAGTAAAACCTTGTCTAGTGTAGGGATTCAGTTTTCTAACCCCCAAAGGACCTTTTCTAGAAACCAAAAGGGAGGGAAGAAACAAAATTGTGGTTCTGCAGATCCCAATGTTTTTCTCCTGACACTTTTGGTAAAAGACCCACTCCCCTGAGGCAGAGGGGGGAGCAATAACAATGGATGTGGCATCCCCCCCCCCCCGGCCAAGTTGGCCTGCAGAACTAAGACTTTCTGGGTCCCTTCTCTGATAGGCCTTTGCAGTGCTCCTGAACAGTTGCCTCACTTCCAGATTCTGCAGGCAGGCTGGTAGCACTTTTCCCTGCACCCCACAGCCTGGACACCCATCACTTGAAATGCTTGGGCGCGGAAGATTATATCCAGAGATTACACAATTCCTTTTCTCTTTTATCCCCTTTGCTCATTGAAACTACCTGATGTGCCAACCTATCAATAGAAGGCAACAGCTATAAAGATAAAGTTGTCAGACGAGTGAGTAAGCAAAGAGGTCCCACAAGATCAGCAAGGATCTGGAATTTACTCAAGGTTCCTTTTGGTACCAAGAAAAACTGGGATCTAAGATCAGTTTTGGACCTCAGTCACTTGATCCAGTACCTAAAAAGTACAGTTGTGTACACTTACCAGAAATGTAGCTGTTCGAGGGTATTCACTGTTGCAGTCATTACATTTGGGTTATCTGCTTGTAGTAGCCCTCAGTCAGCCTGATTAACAAAGTCTTGGGATCTGCGTCGGTTGCTGTCCCTTCTTCCATGACGTCAAGTCGTCAGAGGTATAAAACATGTAGCCGACGCCATTACATCAGTTTTTCTTGCCTCAGATGTCAGATGCCCCCCTGACGGGAAGCAATTAAATCTATAAATACAAGGATATAACTCTAACAAAAAAGCAAATGCACCAAAAAGCTTTTTGAGCATAGTAAATGAGAATAGAGGTATAGCCAAAAGAAGAAAGGGGGCTGGAGGGAGGGTAACCAGGACTGCAACAGTGAATACACTTGAACATCTACATTTATGGTAAGTGTACAAAACTGTACTATGTTCTTCATGTTTCATTGTTGCAGTCATTACATTTGGGTATATTCCCAAAGCTAAGGTTGGGAGGAAGAATTTAAATAGAATTAGGACCAGCTATAAGGCCCTGCAAGACTGCAGTGGCAAAACCAGCTCTGGATTTACAGAAAATTGGCAAATGATAATGCTTGGTGAAAGTATGTACAGAACTCCAGGTAGCAGCTTCTAGAATGTCCCTAGTAGGGACGCCCCTGAGAAAGGCTGTAGAAGTAGATGCAGCCCTGGTTGAATGGGGTCTGATGCCCTGTGGGATAGGTTTTCCATGGTGTTTACAGCAGAAATGAATGCAGTGGCCTATCCATTTTGAAATGGTTTGCTTTGAAATAGCTTTCCCCTCTGTCCCTGCAGCAAATGCCACCAGCAGTTGTTCAGATTTCCTTTGAGGTTTAGTCCTGTCCAAGTAGAATCTAAGCTGTCTGTGCACATCTAAAGAGTGCAGTATCTGTTCCCCTTTGTTCTGTGGGTTAGGAAAGAAGGTAGGCAAATGAATGAACTGATTAAGAGCCACACTGGATACCACCTTGGGCATGAAGGAGAGATTGGTTCCGAGGGACACCCTGTCCGCATGAAAGATGATGAAAGGTTCCACTGCCATAAGGGCCTGTAATTCAGATACCCTTCTTGCAGAAGTGATAGCTAAAAGGAAAGCTGTTTTCCAGGAAAGAAATTTTAAATCTGCAGTAGCAGCTGGCTCGAAAGGAGGAAGAGTGAGTTTCTCCAAGACAAAGTTAAGATCCCAAGCTAAAGTTGGAGCTCTCCTGGGCGGCCTTAAATTTTTGGCCCCTCTGAGGAACTGCTTGAGCAGTGGGTGAGAGAATAGGGGAGGCTCTGTGCTATAATGAACTGAAATGGCTGAGGCACGAATTTTGATGGAGGAAAAGAACAAGCCCTTATGAAGCATCTCAGTCAAGTATTGTAGAATCTGAGGTAAATTGGGCACTGCTGCATTCATTCCTTGAGATTGGTTCCAGACACAAAATATTTTCCATTTTGCAGCATAAGATTTTCAAGTACTAGGCCTCCTTGCCTCTAAAATGATATCCATTACTGATTTAATGAGGGATGCTAAAGGAGAGATTAAGTAATTAGCCAGGCTGCTAGGTTCAGGATTTGCAGCTGAGGGTGCAAAATCTGGTTCTCCTACTGAGACAATAGGGAAGGAGTCTGAGGCAGGTGCCATGGAGCCAAGCGTGACACACTGCTCAAGAGTGGGTATCAGTGTTGCCGAGGCCAGTCTGGTGCAATTAAAATCGTCCTTGGCTTGTCCTGTTTGATCTTTAGTAGTACCTTGAAGAGCAGAGGCAGAGGAGGAAAGGCATAAACTGATAGGGTTTTCCAGCTGAAGGACAGAGCATCCACTTTCCAAGCTAGCTTGTGGGGAATCCTTGTGCAAAATTTGTCCAGTTGATGGTTCTGGGGGTAGGCAAACAGGTCTATATCTGGGCTCCCCCCATTTGCTTGTCAACATGTTGAAAATTCTTGGTTCCAGTTTCCACTCGTGTGGGTCCATGAGGTTTCTGATTAGTCTGTCTGCCAGTGTATTTAGTTTTCCTGGTAGGAACTGAGCTTGTAGATTCACTTGGTAACTCAAGGCTATGTTCCACAATGTCATGGCTAGTCTGCAGAGGGGGTAAGAATGTGTACCCCCATGCTTGTTTATGTATCACATGACAGTGGTGTTGTCCATCTTTACCATTAGTTGTCCTGGAAGAATGTGGTCCTTGAAGGCTGTCAGTGCATTCTGTACAGCTAACATTTCCTTTTGATTTATGTGCAGGTGCATTTGACTTGGGTTCCATTTGCCCTGAATGCACTTCCCTGCCAGGTGAGCCCCCCATGCATAGTCTGATGCATCTGTTGTTAAGATTTGGGTGGCAGGGGGTAATGTGAATGGCAGTCCCCTGTTTTTGGTGGCAGGCCTCTGCCCACCAAAGGAACTCTACGCATAGGCAAGGTATGATAGGAATCCTTGCTTCTAGATCCTGTGAATTTTGACACCATAGGCTTTAGAGATACCATTGTAGTTTCCTCATATGCAGCCTTGCATATGGAATTAGAAGAATGCAGGAGACCATGAACCCCAAGGCTTGCAGTATTTGCCTTGCAGATAGCTGGGTTTTTGTGGCCACTTGTTTGAAGCAAGTTGTCAAACAAATTTGTTTCTCTGGCATGTGGAAAGCCATCTGGGAAGTTGTATTCAAGCTTGCTCCCAGGAATATAATTTGTTTACAGGGTACCAGGTGTGACTTCTTTTCATTTATGGTGAACCCAGACAAGTCAGTACCCTTTGAACAAAGGCCAGATGATCCAAAAGAATGTCCTTGCTTTCTGCCTGAATTAGACAATCGTCCAGGTATGGGTATAATTGAATATTTCTTTGCCTGCAAAATGCAATGACTGGAGCTAGGCACTTTGTGAATACCCTGGGCGCAGTAGATAAGCCAAAGGGCAGTGCAGAGAACTGATAGTGCATGGAGCCTGCTTTGAAGCATAGGTATCTTCTGCAAGATTCCCTGATAGGGATGTGCAGGTATGCTTCCTTTAAGTCTAGTGTTGCCAACCATGCATCCTTGCCTAGTATAGGAAGCAGCTGGTGAAGAGTCAGCATTTTGAATTTTGGAATCACCAGAAAGGTGTTTAGAGTAGAAAGGTCCAGGATAGGACGCCATGTATGAAACCTTGTCCCTTTTCCTCTTCTGGTACCAACTTAATAGCCCCCATGTTTAAGAGAGAGTATTTGATTTTGGGCCTCTGCCTACTGATTTGGGGGTAGATCTGGTCACCAGCTTGGTGTTGGTAACGTGAGGAAGTGAAATCTGTATCCTTGGGCACTATGTTTAAAACCCATTTGTCCTGGGTAATGAGTTCCCAGTTTTTGGCCTGCAGACCAATCTTTCTGCCTAAAGGAGCATTCAGCTGGGAAGTGCTTGGAAGTTTTAAAAGCAAGTCATTGAGACAGTTTTCCATAGGGGGAGTCTTACTCCCAGATTTGGGTGCGGAAACCCCCCACTGCCTAGTCTTGTGAGTCCCTTGGGACTGAAACCTGGGGTTTCTGCTGTGTCTGGGTTTGGCTTGAGAAGACCTGGAAGGGGCTGGAAATTACCAATTTTTAGAGGGCCAGTGCCTACTAAATCTAGGAGGCTGAACTTGTAAGAAATCTTTAACAGTTTGCATAGATTTAGCTTTATCTTCCATCTTTTTAAGAACTTCCTCAGCCTTGTTGCCAAACAGGCGGGTCCTGATTTAAGGAAGCATCTAACAATTTAGCTTTAACATGATCAGGCAAAGATTGCTCTTTAAGCCAAGCATGCCTTCTGAGCATAGACCCAGTTACAGCAGCCCTGCAAGAGGCCTCTAACGAATCAAATCCACATTGCAAAGTATGTTTTCCAACCTGTTCTGCAGAATGCATTAAATCCTGCAATTCTTTATTTTCAGCACAGTCAGGAATCAACATAATTTTCTGTTTAAGCAATCCAATAACATGTTGTTGATACTTTAACATATGAAACTGGCAGTTTAAAGCCTACATATATATATATATATATATATATATATATATATATATATATATATATATATATATATACATACACACACACACACACATATATATATTTATACATACACGCACACATCTCACTATTTTAAGGATTGCAACTGTGATGCTCAGAACATCAAACTGAACCCATTTTGTCTAAGTAAAACAGTTTAACCATCTGACAGGGAATTAACATTCTCTTTCTTTTCAACCTCTATGGTGACTTAAATTCTTTGATTTAAGACTTCTAGTGGGTGGAGGTCGTTGAACAGGTCTTCTAAATAAATATTTTCTATAAAAATATTTGTATTGCATTAAAATGTTTAACATAAGCCCTATACAAATTAAAAAGAAAAGACATTACACAACCATAAACAGTTAAATCTTAAAATAATTACAACATAAATGCAACAATATTAAAACTGAAAATTACTCCCCAAGAGGCATATCAAAAGATCATTCTAAATAGACAGCATTTCAAGGACTTTCAAAAGGAGAAAATCTGAGCTGCATGCCAAAATCAAGGAAGACAGTTACCTGAGACAAACAGGTATATGACAATTACCAGAGTGTTTCAAACAAATTTTCATAACACTTAGCAATCCCTCTCCTAAAAACATGAGGGACCTACCCAGAACTAATGGAACCAGAAACACGTTCAGGTAAACAGAATGGAACATTCCTGAGGAAAGATGGACCACATGAGAAGTATTCTTCCTGTAACTGCCTCTAAACTTCTCTTCATTCTCCCACATATTAGCAGATTGAGGAAGGATGACTAAAAAAAGTTTCCTGTAATTGGAGTGTCAAAGACTTGAGTTTTATGTTCTCGGGTAAATTCTCTGATGATAATCAGACAAACTGACATGACAATACTTGCTACAGCAGATATCATAACAACATCAACTGCATCACAAATATATTTTAATGCTGGAACGCCTACCAACTCAGCAGTTTTCTTTCATGGCAAGCAGGTCCTCCTCCTCAATGGATATTGATTTTTTTTTTTATTCAGTTTTCTGCATCAGAAATTAAAAACTCTCAGAGCCAAAGTCCAAGTGTTAAATGTGTAAACACTACTGACATTTCTGTCCAACATTCTCCTTTTCCTTTACGAGAACCTAGTACCTGGAGTACCAACAATGTACTAGGGGTTTTCAGCAGCTGCTGGAACTAGCTAAGTATCAACATCTGATGTCAGATTAAAGTACAGATAAGGGCTCTCCTTACCAGATATGTATACCATATCAGCTGAACTATGAATTGGTGGCCAAAAGTCAGGATATGTTGAATCTTTACTCAATAAATCCTGGAACATCTTAAAAATGGGAAATTTACCCTTATTTTCTGTGAATTTATGCACTTAAAATGTTATCTTTGGGGAAGAAAACTTTATAACAGGCCAGCTGAAATGTTCTTCAGTAACATTTACAGCATCAATAAAACTACTGTTCTGAAGGAGAAAAACCTGCAAAAGACAAGGAGTCCACATGATCATAAACAACAAAAAGAAGAGACAGTTACTAAACTTTACAACTACAATTAAACCTCATCAGAAGAAAAATGTGAAGGACTCCATTCTCTCTGATTTTTGTAAGGCTTTCAAGGATACTGACAAAAGCGTTGAGTGTTCCAGCCTGAAATCTGCCCAACACTGAACTCCAGAAGAAGCTAACACTGCCCTGCATTTCAGGCCATTAGGGACCAAGTAGTCCTAGACCTCATATCGCTAAGTCACCCAGTCCAGCTAAGATGTGGACTAAAGATTTAAATCTGCATCAGCAAATTATCAAGACAAGGTAGAAGGACAGATATGTCACACAGCACCTTCCCCTCTCTTGGGGCAAACCTCCACTGCATGTTAAGCAGTGTGATAGATTATCTTCTTTCAAATAGGAACTAGACAACTGGATGGGTATAAACAAATTCACCTCTGGCCAAAATGGTATGCCTCACCTTCACATAGGAGACAATGCCTAAGGGTGGGTACTGGCAAGAAGTAAATGGCCACTAGGTCCAGTTGCCTTAAATCGCCAATTATGTACTAAAGTTCTCTGAAAAAAACACTAAAATGATTTCCCCTTCCAACCTCTTAAAAGCTATCATCAGGAGATTAGAAGACGTAAATGCCTATGATGTGGGAACTGAAAGCCTTAATGAGTGCATACAGTTCTGACACCCTTTTAGCCAAGGCATCTACAACTAGAGAAAACAGCTTTCCAGAAGAAGAAGAATTGCATATGTATCAATACAGCTGGTTCATACAGGGTTAGTATTAGTTTTTCCAGCACAGCATTCAGGTCCCATACTGTGGGGAGAACCCATCTGGGTAGCCTGAGATGTATAATGCCTTTTAGAAACTGGTAGGTGGCTTGGAAGTCAAGGCAGGATCCAGTGGTAAGCAATCTGATATGGCTGACAGATGTACCTTTGTGGAAGCATATTTCAAGCAAAGCAGAACAGCTTGGACAGGCAATGCAGAACTGCTGGCGCATACCCTTCATTAGATTGCTGGTCCATCCTTTGGCATCAGGATGGACAATAGATAAGTCTCCTTTGAAATAAAAAAATAAAACCCAAGACCCCAGCTAACCCTGGAACTTTCAGGAATTATTCTAAGGCAATCTTCTTACTATTAAGTGACACCCTAGCAAAATTTCAAGCCCCCACAAACCCTGAGAACATGCTGCCTATTTGGAATTGTTTCTGGAAATCCTGTACAACTATATTAATGAATGCCTAGAGACAGCTGTATCTACGCAGAAAAAACAAAGCAGAAACCCAAAAAATAACCCACTGTGATGGAATCACATCATCAACAGGTTGTATACAAAAGGAAAAAAAACTATGGCAAAAATCAGGAAATGCAATGCCCAGCAAGGGAAAAACTTCCTACTCAATCTAAACAAGCAATTCACGAGGGTTAATCAAGTCTACCAAAGCCAGACTTATGGTACAAATAGCATTCCAGGTCATTGACAAATTACAAGGCATTCTTCAGCTATGTCCTCAACCTGAAAAGAAATGCACAGCTATGTGCCAAACTAACTGGAAATGGAGCCACCTATACTGAGCAAAGGACACAGCAAATCTACTGGCCAACAAATTTAGCTCCCCAATGCCCCTCAGGAAATGCCTCAATTATAACTCCCCCAGCTACTACTAAGGAACAGGTCCTCAATGTATTCTCCAAAGCCAGGAATGTAGATGTCCTACTGATTGCAGTTGCAGTATTCCAAACCAATGGGTTATCACCACTGGTGTCCAACTGAGGTACCAAAGCTTAACCTTCCCTAGGTCACATGCCTGATGTATGACCACAGCTTGTAAGTGTAGGGGTACATAGGTGGATGTACAAGAATAGATCCTCAGACTGTCTCCATGCCAGCAGCCTGAAGACCCCTGAGAGAGGTACTGGTCAGTTAGGAGGAGCCCCTAGGGACTTGTCTACAGGGTAGAGAGAGAGAGAGATAAAAGATGGTAACCAACTCAAAGGAGAAGGAGGGTGGGGGAAAAAGCAAAAGTGATCAATAGGACATCTACTGTTGTGGTAAATTCTTACACAACTGTATTATGTCCTGACTGAAATCACTGTTGCAGTACACCAAACCATTGGGCGACTCCTGGAGCTGATGGGAATGTAAGGCAGGGTTGGCTAGTTGACAGAGGAATTGTCCATGACGCCAGAGAAGACTGACCTTCCAAAGGCAGTTCTGGACCTTGAAAAGACATCAGTCTTGTAGTGTTTAGTGTGGGTATGTATGGAAGACCAGGTGGTAGCTTACAATATAGCCCTGGCTTCAACTCCTCTGTAGAACGCCATGAAGGATGCCACTGCTATGAATGAGCTTGAAAGCATGAAGGCAAGAAAGTAACAAGATAAGAAGTTGCACTAAGCATTCCAGTTTGCTTAGAAACTGGCTGGCTCAGCTTAGAGTCCATGAATGAGACAAACAGCTAATTAGACTTATGAATAAATTTGGTCTTGTCCAAATAAAACCTCAGCTGTCTGTGAACATTTAGTGTTTGTAGAAGTCCTCCCCCTGGTACTGTGGGTTGGGGGAAAAAGCAGGTAGATTGATGGCCTGGTTGAAAGTCTGCTAATTCACTACTTTTGGCATGAAGGAGGGGATTAGCCCTCAGGGTCACCCTTTTCTAGTGGAAAATAAGAAAGGAAGGAATGGCCATGAGTGCCTGTAGTTGAAACTCTCCTAGATGAAGTGACAGCCAGAAGTAGAATAGTCTTTCAGGTGCAGAATTTGAGATTTGTTGAGGTTACTGGTTCAAAGGGAGACAGAGTGAGTTTCTCCAGCATGAAACTGAGGTCCCAAGGAAGGAATACAGGCTTCCTTGGTGGTCCAACATGCAGAACACCTTTAAAAAGTTGTCTGATCTCAGGTGTGGACAACATGCAGAACACCTTTAAAAAGTTGTCTGATCTCAGGTGTGGACAAAACAGGAGGGCTACAGGGCAGACAAATGGAGATGGCCGTCAGGTGGTCTTTCATGGAGAAGACCAGACCTGCATATCCATGAGCTCACACAGGTATTTTAGGATGAAAGGTTCCTCCGATTTGTTGGGGTTCTGGCTATTCCTATGGCACCAAAAAGAAAATCTCTTCCATTTGACTATGCAGGATTTGAGTGGTGGGTCTCCTTCCTTATTGGAGAACCTTAACTACGTCTTCAGAAAACTGGTGCCTGAAAGGAATGAGAACCCTACCATACACAAACTTAGGTGCACATGTGATGAGTTAGGATGTACTAATGATCCTTTCTGCTTAGTGACAAGATCTGCCTTGTGTGGCAGTTTGCAGTTTTTGCCCGTGGCTAGATGAAAAAGAGGAGGGAATCAATTCTGTCTTAGTCAAAAGGGGATGACATTTTGTTTTTTTTTTTTTCTTTTTGGATCTTTAGCAAAACCCTTAGAGGAGAGGTACTAGGGGGAAACCACAGCAGAACTTTCCTGTCCACTGAAAAGAGAAAAAGTACAGTTTTGTACCTACCATAAATGTAGATGTTCGTGTGTATACACTGCTGCAGTCATTACACTTGAGTTATCCTGCCGTCAGGTGGTCCCCCAGTCGGCCTGAGTTCCAAAGTCTTGGTCCGGTGTCGGTTGCTGTCGCTTCTTCCCTGACGTCAGTGCGACAGGGGTATTTAAGATGCAGCCGACACCATTTTCTTCAGTTTTTCTTGCCCCAGATGTCAGGTGCCCCCAAAAAGGTAGGCAATGGAAATTGCTAATAAAACATACATAAGAAAAGCAATCAACAACTTTCAGTTACCAGCAAATACTCCCCCATAGGTAGTAAAGGGTAGAAGACATAGGTACGTACCAGCAAGTAAGAGGGGAAGGAGGGAGGGTAACCTGGACTGCAGCAGTGTATACACTCGAACACCTACATTTATGGTAGGTACAAAACTGTATTATGTTCATCGTGTTACACTGCTGCAGTCATTACACTTGGGTAGAATCCCAAAGCTGAGGTAGGGTGGCAGGTTCTATAAGGCATTAGGGGTGGCTATAAGGCCCTGCAGCACTGCAGTGGCAAAGCCAGCTCTGGATTTAGAGTATAGAGGCAGATGGTAATGCTTGGTGAAGGTATGTACAGAACTCCAAGTTGTTGCTTCCAAAATGTCCTTGGTAGGTACTCCTCTGAGGCAGGCAGTTGAAGAGGCTGTTGCCCTGGTGGAATGAGACCTAATGCTGTTAGGTACAGGTTTCCCATGGTGTATATAGCAGAAAGGTATACAGTGTCCTATCCATTTTGAAATAGTCTGTTTTGAAATGGCTTTTCCCTGTGCTCCTGCAGCATATGCTACCAACAATTGTTCAGTTTTTCTGAAAGCTTTGGTTTTGTCCAAGTAGAAGTGTAACTGCCTGTGTATGTCCAAAGAATGCAGAAGTCTCTCCCCTTTAGTCTGTGGATTTGGATAAAAAGTTGGCAAGTGAATAGTTTGGTTTAGAGCCACACTTGATACCACCTCTGGCATAAAAGTAGGGTTTGTTCTTAAAGACACCCTGTCTTGGTGGAAAATGATGAAAGGTTCCACTGCCATTAGTGCCTGTAATTCTGAAACTCTTCATGTTGATGTTATTGCCAGGAGCAGAGCAGTTTTCCAAGAGACATATTTTAAATCTGCTGTGTTAGCTGGCTCAAAAGGAGGTAAAGTTAATTTTTCCAACAAGAAGTTGAGGTCCCAAGTTGGAGTAGGTGCTCTACGGGGCGGTCTTATATTTTTAGCCCTTCTGAGGTACTGTTTTAGCAAGGGATTAGAAAAAATTGGTGGATCCGTGTTGTAATGAGCAGAAATGGCAGAGGCGTGGATCTTGATGGATGAAAAGGAGAGGCCTTTGTCCAGCATCTCAGTTAAATATTGTAGTATCTGAGAAATATTTGGGACAAGAGGGTCAAGGCTGTGAGCCTGGTTCCAGGCCCAGAATCTCTTCCATTTATCCGAATAGGCTTTCCTTGCTTCTGGCCTCCAGAATGACATCCATAACAGCTTTGGAGAGAGGCATTGCTTGCTTGACTAAGGAGTCTTCCATGCAGCCAGGTGTAAAGTCTTTAGCTGGCTGTGAAGTATCTGATTGTTGCGCTGAGTCAGAAGATGTGGGATTTGAGGCAAAATCCAGGGTGGGCCTTGTGCTAAGCTCTTTAAGATTGGGTACCAGTGCTGACGTAGCCAATCAGGATCATCTTTGGCTCCGCTTGCCTGGCTTTTATGAGTACCTTTGGAAGGAGAGGTAGTGGTGGGAAAGCATATACTTGTAGGTTTTTCCAGCTGAATGAGAGTGCATCCACTTTCCATGCTTGTGGGTGTAAGTTCTTGTGCAGAACTTCTGTAGCTGGCAGTTCATTGGGGATGCAAACAGATCTATGTCCGGGCTCCACCATTTTTGTGTTATCATTCTGAATATTTGTGGATTTAATTCCCATTCGTGGGGATCCATGATGTTTCTGCTTAAGTCGTCTGCCAGTGTGTTTTTCTCTCCTGGCAGGAATTGTGCTTGCAGATGTACTTGATAGGTTAGAGCTGTGTTCCACAAGGTCATGGCTTGTCTGCAGAGGGGATAAGAATGAGTGCCCCCTTGCTTGTTTATGTACCACATAACTGTGGTGTTGTCCATCTTTAGTAGTAGTAGACCTGGATGCAGAAGGTCCTTGAAAGCTATAAGGGCATTTTGTACAGCTAGCATCTCTTTTTGATTGATGTGAAGATGCCTTTGTTCTGCGGGCCACTTGCCCTGAATACATTTTCCTGTCATGTGTGCTCCCCAGGCGTAATCTGATGCATCTGTTGTCAGTGTTTGCCTGGCTGCGGGTTGAGTGAAAGGCTGTCCCTTGTTGGGGTGACAAGCTTGAGCCCACCATCGAAACTCCTGTTGAAGGCAAGGAATTAGTGGTATTACTGTTTCCAAACTTTGACAGCGTTGAGACCAGACACTCTTTAGGTACCATTGTACTTTCCTCATATGCAGTCTGGCATATGGAATTAGTAGTATGCAAGATGCCATGTAACCCAAGGCCTGCAGAATTTTTCTTGCAGGGAGTTGGGTCTTTGTTGCCATCAATTGAAAATATTGAGTCAGTTGTCCTTGCTTGTCTGGCGTGAGATAAGCCATCTGGGCCATTGTATTCAAGCTGGCACCCATGAATATTATCTATTGTGAGGGCACTAGTTTTGATTTCTTTTCGTTTACTGTGTACCTTAGGCAACTTAATAACAGGGCTTTTATAAAAAAAATTGTGAGAGTCAGGGACTCTGTAGTATCTGTCTGGCTTAACTGGAGCAGAGGTAAAGAATCAGGATTTAAGCTGAATTCAGTATACACATCATCCACAATATCTAACACTGGCGGAACAGCAAGGGGTCTGTGTTGAGGTAATAAAAGGAAGCCTCTGAGCCTTTTCTTGGATTCTGAGTAATCCTGGCCCTCCCAATGGAAATGCTCCCTCATGGTATGTAAGGTTTCCCCAAAGGAGTAGTCCTCAGGCGGAGAGGCTGATGGAATTGATTCCTCAGCATCAGAATCTTCATAAGGGAGTAAGGAGTATCCGAGGTCTGAGGATGAATCTGAAGAGATGGATACCTGGTCGGATGAGTCATAGTCTGCATCCTGTCTAGGCCTTTTATCAGGAGGGGGATGGGACCCCCTGATCAGAGTGATATAGGTCTTCGGCCATTTTGAGCATTTGTTTCTTAGGCATGGAGGTCTGTCCTGGTGACTGTAGAATTTGTTTCTTTGTTTTTAAAGGAGGTTTAGACTTAGCAGAAGATTTAATGGTTAACTGAGTAGGTCTGAAAACACCCTCTGAAGCTACAGGTTGTTCAGCTACTCCGGATCCCTCTGAAGGGTTAGTCACGGAAGGCTGAAAATCTTGTGCGTCCGAAGGCCCAACCATTTCCACGTGGGAGTCAGAGGCGGCCTGTGGTTCTAAAGAACATCAGGGGCTGCGAAGGCGCCTCGCTGAAAACCGGAGAACCGGCGACTGGCCTAGAAGAGGCTTCATTGTCAGTTTTGGGCCTCGGATGCCTGTCCTTGTCTTTGCACTTTTTATGTATTCTGGTTGTCGGTAGTTCTGACGGCATGGTGTAATTGAATTTTCTGCAAAATAATGTCTGGCAAAATCAAACCGACGTTTAATAGTGCGCTTGTTAAACCTAGCACAAAACCGAAAACCAGTGACGTTGTGGTCTGGGAATAGGCATAGGATACAATAAGAATGGAAATCCTTATGAGGTATTTGCTTCCCACAAGAAATATCGTTATTAACTTTTACTGACATCGGTCTGAGGCACGAAAAAGTTTCCCCAATGGGGTACTTAGCTTTGTAGAAGACTTCGGTTCTGGATTCGCAATGAAAATCTCAGGAGTCGGCCGACCGGCACTTGCGAACTGCTTTTGCTTCGGGCACAGCGCGGCAAGGAAGACTGAAGAAAATGGCGTCAGCTGCATCTTATATACCCCTATCGCACTGATGTCAGGGAAGAAGCGACAGCAACCGACGCCGGACCAAGACTTTGGAACTCAGGCCGACTGGGGGACCGCCTGATGGCAGGATAACCCAAGTGTAATGACTGCAGCAGTGTAACACGATGAACATCATCTGTTCTCCAGGCAGAGGGTCAAGTGGTTCTTGGTGCAAAATAGGAAGAGATGTTTGTTTTCATTTCTGAGGCAAACAGAGATATGGAATTAGTAGTATGCAAGATGCCATGTAACCCAAGGCCTGCATAATTTTTCTTGCAGGGAGTTGGGTCTTTGTTGCCATCAATTGAAAATATTGAGTCAGTTGTCCTTGCTTGTCTGGCGTGGGATAAGCCATCTGGGCCGTTGTATTCAAGCTGGCACCCAGGAATATTATCGCTTGTGAGGGCACTAGTTTTGATTTCTTTTCGTTTACTGTGTACCTTAGGCAACTTAACTTTTTTACAATATCTGTGGTGTCCCCCAAAGGTGAAAGAAGTCCTGAAAGACTTACCTGTTCAGGATCCATTCATGAGGGTCCTCCAAGGCCCTGCTTAATATGTCTGTCAACAACACTGTCCTGTGATGGGAGATATATGACAGTAGGGACATGCTTTTCTGGGTGGCAAAGTTCCAGGCCCTCTACACAGCTGGTAAGATCTGATGTCTCCTTGCTTGATTATGTACTATATGACTGTTGTGTTATCTGTAAATACTCAAAATGACCTGGCTTCCAGGTATGTGGGAAGAGCTGAAGAGCTCAGATGAATGGCCTCATCTTTTTCAGGTTGATGTGTTCCCTCTGGAATTTCATCTGCCATCTGCTTTGGACTCTCTTAGTGTCTGCCCAGCACTCCCCCCCACGCCTCATCCGAGGCATCTGTATAGACCTTCTGAACTGAGACTAGAGGGGACAACAAAAGTCCTGGGGTGAGTTTCATCTGTTCCAACAACCATAAGAGCTCCTTCCTGAAACAAGGTACTAAGTGACTCACACTGTCTAGAGGATGAGAGTGTTGGGACCACATTTTTCAGATACCACTGAATTTTCTTCACATGCAGTCTGGCTAGGTGGAGGATTGGGATAGTAGCTGCCATGAATCCTAGAGCTCTTAGGATTTCTCTGGCTGTGCATTGGTTCAGGGAGGAAAGGCTGTGGAAATAAGCTGTAAGATTCTACACTTTTTCCTGAGGCCTGTAAGCTTGCATACTTCTGGTGTCCAGTTTGCAGCCCAGAAATACTAGGTCTTGGGTGGGCTTGAGTGAGGATTTTTTTATAGCTGACAGTGAACCAGAAATGCAGGAGGAGGTTGAGGGTGAAATTGAGATGTTGCAGCAGGATCTGTGGTGAGATAGCCTGGATTGGCAAATTGTCTAAGTAGGGATAAATCTGAATTCCCTGTGTTTGCTGGAATGTTATCACTGTTGCTACTCACTTTGTGAAGACTCTTAGGGCCATGGAGAGCCACAAAGGAAAGTTTAAACTGAAAGTGAGATGAGCCAGCATAGAACCTGAGGAATCTCCTGCTATATGGCTGAATTGGTACGTGGAGGTAGGCATCACTTAGATCCAGGGATACTAAGTAATCCTGAGGAAGTATGAAAGGCGGCAGTGTTTGCAGTGACAGCATTTTGAAGAGTGGCACTTTTAAGACAGTGTTTAGCAGAGAGAGATGCAGTATGGGTCTCCATTGTCCTTTTCTTGTCACTAGGAAGAGACTGGAGTAAGAACTTCTTTGTATGAATTCTGAGGACACTTGTTCTATAGTGCACTGTGCCTGCAATTCTTGGGAGTCTGTGTAGAAGATGAAGAATTTGGTTGTGAGGGGGTATGCCACTCCGAGGGAGTTCTTTCCAGGCCATGGTATAACCCTTTTAAATGATGGAAAGCATCCGGTGGTCTGTGGTGATCTTTTGCCAGCTTGAGATTGAATTAGTAAACCTTTTGGGGAGGGGCAGGGCAGAGCAGGAAAGATGGGAGGAAGCATACTGATTTGTAGATAGTCAAGGTGACTTTTCACTGAAGGAAGACCTCTCAGATGTAGGGATCCCTCTGCGGTTTCTCTGTGCATCTCTTTCTGGGAGCCTTCTTGTGTATATGGGTGGGTTTGGAGCCCCATCTAACAAAAGATGTGGGCTTGGCTGCGTATAATTGCGCTGGTAGCTAAGCACAGAGGTTAACAGAATCAGTCTGCAGTCTTTCATTGTTTTGCCTTGCTCTTGAAGGGCTTTAAATAAGTTGGCAGCTTGTGGGCCAAACAAAAGATTCTTGTATAAAGGAGAATCAACAATCTGTGCTTTAAAATCTTCTGGCAAGGGTCAACTACACAACCATGCATACCTGCAAATGGCAGGGGCCATTAACAGCTGGTCAAGAACAGGCCTCTACAGCATCATAACTACATTTTATACTGTGTCTGGCTACCCGAGTAGCTGACGTAGTAAGGATAGCATTTGTTGCTTGAAATCTGGCCCCTGTGAATCCATCATTATCTTGTTTAAGGAGCTAAGTATGGATAACAGAAACTTGGTCATCTAGGTTTGATAAAGTACAGTTTTGTACCTACCATAAATGTAGATGTTCGAGTGTTCACACTGCTGCAGTCATTACACTTGGGTTACCCTGCCATCAGGCGGTCCCGCAGTTGGCCAGAGTTCCAAAGTCTTGGTCCGGCGTCGGTTGCTGTCGCTTCTTCCCTGACGTCAGTGCGCCAGGGGTATATAAGATGCATCCGACGGCATTTTCTTCAGTTTTTCTTGCCCGAGATGTCAGGTACCCCAAATAGGTAGGCAATACATAATGCTAATAAAAAATATACATAAAAAATAAAAACAATACCTTCAGTTACAAGCAAATACACCACAAAGGTTGTACAGGATAGAAAGGTATGGACAAGTCCAGCTAGTTCAGAGGGGATGGGGGGTAACCCGGACTGCAGCAGGGTGAACACTCGAACGTCTACATTTATGGTAGGTACAAAACTGTACTATGTTTATCGTGTTACACTACTGCATTCATTACACTTGGGTAGAATCCCAAAGCTAAGGTTGGGTGGCTGGTCTTATAAAGAGTTAGGATTGGCTATGAGGCCCTGTAGAACTGCAGTGGCAAATTCTGCTCTGGATTTAGAGTAAAGAGGCAGGTGGTAATGCTTGGTAAAGGTGTGCACTGAACTCCAAATTGCAGCCACCAAAATTTCCTTGGTAGGTACTCCTCTGAGAAAGGCTGCTGAAGTGGTTGTTGCCCTGGTGGAATGTGGCCTAATGTTATTTGGGACTGATTTTCCATGCTGTGTGTAGCAGTAATGAATACAGTGTCCTATCCATTTGGATATAGTCTGCTTTGAGATAGCCTTGCTCTGTGATCCTGCAGCATATGCTACAAACAGTTGCTCAGTTTTCCTGAAAGCTTTTGTTTTGTCCAAGTAGAGGCGTAGCTGCCTGTGTATGTCCAAAGCATGCAGAAGTTTCTCCCCTTTATTCTAGGGGTTTGGATAAAAAGTTGGCAAATGGATGGTTTGGTTAAGAGCCACACTAGATACCAACTTTGGCATAAAGGTAGTGTTTGTCCTTAAAGAAACCCTGTCCTGATGAAAAATTAAAAAAGGTTCCAATGCCATTAATACCTGTAGCTCTGAGACTCTTCGTGCTGAAGTTACTGCCAGGAGCAGAGCTGTTTTCCATGATAAAAATTTTAGATTTGTTGTATTGGCTGGCTCAAAAGGTGGCAGGGTCAGTTTTTCCAAAATGAAATTGAGGTCCCAAGTTGGTGTTGGTGCTCTCCGGGGCGGTCTTATGTTTTTAGCCCCTCTGAGGTACTGCTTTAGCAAGGGATGAGAGAATAAAGGAGGATCCGTGTTGTAATGTGCTGAAATGGCAGAGGCGTGGATCTTAATTGATGAGAAGGATAGGCCTCTGTCCAGCATCTCAGTTAAGTATTGTAAAATCTGAGGAATGTTTGGAACAAGAGGGTCAAGACTTTGAGCCTGGTTCCAGGCGTACTCTTCCATTTTTCTGAGTAAACTTTCCTGGTGCCAGGCCTCCTGGCCTCCAAAATGACATCCATAACAGCTTTAGAGAGAGGTGTTGCCTGTTTGACCAATGAATCTGCCATGCAGCCAGGTTTAGGGTTTTGAGCTGACCGTGCAGGATCTGATTGTTTTGTTGATTCAGAAGGTGTGGAATTTGAGGCAAAATCCATGGTGGGCCTTGAGCTAAGTTCCTTAAGATAGGGTACCAGTGCTGGCGTGGCCAGTCTGGAGCAATCAGGATCATCTGTGGTTTTTCTTGTCTGGCTTTTAGGAGTACCTTTGAAAGGAGAGGCAGTGGCGGGAAGGCATAAACGTTTAGGTTTTTCCAGCTGAACAAAAGAGCATCCACTTTCCATGCTTGTTTGTGATAAGTCCTTTAGCAGAATCTTTGTAGTTGGCAATTCAGTGGGGAGGCAAAAAGATCTATGTCTGGGCATCCCCATTTTTGCGTTACCATGCTGAAGATTTGTGGATTCAATTTCCATTCATGAGGGTCCATGATATTTCTGCTTAGATTGTCTGCCAGAGTATTTTTCTTTCCTGGCAGGAATTGTGCTTGCAGGTGAACTTGATACGTTAGAGCTGTGTTCCACAAGGTCATGGCTTGCCTGCATAGGGGATAAGAATGAGTGCCCCCTTGCTTGTTTATGTACCACATTACTGTGGTGTTGTCTGTCTTTAATAATAATTGTCTTGGATGCAGAAGGTCCTTGAAAGCTGTTAGGGCATTCTGAACAGCCAACACCTCTTTTTGATTGATGTGAAGATGCATCTGGTCTGTGGTCCACTTGCCCTGAATGCATTTTCCTGCCATGTGTGCTCCCCAGGTGTAATCCGAGGCATCTGTTGTTAGAGTCTGCCTGGCTGTGGGTAGGGTAAAAGGCTGACCCTTGTTTAGGTGACATGCCTGTGCCCACCATCGAAACTCCTGTTGTAGGCAGGGAATCATTGGTATTACTGCTTCTAAACTGTGAGAGTGTTGAGTCCAAACACTTTTTAGGTACCATTGTAATTTCCTCATATGCAGTCTGGCATATGGTATTAGTAGTATGCAGGATGCCATGAATCTCAAGGCCTGCAGAATATTTCTTGCAGGGAGATGGGACTTTTTTGCCAGTAACTGAAAATATTGAGTTAGTTGAACTTGTTTGTCTGGCGTGAGGTAAGCCATCTGGGCCATTGTATTTAAGATGGCACCCAGGAATATAATCTGTTGTGAGGGCACTAGTTTTGACTTCTTTTTGTTTACTGTGTACCCTAGAGAAATTAGCAACCTTTTTACAAATGCCAGATGCTGTAGAAGAATGTCCTTTGTCTCTGCTTGAATGAGGCAGTCGTCCAGGTATGGATATATTTGAATTCCTTTTTGTCTGCAAAATGCAATTACTGGTGCCAGGCACTTGTGAAGACCCTGGGCGCAGTAGATAAGCCAAAGGGCAGTGCAGAGTATTGGTAGTGCATTGTACCAGCTCTGAATCTGAGGTATCTTCTGCAATTTTGTCTGACAGGGACATGCTGGTATGCCTCTTTGAGGTCCAGAGTAACAAGCCAAGCCTTCTTGCCCTGCATGGGTAGAAGCTGCTGTAATGTCAACATTTTGAATTTTGGAATATCCAGGTAAGTATTTAGAATTGAAAGGTCTAGTATAGGCCTCCAGGCCTTGTCTTTTCTGGGGACCAGGAAGAGTCTTGAGTAAAATCCTTGTCCTTGTTCCTGTTGTGCTACTTTTTGAATAGCTCTCATGTCCATGAGGGCTGAAATTTGTTTTTGTGCCTCTGCCCATTGATTTTGTGGCAGGTCTGGCATTCCTTTTAGCCTTGGTAAAGTATGAAAGTGGAACCTGTAACCTTGAGACACAATATTCAGAACCCATTTGTCTTGGGTGATTGTTTGCCAGTTTTGAGAAAAAAGTGCTAGTTTTCCCCCTAAGGGGGCTTCCAAAAGGGAAGTGCTTGGCGTACGAAGGGGAAAGTCATTGTGACCGTTTCCTGTAAGGTTGATACTTGTCCTCACCTCCTTTTGGGGTTGAGGTGCCCCACTGTTGTTGTCTGTTTGAGCCTTGGGGTTGAGATCTGCCTCTTGGGCGTCTGTATCTGCCTCTCTGTGGCCTGTCTGACACCGGAAAGGACCAATTCTTTGTTGGCCAATTTCTGCTAAATCGAGGTGGCTGTACCTGTAAGAAATCCTTGATTGTTTGCATAGATTTAGCTTTATCCTCCATTTTCTTTAACACCTCTTCTGCCTTAACACCAAACAAGGTATCATGATGTAAAGGAGCATCCAATAATTTTGCCTTAACATGATCAGGTAAACTCTGTTCTTTTAACCAAGCATGTCTTCGCATCACAGAACCTGTAACTGTGGCTCTACAAGAGGCCTCTAAAGAATCAAAACCACATTGCAGAGTATGTTTTCCCACCTGTTCAACTGCATGCAATAAATCCTGCATTTCTTTACAATCAGGAGCTTCTGAGCTTGCAAGCATTTTCTGTTTTAACTGAGCCATTAAATATTGTTGGTACTTAAGCATGTGAAACTGGCAATTTAAAGCTCTTATTGCTAAAGTTGCAGAAGTGTATACTTTCATCCCCCATCTATCCAAAGCTCTGGAATCTCTGCAGAGGGTACTGGATTTTTTGCAATGGAAGCCTTCACCCCTTTTGGACCCTGGGAAATAGTTTCTGGATCAGCAGACGGGTTTTTATAAAGAAACTTGTGAGAGTCAGGGACTCTAACACCTATCTGGCTTGGCTGGTGCAGGGGGCAAAGAATCAGGAGATAAGTTGGATTCAGAGAACACATTATCCACAATATCTAGCACAGGCAGAATAGCCAGGGGCCTGTACTGAGGTAATAAAAGGAAATCCCCGAGCCTTTTCTTGGATTCTGAGTAATCCTGACTTTCCCAATGGAAATGCTCCCTCATGGTATGTAAAGTTTCCCCAAAAGAATAATCCCCAGGAGGAGAGGCTGAAGGGATAGATTCTTCGGCATCAGAGTCCTCATAGGGGGGTAGAGAGTATCCCTGGTCTGAAAAGGAATCAGAGGAAATGGAAACCTGATCAGAGGAATCATAGTCTGTATCCTACCTAGGCCTTTTCTCAGGAGGGGGATGGGAACCCCTGATTAGAGTAATGAGGTCTTCGGCCATTTTAAGCATCTGTTTCTTAGGCATAGAGGACTGTCCAGGAGAATGCTGTACTTGTTTCTTTGTCTTTAATGGTACTTTTGTCTTGGCTGTTGTTTTAATGGTAAGTTGTGAAGGTCTGAAAACACCCTCAGAAGCCGATGCCTGCTCAGCGGCTCCGGACCCATCTGAGGGATTAGTTTCCGTAGGCCCAATACCTTGAGTTTCCAGAGGCCTAGTTGTCTCCACGTGGGAGTCGGAGGCGGCCTGCGGCTCTGAGGTAGCAGGTGTCAGGGGCTGCGAAAGCGCCTCACTGAGAACCGGTGACTGACCTAGAAGAGGTTTCGTCGTCGGTTTTAGACCTCGGATGCCTGTCTTTATCCTTGTCTTTGCGTTTTTTTGGTATTGCGGTCGTCAGTTGATCCGACGGCATAGTATAATTGAACCTTCGGCCAAAGTAGTGCAAAGCAAAATCAAAACGTCTTTTTATAGTGCGTTTGTTAAATCTAGCACAAAACCGACAACTAGTGACGTAGTGATCAGGGCCTAGGCATGGAATACAGTAAGAGTGGAAGTCCTTATGAGGTATTTGCTTCCCACAAGAAATACAATTATTAACTTTTTCTGACATCGGTCTGAGGCAAGAAAAAGTTTCAACGGGTACTTAGCTTTATTGAAGACTTTGGATCTGAAATTCGACTTCGAAAATCTCAAGAGTCGGCTGACCGGCACTTGCGAATTGCTTCTGCTTCGGGCACCGCACGGCAGGAAAGACTGAAGAAAATGGCGTCGGATGCATCTTATATACCCCTGGCGCACTGACGTCAGGGAAGAAGTGACAGCAACCGACGCCGGACCAAGACTTTGGAACTCTGGCCGACTGCGGGACCGCCTGATGGCAGGATAACCCAAGTGTAATGACTGCAGCAGTGTAACACTATGAACATCTAATAGCCCTGAATGCCAGTGCAGAGGAGATAGAAACATTTTTCCTCACCTATCCATAGCCCTACTGTCTTTGTCTGAAGGGAGGGCATTAGTGTTGGGAAGAAGACTTGGAAGGTTTATCAGAAGAGAGATACTGCAGAGGGATCTGCCACAGGATTTTTGTACAAGAACTTAAGTTCTTGAGGAACTTTTAAAATCTGACCAGTCTTTTGAAAGTAAGAAAATGCAAACCAGGGGTAGCCGAGGAAGACTGGAAAGATTACAATAAAGCCTCCAGGACTGGAGGGACAAGACAAGGAGCTGGTGTGCCCATTTCCAATAGGCTGTAGTATCTTTTCAGGACCTCTGTAATCTGTTATACCTCCCACTCAAAATGTTTAATCACATTTATAATTGCCTCTCTGAAGCCTCTTCAAAAGGAGAGTCAGGAAAAATGGAGTCTTCATCATCAGAAGGGATTTGGCCAGAGGAGTGTATTTGAGACAAGTATAGCAGAGAATGATCAGAGTCAAAAGCATCATCCTCTTCTGAAGAAGATGAATCCATAGTCATTTTTTTATGGTATGGGAGAAGAATGGTGAGCAGAAAATGAAGGTTGTTTCAGGGCCATAATGGCTTTGAGAAAATTCCATCCATTCTTTCTCCCTAGATGGAGGAGAAGAGAGACACTTAGTTTTTTTTTTAGTGTGAAGTCTGGCCGAACCAAGCAGGGTGGTTGAGATCCCCTTGATTAACTTACTGGGGATCATTTCTCTAACTAGAATCTGTGGTATGCCTTCCAGGCTCTCTGAAATGATGATCTGTGGTTCACTTTTTCTTTGTGGGAGTAGTTTCCTCAGTCATAAGACCCTCCACCGCAATATCAGCCTCTGGTGGGGTCTCAGGTGAGGACATCAGAGGTGGAGCTGGTTGTACTCTAGGTTCTGGAACCTCAGCAGGTGCGATGGAATCATAAAAGGTAGACTGAGCATCCAGCTGGGCATTTTGAGTTTTTTTTTTTTTTTTAGGGGTGAAGGTACATCTGGGGAAGTGGGATCTGCTGTCTTAGAGTGGGCCAAACACTTCAGATGTTGGGTCGCCAAGAAAGTATTGAGCGAAGCCATATGGGATCCCAAAGTCTTTGGCACAAAGGATTGGCAGATGTAACAGGTCTTGTAGTTGTGTTCTGCGCCTAGGCAAAAGATACTGGGAATGTTGACCTTAGCAAGAGATTTGCCTACCACACTAGCACTTACCCCTCCCTAGCTGACATCTAATATGGATATAGCATAATATAATTTAAGTAAGTAAAGAAGGTTCCCTAATGCAACACACTTGCCTGTTTAGAAAAAAAAAAAGCTATGGCATCAACGACTAAATGCTGATCAGTCTGATGGATATGTGACCTACACTCAGGCTGGTGGCAAGATCATCCAGGGATGTATGCTCACACAACCACCTATAAACCTCTATGCTTATGAGCTAAGGTTACACATTGGATGTACGACCTAGGAAAGGTTAAGCTTTGGTACTCCGGCCAGACATCAGAGGTGTTAACCCACTGGTTTGGAATACTGCAGCAGTGATCTCAGTCGGGCATCACTGCATTGATGGGCCCTAATAATATCCCAGGATGATTTCAAAAGCATGAAACTGTCATCCCTCCTGCACAAGAGTGGGCCATCTATAAACCTACATAACTACAGACCCATAAGTCTAACTAGTACATGCAAAGCCACTGAAAGAATTATCACAGAGATAATAAATAAAATGACATAAGAATCCTTCAGACACTGGATCCAACCCAGTTTGTTTTCTTCAAGGGCAGGTAATGCCTACTCAATATGGTGGAGTTCTTCGAGAAGGTCACCAAAGCAATGGACAAGAGCAAAACTGTACATACTGCCTACCTTGACCTGGTCAAAACATTCAAAACAATATCCCACTTGGACATCGTAGACAAACAAAAAATTAGGCATAAACCCCTGTGTCACCCTCATGATAGCCAGCTGGCTCACAGATAGGACCCAAGAAGTTAAGATAAAGAGTCTACCACCACAAAGAGTCCAGTCACCAGTGGACTCCCCAAAGGCTCAGAGCTAGGGCTGCTACTTTTTGGCATCTACTTCTTTGAAGTCAAGGCCCATGTCACTGGCCTCTGACTGAACAAGTTTGAAGATGACTGCAAACTGGGTGCAGTCACAGAATCCCCCAAAGGCAAAAATACCCTCCATGAAGGTCTGACACAGAATAATAACTAGTGTCAGAGACACTGTCTACAACTCAATGGCAATAGTGTCTTTTGGCAAAATGGCAACCTCTGAAAAAGTACAGTTTTGTACCTACCATAAATGTAGATGTCTGAACTGGATAGCATCTGCAGTCATAACAACAGCAAGAAAAGTTCTACAGGCCTTGGGCTTCATGGCATCCTGCATAATCTTGGTTCCACATGCCAGACTACATATGAGAAAACTACAGTGGTACCTAAAGAATTTATGGTCCCAACACAGGCACAGCCTAGAAGCAGAAATTCCTCTAATCCCATGCCTAAAACAGGAGTTCCTATGGTGGGCTCAAGTATGCCAATCGAGTAGGCATATACAATGATTGGAGAGTCCACAAATGTTCCTCACAAAAAGATTACAGGGCATAAACAACATGACCTACACAGACCGCCTCAAAGCCCTACCCCTCCCTGTACTTGGTCTGCTACAGAATGTGGTGAGGTGATCTATGCCTGGCCTGCAAAGCATCCTCTGATTCCATTCTGAAGGACCTGCTGTACATTTGCAAAACAAACAGCATTAGAATTACCCAGTCTAGGGACCTAAACTGTGTCTGGAACATGACTAGGACAAAACAGTGTAAGAAACTTCTCTGTGTAAGATTTTCAGTCTATATATTTCTAGTTAATCACTGTATATTAATCAGATCAGACAATAGTAGTAGAAGTAGCGAATGTAAACTCGTCAAGTCAAAAAGTAATAATAGAAAATATATAATTCTACAGCATTACTAAGTATTCAAAAGTAATCCAAGCAAGGCAGGCAGTCTGTTTCCAGTCGAAAACAACGGGGTCGACCGTTCTACCATAAAAAATCAAACATCAATAATATGAATAGGAAAAAGGCAGCCATTTCCAAAAACAGACTTGTTATACCCTTTACGAATAGGAACAGTCAGATAAAAAAGATAATAGAGAACAATTGGAAGATTCTAACCATGGATGAGAGAATTAAGACACTAGTTGAAGGAACACCAAACATAGCATATAAGAACATGAAGTCCCTCAAAAGACTTCTATGCTATGAAAGGACAAATGTAGAATATTTCAAGTCACAGAGGGAAGGCACCTTCCCCTGTCGAACATGTAATCAATGTAGGTTTATAACAACAGAAAATGCATTTATCCATCCTCATACTGGTAGAACTTATACCTTTAAGTGTTATGCTGACTGTAGGTCTAAGAATTTAATATATTTAGCTCAATGTCAACTATGCCTGAAGTATTATGTAGGCAAAACGAACCGTACTCTGCGTGAGCGTATAAGAGAACACGTCTATGCAATTAATAAAGAAGATGCTACTAACGCCTTAGCAAGACATGTTATGGACAAAGGGTTCTCACATCATTTTAAGTTTAAAGTCTTAGAATTAGTTAAGGTTGATAGTAGATTAGGGAATGTTAAGAATCGCACAGAAGAGGTAGAGAATAGGTGGATTCTTAGACTCCAGGCACATATACATGGTTTAAATGATAAAATCACACTAAAACCTTTTTTAGCAGCTAAAGCTTTTAAACATTAAATTATTAAACATTTTTAATGTGTTTATGAAGGTGTTTTTAGATCAAATATTTAGTTTTTTGTACAAAGGTATTGTTTATGTTTTTAAATGTCTATATATTTGTTTCATACCATACATATTGAGTATTGGCACTTTAAGCATTTAAGCATTTCCCCATTAATTGTTTGATTGATTAATCAAGCTTCTATCAACTGTAGTATATATTTGTTTAGAATTTACCACCTGACATTGAAGTCTGAAGAAGCGTTATTTTGACGTGAAAGCGCTTACTGTTTGGTGCAGCTCTGCTATAATAAAGGTTTTTTTATACGAGACTTTTGGATTTCGTGCCATTGGTGTGCCTTTGAGCTTGTTTTGCTGTTTGCTATTTGCCGTTTTTGCTCTTCGAAGGCACTCAATCCAGCAAAGGTGACTGTTTTCTTCTTTGTTTACTTTTTAAATACCATTTACGTTTCCTCATATGCAGTCTTGCATATGGAATTAGCAGAATACATGAGGCCATGAACCCTAGAGCTTGCAGTATTTTTCTTGCACTTAGCTGGGTTCTGGTGGCCATTTGCTTGAAGTAGTCTGTCAGACTTGTTTTTCTGAAGTGAGAAATGCCATCTGGGAAGTTGTGTCCAAGCTTGCTCCCAGGAATACAATCTTTTGACTGGGCACCAGTTGTGATTTCTTTTCATTGATGGTATACCCCAAAGAAGTGAGAAGGCTTTTTACAAATGCCGGGTGCTGTGGCAGCAATTCCTGGCTATCCGCCTGAATCAGGCAGTCATCCAAGTACGAGTAAAATTGGATATTTCTCTGCCTGCAGTATGCAATGGCTAGAGCCAGGCATTTTGTGAATACCCTGGGCGCAGTACATAAGCCAAAGGGAAGTGCAGAGAACTGATAATGCATAGATCATGCCCTGAAACGTAGATATTTCCTGCATGATTCCCTGATGGGGATGTGCAGATAAGCTTCTTTTAAGTCTAGGGTGACTAACCAGGCATCCTTGGCTAGCATAGGGAGAAGCTGTTGTAGGGTAAGCATCTTGAATTTTGGGACCACCAGGAACATGTTGAGAATTGAAAGATCCAGGATTGGGCACCAAGAGCCCTCTTTCCTGGGTACCAGGAATAGTCTGGAGTAAAAACCCTGACCCCATTGTTCTACTGGAACTGGCAGGGAAAGAACTTGGTTTGAGCCTCTGCCCACTGGTTTGGAGGAAGGTCTGAAAACCCGTGTGGAGTTGGCAGTGAATGGGAATAAAATTTGTACCCCTGGGATATAATGTTGAGGGCCCATCGGTCCCGAGTGATGGACATCCAGTTTTTTGCATGAAGGGCAAGTTTTCCTCCTAGGGGCACAAGCAAATGGGCAGGGCTGGAAGGTAGAGTTGAGAAGTCATTGCGAACTTTTTCCATAGGGAGGTGGCTTACCACTCCCTGTTTTAGGGGTGGGAGCACTCCATTGCTTAGATCTCTGCATACCCTGAGACTGTAGTCTGGGTGGTCTGTTTCCCCTGGGTCTTGTTTGGGAAGGCCTGGAGGGGGCTGGAAAGGACCAGTGTTTTGAAGGGCAATGCCTACTGAATCGAGGTGGCTGCACTTGTAAGACTTCTTTAGCAGTTTGCATAGATTTAGCTTTTTCTTCCACCTTTTTAAGAACTTCTGCTTTGGTGCCAAACAAAACGTCCTTATTTAAAGGAGCGTCTAGTAATTTGGATTTGACATGATCTGGCAAGGACTGCTCCTTCAGCCAAGCATGTCTTCTCAGTACAGAGCCAGTGACTGCAGCCCTGCAAGATGCTTCTAAGGCATCAAAACCACAATGCAAAGTATGCTTACTAACTTGGTTTGCAGAATGCATAAGCTCTTGCAAATCTTTATTTTCTGCACAATCTGGAAATATTACCATTTTTTGTTTAATGAGATCCATAATATGTTGCTGGTACTTTAGCATGTGAAACTGGCAATTCAATGCCCTGACAGCAAGAGTTGCATAGGTATATACCTTCTTACCCCATCTGTCTAAAGCTCTGGAATCCCTGTCTGAAGGGGTAGGATGTTTGGCTGTAGTAGGCTTAATACCTTTAGGTCCCTGGGAAATGATCTCTGGATCAGTAGTAGGATTCTTGAAAAGAAACGTGTGGGAATCAGGTACATGGTAGTACCTGTCAGGTTTCCTAGGGGCCGGAGGTAAGGTGCCTGGAGTAAGACTGGATTCCAAGAAAACATCATTCACAACATCTAGGACAGGGGGAATAGATAAAGGCCTGTGCTGAGGTAGCTCTAAAAATTCTCTGAGTCTCTTTTTGGACTGAGGATAGCCTTGGCATTCCCAATGGAAATGCTCTCTTAAAGTATACAAGGTTTCACCAAAAGAGAAATCCTCTGGAGGGGAGGCAGAGGGAATGGATTCCTCTGCATCTGAATCATCATAGGCTGATAAGGGCATGTCCTGATAATCAGAAAGGTCAGAGTAATCAGACTCCTGGTCTGTAGAATCTGAAGGCAACTGAATTCTTTGTTTCTTAACAGGGGAAGGCTGGCTTCCCCTAATTAGCGTTATAAGGTCTTCAGCCATTCTAAGCATTTGCTTTTGTGGCATGGGGACCTGAGCATGCGCTTTGGTCGTCAGTTTTCTAGGCGTAGTGCGTACTCTGGGCCTAAGAAAATCGGTAGCTTTGGCTAAAAAAGAAGTCATCGGTTTGATTTAAACATTGATAAGTCTGAAAACACCCTCAGAACACACAACGGCTCTGGACCCATCCAAGGTAGAGACATCTGCTGGTTCCATAGTCAAAGAAGCATCTTGCGGCATACGAATGGGTCTCAGCAGAGGCCTGCAAATCCATAAAAGCAGGCATTAGGGGCTGCAAAGGCGCCTCACTGAGTACTGGCGACTAGCTTAATGGAAGCGTCCTTGGCAGTTTTGGACCTATGCGGTCTGTCTCTGTCTTTAACCTTACTTTTTTTTTGGAAGATCGGTAGTCTGATGGCTTACCAAAGCCATTTCAGAATACGGAGATCGAGAGCGAAAGAATTTAGCAACAAAAATAGCCTGACGATGAATGGTTCGGGCGTTAAATAAGGCACAAAACTGACAGCAAGGGACGTCGTGGTCTGGGACTAAACATGTGACGCAGCAAGAATGAAAAGCTCTGTGAGTTATTTGTTTAACACAGGCAAGACAATTGTTAACTTTTTCTGACATCGGTTAGAGCAAGAAAAAAGGATCTCCAATGGGGTACTTAGCTTTAGAAGACTTCAGGATTATCAACTCGAAAAATGAAAATTTCAGGTAGTGGCCGACCGGCACTTGTGAACTGCTTCTGCTTCGGGCTCCTCCTTGGCAAGAAAGACTGATGCAATGGTGTCGGCTGCCTGTTTTTATACCCCTGACGTCATGGAAGAAGCAACAGCATCTGACGCAGAAATACTAAGACTCTGGTATTCAGGCTGACTGAGGGCTACCTGCAGGCAGATAACCCAAGTGTGATGACTGCAACAGTGAAACACGAAGAACATCTGTCCACTGGAGGCTCTAACATCCTTGACCTAGTCCTTGCCCACATAACTCCAACCAGTACCCCGCCCCTCATATCCTCATCTCTAGTTAAATCTGACTACAAATCAGTCAACGTCTATAGCAGGCCTCAGTTGTAGACCATCTTTAGTGACTACTTCATATCTTGTAAAAGACATATGCCAAATTGTCCAACAATCCCCTGCAAGCAGACCTAACTCAGGTGGCTTACACATTT
This sequence comes from Protopterus annectens, assembly GCF_019279795.1. Classification (NCBI taxonomy): domain Eukaryota; kingdom Metazoa; phylum Chordata; order Ceratodontiformes; family Protopteridae; genus Protopterus; species Protopterus annectens. The sequence continues at coordinate 395,765,322 of NC_056748.1, read as the reverse complement.
ACCACTGACTTTTACCAGCACCTAAACAGCTGCAGAGAAAAGTCAGTATCCATCTTAACTATAATAGTAAATTCAGAAATAAACCTTTCTTGTGGAACTTGTATAAGTAAATTGAATAACACAGGAAGGAAAATACTGAAAAGGTGCAAGAAACTTCAATCACCCCATCTCAAGATCATGCTGAAACATGCCAGCAAGGAACTTAAAAGCACTATTAGAAAATATAAAAGATAATATGAACTTAAGGTTGAAACAGACATCAAGAAAACTGCAAATCCTTTTTCAGCTATGTCAGAAAATTAAATTAAAAACTCATCCACATTTAATATCACACAGACTGTCCCTAATGATATAGCCAATATATTAGCAGACAAATTTAATGCTATCTTTATACCACCTACTTGCACTATTGCCCCCACTATTCCTGAAAGTTGAGTTTCCACTGAAATTGCCTTACAACATGTCTTAGAATCCTTGTAAAAGGATGGCTATAAATAACATTTCTGTGCTAGAAAACATACCAGGTTGCATTGTCATCAGTGCTAAGTTTGCACTCTCTGAGCCTCTATTCAAATTGTTCAACCTCAGCCTGACTACAGGGTTTGCTCTGGATGCCTGATGAACAGCCTCTGTGACTCCCCTATATGAGGGTGGCCCCTCTACAGACCTAGGTAATCATACGCCCATCAGCATAACCAAACTTAAAAGCAAAGCTAAGTACCATACCACTGTACAAACGGGTGTTGACATAATGGTTAAACTGTTTACCACACAAACACAAGGTACATGGTTTGAGTCTCACCTTTGGAAGGGAAATTGGATAGGCTAGGCCTTTTATCAGGAGGGGGCATAGAGCCTCTAATTAAAGTAATTAAATCTTCTGCCATTTTAAGCATGTGCTTCTTGGGCACAGAACCTGAAGAACTAGGAGTGACACCCACAGAAGCTAAACTAGACCTGCCTCTAGGAGAAGCCTTGGAAGCAGAAAGAGAGGGCCTAGACCCCTTAGGAAGGGAGGGGAGGACAGTAATCTGAGAAGCCCCTACAGCCTGACCTGCCTCCTGGGAGGCCACATCCTGTAAAATCAAAGTTTCCCCCTGAGACTCCAGAGAGGCCTCCGTCGGAACCACCGGTTCCACTGACGCCTCTAAAGAACCGGCGTCTGGTTCGGACGACTCCTCTAACCTAGGTTTAACTGCCTTGTCCTTGCGCTTCTTTGAGGAAGCCGGCCGGAGCATCCGACGGCATTTTGTAATTGCACCGCTTCCCAAAGACCAACCTGGCACAATCCAACCTCCGCTTTATAGTGCGCTTATTGAACCTAGCACAAAAGCGGCACCCAACAACGTCGTGCTCAGGTCCCAAACAAGGTATACACAAATTATGGTAATCCCTATGCGGTATCTGTTTCCCACAAGAAATACAGTTATTCACTTTTTCTGACATCCGGTAAACCACTGAGGCAAGAAAAAAACAAAATATTCCCCAACGGGGTACTTAACCAACTCTGACTTCGGTCTGAAACTCCGAATTCGAAAAATTTCAGAACGCCGAACGGCACTTGCAACACTGCTTCTGCATCGGACCATGCAGCAAAAAAGACTGAGGATATGACGTCGGTCATGCGCATTTGTACCCTGACGTTCTGATGTCAGTCAAATGCGCCCTGACTGACGTCAGCCTTATACTCTGATATTCGGGCCGACCGAGGGACAGCGGACTACCCAAGTGTTAGGACTGCAGCAATGTGAGATGAAGAACATTTAACTGAACTAAGCCCCACACAGACTGATTTTGTGAAGGTCAGGTCCTGCCTCCTGAAACCTGCAAGCTTCTTTGAAAAGGTTACAGCAGCAGTGGACAGTGGTCTCTCTGTTCACACTGTTTATCTTGACCTGGCTAAGACTTTTAATACTATTACCCATAATGGAATTATTGAAAAAATTAGGCAAGCTTAATATAAATCCCATGCCCTCTGCTGGATTGCAAACTGTTTATCCAACATATTCCAGCTGGTTAAAGTTGCTGGTATACTCTCTGAATGTAAAATAAGTAGTGTGCCACAGGGTCCCATGCTAAATCCTTTGCTGTTTTGACATGTGCTGTGAAGCCATCCAAACCAATATCCAAGAAGTGTGGTTTACGATGTTTTCAGATGACTGCAAGCTAAGTACTGTTATCCACTGACACCAAACAGCTCTAACCAAGGGTTGGAATTCACACATATGAAGTGTAAAGAAAATGGTCTAAAATTAAATGACAAAAAAGTACAGTGTAGAAGCAGTCAGCAAAAAAGCTGCTGCCAGTGCCACCTATGTTATAAATGGCACTAGTCTTCAGACAGTCATAATAGACATTGGTACGTATGAGGACAACTCTCTCTCTCTCTCTCTCATTCAATCATCATGTTTCCAATATACTTGGGAAATCCTTCTATCCAGTTCAATGAATTACCAAGGGAGTATCTTCAACAGCCAAACAAGTTACCATTCCCTCTGTATGTTTCCTTTACCAGTCCCATCACTGAATACACAGCAAGGATATCCCATAGTGTTACTACTGAAACATGTTTAACATCTAGTAATTCATATGCTCCACAGTGGACCTAAGAAAAGCGGAGCTGTCTCTCCTTCAGATGCAGGTAACATACATATAATATAGGTATCTTCAAGGACATCTTTCTTTAAATGTGTTATCTTATTATTTTTATTGTGAAACTTTATGTTGCTAGCAGTTTCTGTGACTATTTCCCTGATGTGGCTTACAAGGCACCTTGCACATTATAAATTCCCACTCTCTTTGTACAGTTGATAAGTAGCAAGTTGCTATACACTATACCTACAAATCCCAACTACTGACTTATCTGATGAACTCTCCAGAAGTCTGTAAAAAGAAGTTAGGTCTTACCATAATGTTCCATCTGTGTTGTTCATTTTCTTTCATTCATCACTGATGGGTTCAGTTCCGAGCCCTCGGAACTGAATTGGCCTATTACCAAGCTCGTGCCAGCCAAAAAACTCTCGAGCTAAGCTTCTACCCAGAATGCCCTTCTCCCTGTTACCTCAGACCGAGTTTGCTGAAGATAGAGAAGTAAAGCAGAGGCCATCTCTGCGTAAATGCCCTAGTACACCATTTGGACCCAAAGCATCCCCCAGGAGCCTTCGGTGGGGGAAGGGGGTGGGATGTGATGAATGAAAGAAGATGAACAACACAGATGGAACTTTATAGTAAGACATAACTTCTTTATCTGATGTTGTTAATCTTCTTTCCATTCATCATTGATGGGACAGAATCCCAAGCTACCTTGAGGCACATGGGTGGCCCTTATGGAAGAACATTCCTGAGTACCATTGAGCCGAAGGCAGCTCTTCCTCTGGAGACCAAGTCCAATTTGCAATGATTGATAAAGGTAAGTGGCTGCTGCGCAAATGTCATCCATGGAAGCCCTGAAATGGAAAGCTACAGATGTTGCCATAGATCAAGTGGAGTGAGCTTTAACCTTTGGCATAGGTTCTTTTGTGAGGAAATAGATAAAACATATGCAATCACTTAGCCATTTTGATAATGTAACCTTGGAAACAGAATTTCCCATTCTAGGCCCAGAAAAGGAGATGAAAAGCTGTTCAGGTTTATGAATAGGCTTGGTCCTGTCTAGGTAGAATCTCAGTTGTCTATGTACAGCTAAGGAATGTAGGCAGTACTCTCCTATATTGGAAAAATTTGGAAAGAACACTGGTAGGTCAATGGTCTGGTTAATGGAAAAATCAGAAACAACTTTGGGGAGGATGGGTTCATCCGGAGTGATACTCTGTCTTTATGGAAAACCAGATAGGGCCTCTTGATACACAATGCCTGCAGCTCCGAGACCCGTCTGGCTGACGTGATGGCTACTAAGAACAAAGATTTCCAGGACAAGAACTTTAGGTCACACTTTGCTGTGGGTTCAAAGGGGTTTGAGTCAAATCTGGAGGACTAAAGTGAGATTCCATGGTTCCACAGGCTGCCTGACAGGAGGCCTGATGTGAGAGGTTCCCTTGAGAAAGGCTTTGCATAGACGTAAGGAGATGAGAAGTGTGCCATCTAGACCATTGTGGAAATTAGAAATCGCCGCCAGGTGTACTCGTATGGTAGAGGCAGAGGCTCCACTATCAAAAAACTCAGCCAGGTATTGCAGCACTGCAATCACTGGAGCCGAATACGGGTCTAGCATGTTATCCTTAGACTAGGCGGAGAACGTTTTCCATTTATCCTGATATAGTCTACTGGTGGATGGTTTATGAGAGGCCAGAATGATGTCTCGAACAGGTGAGGTGAGGTTAGCTTGTCTGGCAACTAATGGAAAGTTGAAAAACCAAGCCATTAGCTTGAGAATGGACAGATTTGGGTGGCTCAACCCTTGGGGGTGAGTAATCAGATCAGGAAGAGGGCCCAGAATCCACGGCGGGTATACTAGGTGAGGTCGAAGGAAGGGGAAACCAAACTTGTCGAGGCCAGAACGGGTCTATGAGGATCACCTTGCATCTAAACCAAAGAGCTTTCTTTAAGAACTGTGGGATAAGTGGGATGGGGGGATAAGCATTTGTTCGCTGGGGAGGCAAAAAGATTGCAGCAAGGCTGGGCCCCAATGGCTGAAGATTTCTGTCACCACCTCGGGATTGAGGGACCACTCGTGAGGCAGGAGGATGCATCTGCTCAGTTTGTCCGCAATTACGTTGGAGCTCCCCAGGATGTGCATTGCTATCAGAAAGCAGTCGGAAGCTATCGCACACTGCCAGATTCTCATGGTCTCTCGACACAGGGGGTAGGACTTGGTTCCTCTTTGCTTGTTGATATACCAGACCCCTGACATATTGTCTGACTGAACTGCAATCGTCCCAGAAGGGAGAACCGGGTGAAATGCCTGTAATGCTACCAGCAATGCTCTCAGTTCTAGAACGCTGATATGCAGGTTGGCCTGTAGGGTGGACCATGCGGCTTGGACTGTCTTTCCCTGGAAATGGCCCCCCCCACTATCCAGTCAGGGAAGCATCCGTGGTCACAATGGCCTTGGGCTGAGGAGAATGGAATGGGCGACTCCAAAGTTCTGCATCTGGCCTCATCCACCAAAGAAGGTCCTGCTTGCAGGAGTTGGTTATATAAATCTGGGAACTGAGAGGATGGTAGTTTGAGAACCACTGCGAAAGAATTACCCATTACAGAATTTGCATGTGCAGCTTCGCGAGGGGCACTACCAGGATTGAAGCTGCCATGGATAGAGGATCAACCGGAGTTGGAGCCTCAATCACTGGAGTCTGTGGGTTGGGACTGCCACTAGACAGGACCGAGTATTGAACACTGCTCCAATAAATTCTATTTGCTGCAAAGGAGCAAGGTTTGATTTCTCCCAGTATACTGTTATTCCCAGAGTTTTGCCAGAGTGTAATGCAGGACTGTTACCGGTAGACACTTGATGGGAGCGGTGAGGAGCCAGTTGTCCAAATATGGAAACACTCAGAATCCTTGTAGTCTCAAATGAGCTCTGACCACTGCCATACAATTCATGAACACTCTGGGGGCTGTAGAGAGAGAGACCGAATGACAGGGCACAAAAGTGATAGTGACTGGCTCCCAGCTGGAAGAGAAGCAGACTCCTGGAGCATTTGTCCATTTTGATGTGGTAATATGCATCCCTGAGATCTAGCAAGCACATCCAATCGCCTTCCCTTAAAAAAGGGAGAATGGAGTGAACTATGACCATCCAGAATTTGGTTTGGGTGACAAACCTGTTCAAGCTGCTGAGATCCAGAATGGGTCTCCAGTCCCCTGTCTCTTTTGGCACCAAAAAGAATCTTGAATAAAATACGGATCCACACTGGTCTGGTGGGACTGGTAGGATGACTCTTTTTTGAGACTGCTTTTTTTTTTCTGAAGCTGCATCTTCCCTTTGACTGGGTGGAAAGTCGGGAAGCTTTTTTTGGAAGTGTTGGTTGACAAGAAAGGGGAATGGTGTAACCTTTGGTGATGATACTCTGCACCCAACGATCACTGGTAATAGAGTGCCAGGCAGCTTGGTGCAGAGAAAAATGAACCCCGACTGCCTCCAGAGGTATGCAATTAGGCTGCTCTTCAGGAGCACTGGTAAGGTTGTCCAGAGAAGGAATCCCTGGAGCCCTGGTTACGAGGACTCCCCCTGCCCCTGTAGGGGTGTCTTCTGGAATTGTTACTCCCTCTGCCCCTGGAGGTTTCATCACCACGTGTGGCATGGAAAGGACCCTGAGATTTTTTGTGCCACATTTTCCCACTGCTCTGATTCCTAGAAAAGGAAAGTTGAGGGTTGGAGAACCATAGGCCTACGGCAGACAGGGTCTTGCCATCTTGCTCGCACCTGGCTAGCGTGTCCTTCACCTTGGAGCCAAAAAGGGACAGTGCTTTGATGGGAGCATTCAGAAAGGAAGACTTGAAGGGATCCACGAGGTCACAAATGCGCATCCAGGCATGATGTCTCACGTCAATGCCTGAACCCGCTTCTCTAGCCACCCCTTCAGTTGCATGAGACAGCAACCTCATGGACGAGTTGGAGATCAATTCCATGGTTGCGAGCTGTGAGGCAACTTTGTCCCTTACCTCATCAGACACCTGTCCTGCGAGTGTTCCAGAGAGTTTGGAGATCAAGTCCCTCTGGAGCCTCGTGACATGTGCCAGGTAGTTCAGAGACCATATGGCAAAGGTCGCTGATTCATAAACTCGTTTCCCAAGTCTGTCCACTGCCCGGAACTCTCTGTTGGGCAGGTGGACAGCAGGACTCTCCTAAGCAAAGTCCTTTTTCGTGGCCGCCGGCACCACTATAGCGTCGACTGGTAACCCTCTGGACCAATGCGGGCTCTTCTCAGGCGGGGAAAGAATTTTGTCAGTTCTCTGAGGGATCGCCTCAACAGAACCAGGATTCTTCCAAGCACGTTGCACAATGAGCTGGACGAGCTTGTTGGCAGGCGGGGTCACCCAAGAGGTAGATAGCTGGGTGTGTAAAGCCTGTAAGAACACGGACTCCTCAGACAAAGGGTTGTAGGGCTTCCAGTCACCTCTCTGTTTCAGCATTTCAAGGATGTCTCCAAAGGAAACATCATCATGAGGTGATCATGAGGACCCTTCACCATCATCGTAATCTGTGTCTTCCATTAGAGACTCCTCCGGCGAGATTCCGTGCTTCCTCTTGCACGATCTCTTCCAAGGGGGCTCCTCAGTGGGGGCCTCTGAGGAGGACTCAAAAGAGAGGGTACCCTGAACAGGAGTGTCCTGCATCTTCTCTGACTGGTGCAACAGGGAGGTGGTCTGTGGCAACTGTAGCTCAGGGGGCAAGAACTGGGTTCCGATGTTAATGGAGTAATTCCAGAAGCAAGAGCCCTCTCCATTGTGTGGAAAACAGGTCTGCCCGAAGATGGGTGCCCGGAACCAAGAAATACAACGAACCTGCCACCGCGGACAGAGCCTCAAGCAGGATCAGTGTAGATGAGACAACCAGCACTGAGGACGGAACTAAAGGCACACCCAGAACCGTGCCCCGAGCCAAGGAGCCCTCACCCCAATCCCGAGATTGAAGAAGGACCGATTCCACAGGAACCGAGGACCAAAGGGCCAAACCAGGAGCTTGAGTGAGGTCCACTGTAGGCACCGAAGTGGTGGGTTCCGAGAAGGACGTCGGAGCAGAAAGCTTCGGAACCAGAATGGTCGAAGGAGGAGAGTAAGATGGAGTCCGTGGAAAAAACAATCCAAGTCCTGTAGGCGGATGGGTTTTAGAAGGTGTGGGTATCCCCCTGGCTGCCAACAGCTAGTCCACAAGACGCACCACATCAAGTTCTGACAGGCTCCTGGTGGATCTAGAGGATACTCCAGACAGGGAGTCAGGTCGATCAATGAATGGGCGTTTTGACAATATGTTTGACCTAGGAACGGATCTACTGAAGGAGGATAATGGATCCGTGGTGCAAGGTCTGCCGGCACTGATGTCTCAAGTTTCTAGAACGGGATCAAGGGGGTCAAGTCCAGTTTAGTGGAAACACTCAGAGCTGAAGCAGAGGGTTCCAATGCCATATCAGAGGTAAGCACCAAAGGTGTGCACTGAACTGGAGTGGTCACAGGTGCCAAAATCATAGCAGGCGTGGTGAGGTCCATCGTCGGTGCCAGAGGCAGAATCGGAGCTGAAGCTGGCGCCGATATAGTAAGCTTCGAAGTGCTCGGAGCCGACAAGGACAGTGCCGATGAGGCCGATTTATGGTCAGAGGACAACTTTGGAACTTTTGGTTTCACAGGCTTACCTTGATCACCTGAGGGTGAAGAGGGAACCGAGTGTGACCTCTTTTTGTCTTTAGTAGGAGGGGTTGAGACCTCCATCGCAGAAATGACCTCTGAAAAAGGAGACTTAAGTAACCCTTTCAGTATCAATTTATTCTTGCACTCATTCAGAGTGCGTTGACTGAAGCTTTGGACAAATGCCACAGGGAGGTTGCACCGAAAGATGGGGCACCCCCAAACAATACACACAATCGTCGTGAGAGTCACTATTAGGTAACTTGCCATTACATGAAGTACAATGCTTAAACCCCGAAGTACCCTTCTTATCCGACATCTTGAAAGAGAGAGACACAATAAGCTAGCACTTCAACAACAAAATCGAAAATTAAGAAGCTATGTACTCACCATAACGTTCCATCTGAGTAGGTATCTTCATTTGTCTGCAACCTTTGGGGATACGGATCTGAGCCGGCAACTTTTACCACAGCATAGATCCGAGCTCCTAGCTCCTCCCTTTACCCATAATCCCCTGCCAACCCTAATTGACCTCAGATCAAGTTTGCCCGATATAAGCATTGTTATTGTGCCCCGGAAGGGGCTTATCCAAGACAGATCCTATAGGTCAGGGGGAAGGAGGGGGGGGATGGTTGCAGACAAATGAAGATACCTACTCAGATGGAACGTTATGGTGAGTACATAACTTCTTAATCTGAAGTAGGAACTTCATTTGACAGCAACCTTTAGGACAGAGTCCCCAGCTACCTGAATCCTGGGTGGCCTTTATGGAAGAACATTCCGGAGCACTGCAGAGCCAAAGGATGCCCTACCTCTGGAGACAACATCCAGTTTGTAATGGCTGATAAAGGTATGAGATGAAGCCCAAGTGGCCGCGGAACAAATATCATCTAAGGGAACCCTAGATTTAAAAGCCCAAGTAGCGGCCCTAGTAGAATGAGCTCAGACTCCCTGAGGTGCAGGCCTTCCCGAACTCTGATACGCTAAGAGGATACAACTAGCTATCCACCGTGATAGTGTAACTTTAGAAATTGACTTGCCTAAGCTTGTTTTGGCAAAGGAGACAAACAACTGGTCAGATTGCCTATGACCAGCAGTTCGATGAATATAAAAACGTAATTGTCTGTGCACATCCAAGGAATGCAGTTTGTACTCTCCTTTGTTCTGGTAATGGGGAAAGAACACTGGAAGATTAATAGATTGATTAATATTAGCTTCCGAAGACACCTTAGGCAGAAAGGACGGATTGATCCTGAGGTAAACTCTATCTGGATGGAAGGTTAAATATGGCGGTTTAACACATAGAGCCTGAAGTTCAGAGACCCTTTTAGCTGAAGTAATGGCCACCAAGAAGGCAGTCTTCCAAGAGAGATATTTAAGATCAACCGTGGCCGCCGGCTCGAAAGGGGGGCTAGTCAAGGCTTGGAGAACCAAAGACAAATCCCATGGGAGTACTACCTCCCTGACCGGAGGTCTGAGAAGGAAGGTACCCTTGAGGAAAGCTTTACAAAGCTTGGAAGTAATTAGAGGGCCCGATTCATGCCCTACATGATAATGCAAAATCGCTGCCAGTTGTACCTTGACTGTAGAGCAGCTAGCCCCTTGATGAAAAAGGGTAGTTAGGAAATCCAAAACCGACGTGAGAGGCGCCGTGAAAGGATCCAAGTGATGGTGCTCCGCCCAGATGGAGAAACGTTTCCACTTGCTTCGGTAGACTCTTCTGGTGGAAGGTTTATGTGCTGCTACTAGGATGGCTTTGACTGGTGAGGAGATTCCGGGAGTCCTAATCAGGAGTGGAACTGGAGCAACCAAGCAGTCAGCTTGAGGTTGACCAGGTTGGGGGCCGGACGACCCAGAGGGTGAGAAATGAGATCTGGGAGTGGATCCAGAATCCATGGTGGATGAATTAGGTGAGACCACAGGTACGGGAACCATGTTTGACGAGGCCAGAATGGGGCAATGAGGATCATTTTGCTCCCCAGCCGACTGGCTTTCTGTAAGAGTTTCAGCGTCATGGGCAAAGGAGGGTAAGCGTAAAGGAGACCGGGAGGCCAAGCATGTACTAGAGAGTCTCTCGGGGACTCCCCCTGAGGGGGGATTAGAGCGAAGTAACTGTTGCATTTGGTATTTGAAGGAGAGGCAAAAAGATCGCAAAAGGGTTGCCCCCATTGGGCAAATATTTGTTTCGCTACTAGAGGATTGAGAGACCATTCGTACGGAGTCAGAATCGAACGACTGAGCCTGTCTGCTAGGATGTTGGACCGTCCCGGAATGTGCGTTGCAATAAGAAAGCGGTTGGTGGAAATCGCCCATTCCCACACTCTCATGGCCTCGCGACAAAGAGGATAAGACCTGGTTCCCCCGTTTGTTGATGTACCAGACAACTGACATGTTGTCCATTTGTACTGCAATCGTCCCCATCGGAAGAAGGCTGTGAACTGCCTGCAACGTCAAACGCACCGCCCTCATCTCTAGGACATTGATATGCAAAGAGGTCTCTGTGTCGTGCCACGTGCCTTGGACCGTTCTGCCTGAATAGTGCCCCCCCACCCCAGGCGAGAGGCGTCCGTGGTCACTGTGGCGATGGGGGAAGGCATCGAAAATGGTCGTCCCGTGTGGAGACTCGGGGACTGGAGCCACCACATGAGCGACCCTCTGCAAGCCCTGCTTAGGGGACTAGGATGGGACAGGGGGTTGCGAGACAGGGACCATTGTACTTGGAGGGTCCACTGCAGGACCCTCATATTTAGGTGGGCTAGGGGCAGCAGAGGAATAGCTGCCGCCATGGACCCTAGAGCCCTCAGGATCAATTCCGCAGGTGGAGCAGGAAGTATGAGAATGGCCTGGACATGCAACCTCAGGTTCTGAAGCCGATCGGGAGTCAGGAAGGCAAGCATTATCCTGGAACCCAATCTCGCCCCTATGAAATCTATTACCTGTGTAGGGACTAGAGAGGATTTGGTCATGTTGATAGTCAACCCTAGACGTGGAGCAAGGTTGAGGAAATAATCCCTGCCTGAACAGAGCAGATGCCTTGTTGGGGTGATGAGGAGCCAGTCGTCCAGGTATGGAAAGACTTGAATTCCCTGAAGCCTCAGGTGGGCTGCTATGACCGCCAAGACTTCGGTGAACACCCTGGGGGCTGAGGTGAGACCGAAGGGAAGGGCCCTGAACTGAAAGTGACCGTCTCCCAGCCGGAAGCGGAAGAACCTCCTGGAGCGTCTGTCCACTAGAATGTGGTAGTACGCATCCTTGAGGTCTATCGAGCACATCCAGTCGTTCTCCCGTAATAGGGGGAGAATAGATTGTAAGGTGACCATTCGGAACTTTTCCTTGGGTACTGCCAGGTTCAGGAGAGAGAGATCGAGAATGGATCTCAAGTCCCCCATCTTTTTTGGCACCAGAAAGAACCTGGAGTAAAACCCCGATCCGAACTGATCTGGGGGGACGGGTTGGATGGCTCTTTTTTGCAAAAGCTGCTGAATTTCTGTAGCAGCTGCCTCCCTTTGATTGGGTGGTACATCGGGGAGGCTTTTGGTTTTGGGGGTTACAATAATGGGAATTTGGTAACCTCTGGATATGATGCGAAGCACCCAGCGATCTGTTGTTATGGACTCCCACATTGCTAGGTGCTTCGAAAGACGCCCCCGACTGCCTCCAGAGTGGAGCAGCCGGGCAACCCCTCAGGGGTTCTGCATGGGCCTCTCAGAGAAGGGTTCTCTGGACCCAAAGTTTCTGGGACCCCCTCTGCCTCTTGGGCGGCGTCCTCCCTGTCCTCCTCTGCCACGAGAGGACTGGTTGTCCGGAGCAGACTGGGACTGATGCGATTTTCGGAACCACATCTTCTTCTGACCCTTTTGGTTCTTAGAAAAGGACCTCTGGGGAGCAGAGAAGCGGACTCTGACGGCAGACAACGTATTCCTGTCTTTCTCGCTCTGGACTAAAGTGTCGCGAACGGTTTTGCCAAACAGTGCAGAACCATCAAAGGGGGCATTCGCGAATGACACCTTAAAGGGTTCTGAGAAGTCACAGTGTCGGAGCCAGGCCTGACGCCTAATTACCAGGCCGGCTCCGCCAGCTCTAGCGGCTCCTTCAGTGCCATGTGACAAGAGCCGCATAGAGGTGTTGGAAACTGAACGTAGAGTAGACATTCGGGAGGAGTACAGTTGCTTGTCTCCTTCCGACATGGACTCTGGGAGGGATGCAGCGTATTCTTTTATTAGATTTCGCTGCATCCAGATGACGTGTGCCATATAGTTCAGCGCTCTCATGGAGAAGGTTGCTGAACTAAAGACCCGCTTCCTCAGGCGGTCCATCGCTCGAGAGTCCTTACTTGGCGGGTGGACCGCAGAGCTCTCCTGAGCCAGCTCTCTCTCTTGGTGGCTGCCGCCACCAACATGGCATCCACGGGGGGACCTCTGCTCCAGTGGGTTCTTTCAGCAGGGGGACTCAGGATCCTATCCAGGCGCTTGGGGACTGGCTCTACAGTGTCCGGCTCCTTCCAAGCCCTGGTGGAAATAAGGTCCACCAGGGGTTCGGGGGGAGGGGACACCCAAGAGGTAGATGGCCCTGCTTCAAACGCCTCTAGGAATACGGACTCATCGGAAGAAGCCTTGGGGGCAGACCACCCTCCCCTAATCCTGAGCATTTCCATGATGTCTCCAAAGGAGACATCCTCGGGGGGTGACCTTGGGGAGCCTTCCCCTTCATCTAAGTCCGTATCTTCGGTAAGGACTCAGGGGAGTCCATGTGCCTCCTCTTACACTTGGCTTTGTGAGGGACCTCCTCGGGGGGGGGGGCTGTCCGTGGAAGACTCACCAGCAATATCACGTTCCAAAGGAACACCCAGAGACGCTGAAGCAGGCTGTCCCGAAGGCCGGGTGATGGGAGCCCGGACCAGCTGAAAGGGAGTGCAGGAAGGAGCCGAAGCCAGGACCGGAGGTCCGGATGCACTCAACAGTGCCCTCTCCACCACCGCAAAAGCAGAGGGGGAGCCACTCTCGATAGTCTCCGAGAGTCGGCTCCCACTCGGATCCGAAGCGGGGTCCGGATCCGGGGCAGAGACCCTCGGATCTGAAGGACCCGTGTGCTCCAACCGGGACGGAGCTGAAGTCACACAAAGTCCCTCGGATCCGAAGCTCAGCCCATGGCTCAGAGAGGTCGGATCCGACAAACTCGAGGGACCAGTCGGAGCCGAAGTAACTAGTACTGTCGGCTCCGACACACCCCCGTATCCGACGCGGCTCGGCTCCGAATGCTCCGAACCCAGGAAGCGGGACGGAGAAGGAGCAATTGGAGCAAAAAATGGGGTCGAGCTCCCCCCCGGAGGGGGGGAAGGCAAGAGCACTCCCATCTGCAGCTGGGCCTGGATGAACCTCCTCATCATCCGGTCCATGTCTGCATCTGACATACTGAAGGTGGATCTCGACGAGGCCACCGAGGCAGACCTAGAGTGATGCCTCGATGACCTCGATGGGGACCTGGTCGCCTCCTCCCCAGGTCCCGGTGAAAAACAAGGGGACCGGAGCAGAGGAGGAGGCGATCCAGAAACCCTGGATGGAGAAGCCCGCTTGGCGGGCAGGGCAGAGGAAGAGTCCTTGTCCCGCCGCTTATGGTGCTTCTCCTTCCTTTTTTTTTTTCCGGCCTCCCTCTCCTTCGGAGCCAAAACGGGAGGTTGAGTCCCGACCGGAGGGAGGGAGGCAGGGGTGGCTACCACCGAGGGCTGGGTAGCGGCCACCGAAGAACCGGAGGCCGGAGCCGAATCCGGGGGCAAAAGGCCCGCCAGGATCAGCTTCGACCTCTGGTCCTTAAGTGCCTTGGGGTTGAACGCTGCACAAATCGCGCATCCCGAAGAGAGGTGTTCAACCCCAAGGCACCTAACGCACCAGGTGTGGCCATCCGCTGGTGAAAGCTTATGGCCGCACTCAGTGCATTTTGAAAAGATGGCTTTAGGGGCCTCCGACATGTTGAACAGAAAAACACACTCACTAGGCCCCTACACACACCACACACTACGAACCAGCGAGGGTAGGGAGGAAAAAATTTTACAAAAAAGATATATAAGATACACACTCACACAAGAGAAGGTACTAAAAAAATCAATTTTTTTTTCTCACAAATTCACGGAACTACCAGGAGTTCGAAATCCAGCTTGTAGGCTTGAAGTGTGGCAAACTAGATCTGAGGTCAGTTAGGGTTGGCAGGGGATTATGGGTAAAGGGAGGAGCTAGGAGCTCGGATCTATGCTGAGGTAATAGTTGCAGGCTCGGATCCGAGATCGGATCCGTATCCCCAAAGGTTGCTGACAAATGAAGTTCCTACTTCAGATGAGTCTATTTTAGCAATTCAGACAGAGTTCAACACCACACAGTATATAGATATACATATATCAGAAACTTGCTATTGAAAGGCACTAATAGGTTAGGAAGGAAAGTAGGAATACCACAAGGGTAAGAAGAGGGGACCATACCAACAATAGTACTTGAAAGTTTACCAACAGGTAGAAAAAGGAAGAAAAAAGAATAAGATCTAACTGTAATTTAAAACAAGAAAGACTAACGCTCAATAAAGGAAGAAATCTCAGAGAGTTTTTCACACAAAATATCAAAAAAGTTTTCAGTTAGCTGAGACCTCAGCTGAAACGTGGCTTTACGGCTACGTGGCAAACGAGAGCTGAAGTAACAGGGAGAAGGACATTCTGGGTAGAAGCTTAGCTCGAGAGTTTTCTGACTGGTGCGAGCTTGGTAACAGGCGGGCTCGGAACCGAACTCTTCAGTGATGAATGGAAAGAAGATTAACAACATCAGATCTATTGTTTCTGTTAGTATCTTGCCTAAAATATGAACCGTGACAAACTGAAAATAAAAAAAATGAACAAGACACACAAACTTTATTCAAGCAACATCAATGAAGATTCATTTATTTTCCTCATCAAAATGTATATCATAGTGTACTTTCTTAAATAACTTTTGGCAAATTGTCAACAGGAAACATCAGTATATGTGAAGAAATTGTTAGGACACAAATTTACTAGTACACAGGTTTACTGTTACTGAAAAAAGGCACTTATTTAAAATGAAAAAGAAAAATTATTAGTGCAAAGTATTTATTCTGTTGAAGAAGCTTCAAAGACCATCTTAAATAAAAACTAAATTGTTCAACTGCAATATTTTTGCCATCTGTTTTCAGAATCATGTAAAATACACAAAGCTGGCATTATGCAAACCAGTAGGCTGAAAACATTTATTTATTTAATTTGTCATTTGTTTACTGGGATTGTCCGAATGGGTCAGAATGAACCCCTTTTTTAGTGGAGGCCCGAGGAGAAAAGCTCCAGTTACTGACTGTAATGTACAGACATTTTAAGTAGTGAAAGCAGTGAAATACAATATTAAAAGAGAAATAACAGTGAACTTGAAATAGAAATAATAGCTATGTTGTGATGAGGCAGATGACTAAACATTATTACATAGGAGAAGGTAAACATTATATACGCAAATGACTAACATTTTTACATACTTACAAGGTAAACATACATATTATTTACACATAGCTTTAGGATATCAGCAAAGTAAAAACTGCAACTTTTATTTATTTATTTTTGGGCAGAGTTGTAGAAGAGGAGGCAGTTAGATGGGAGAGAGATAGTAAGAGGGTGGGAGGAAGACAGTGGAGGAGAGTTTAGCAAGATGGAAGGATAGTGCGAGGGAGGGACAGAGTGTGGAGGAGAGATTAGGAGGAGGTAGAAATAGTAAGAGGGAGGGAGACAGTGGAGGAGAGGTTAGTAAGAGGGAGGGAGGGAGAAAGAATAGAGAAGAGACTGGACCAGATCAGTGCTTGGGCACTGCCAAGAGTTGTTCAAGTGCTGTTTTAGGGAAGTTTTGAAGGGTAGTAGGTTAGAAGCACTTCTTGTAGGTAGTGAGAGTGAGTTTCATGCTTTTGCAACATAGTGAAGAGTAATAGGCTTTGTCGAGATATTTTACAGGGTGTGGAGATAGTGAGAAGTTTCTTATGTTCTGACCCAAGGGTTCTGTTTGGGTTGTAAGGTTTGATGACTTTATTCAGAGCTGGACAAGTGAGGGGATTGTAGATAATGTTGTGAAGTGTTAACAGTTGGACATACAGTGGGGGATTAGGGAATTCTAGCCAAGTTAGATTTTGTAATGATATAAAGTGATGTATTCTAGTTTTTGAGTTGGTGGCAAATTTAGCCACTTTACTGTAGTACTATTCCATTTGGATCTAATGGAGATCTGTAAGTTGGTAAGTATAGAGGCACCATACAGCAGAGAGGGTATAAGGAAAGTTTTGTCAAAGGTAACTTTGGTTGATGAGTTTATGGAGTGTTTGTTTCTGTACAGTGTGCCTAGTTTCTGGTGGGTTTTCTTTATATTTTTGTTGAACATGGAGATGAAACTTTAAATGATCATCTATGACAACACCTAGTAGTTTAGTGTGGTAGACAATCTCAACAGTGGTTCAGTCAGCAAAGTGAATTTTGAAATCGTTTAGGTCAGTAGAGCAGTTTTTTGGATGGAAAAGTAATAGTTCAGTGTTTTTTAGGGTTAAGGAATAGCTGACAGTGAGTCATGATTCAACAGCGGAAAAAGTTTGTTGTGTAATGGTGACAAGTTGGGGTAGTGTGGGAGAAGTGCAGATTATTGTGAAATCATCTGTACATTGTATGAGTGTTCCACTAGAAGAGGCAGTACATCATATGTAAATATATTGAAAAGTAGGGGTCCTAAGATAGATCCTAGTGGGACTCCAGTGGGGTAGAAAGGGGGCGATAAAGTGTTACCATTTTACTGCTGGTTTTTAATCATATAAGTAACTGTGGAACCATTTTAGGGTGGGAGGGGCAAGGCCAAAGTTAGATAGCCTGTTCAGGAGTAATAAATGTGAGACGGTGTCAAATGCCTTTGAAAGGTCAAGAAACAGAGCAGATACAAAGCGACCTGCATCTCTAGCTCTGTTTACAGATTTGGTAAAGGATAGGAGGTCTGTTGATGTGCTGTGGCTTGGACGGAAACCATGTTGTATGTTTGTAAGAAGGCTGTTTTGCAGTAAGTATTTTATATGTTATAAATTAATACATTTTACTAGTATTTTGGAGATAGAAGAAAGCATGGCTATGGGTCAAAAGTTTATCAGTTCAGTGGAGTTACCTCCTTTATGACGGGGGATGATATGGGACTTTTTCCAGATGGTGGGTACTATGGATTCAGATACAGATCGCTTGAGCAAGATGCTAAGTATGCCAAGGGATCAACAGCTAATTTTAAATATGAAGGAGGGAAGATATCTGCAGAGGTAGAGCAGGGTTTAAGTTTGTGCAGCAGTCTTTTTATCAGGCTTGTAGAGAGAAAGTGGCATGGTTCTCAGAAAGGAGTTTTGTGCTATGAAGGCAGCGGGGGTTTGGGCCAGATGAAGGAACATCATTAAAGGTAGTTAGACAGGAAGAGGGGCTGCTTGGAGGGGTTTTACAGATCAGATCAGCTATATCTTATGAATAACAAAAGTATGCAGTAAATCCTCCTGTAAGATGCACCAACAGCAGAGATCACACTTACAAGACTATAACCAATTAGAGATCACAACTTACTTAGACAAGTCCGGCTCCATGCAGCAGATTGATAAAGATCCGAGTGTGACCCACATGTCATGAGATCAGTCTGCAAAATAGAACTGGGAGGAGTTGTCAGGGGAGGGTAGCAGTGAATAGCTAAAGCTGTCTCACGTTCTGGGTGAGGATTAGACACTCAGTTTGCAAAAAGTGCAGCATGATGAGGCAAGCAACAGGCATCCACCAAGTATGCACTGGGCATAAATGACAGTGTGAGTGCTGAAAGAGGCCTGGATTCTTAGACTTCATCTTGTTAGGTGCTCCCATGGTGAATGAACAAAAGACAAGAAAACTATGACTGCTACTTGGATGATGATCTCCTGTAACAGTATAGGAGTATCAGAATACTATAAGCCTTGCACTACTACTACTTCATAAATACACACTGTCTCATGGCAATCAGAGAAAAGGTAAAGTGTACCTTGAATCCAATGAAGTAAAACACGCATCTGTACTCCATACTATCTACTGTCTTGTGCACTGTACTGGGAAATAAATGGTAGGGCACAAGGTAACTCCATTTTCTGGTTAAAGCCTTGGACATTTGCACAAAATATGAGGAAAAGGAATAAAAAGAAGTATGACAAACTAATGTGAGTAAATTCTAAATCACAAACAGTGAAAACAAAATAAATGAAGAAATCTCTTGACACTGTAAGATTCACTTAGAGGTTTAAATAATTCAATACAAGCTGTAAGAAGAACTGAATATGGTCTGACCTGACATCATCTTTGAATATGTGGATGACAGACATGTTGCGACCAACTGTGAGATAAAGGCTCAGGATGAACTGCTGGTACAAATTTTGAAAAATGTACAAAAGATGGGAATGAGGGCAGTAAGAATGCTTAGATGCTATGAATAAATAGTAAAATACTTTCTCCTGAAGCAAATTCTTTGACATCTGGCCTTCTCTGCTACCACACTGCTTTTATTAACTTTATAGACTCAGTCCTTATCTTGCGATATCTAAAGGAAGGTTAAAGATGTTTTTTCTCTCTTTCTTGGATACAATATACATTTAAAATATGAATCACGTTTATGTAAGTCAAAAGACACAATGTGCTTTACTGTGGGCACGTTGTGTTAATAATTTGGAAATTTATTATTATTACACAAATAATCATTTTAGTATGACTTAAAAAATAGAAAATGAACCAAATGACAGCAGTGGTGCAAGTACCTAGAATATCTTCTTGAGTAGTCTCATACTCTTCCTGATTGACCTCATCTTTAGGCCGATCTGTCAGTTTACGATAGAAATAAGAGTCTCGGACAACTATGTTGGTAAGCAGCTTCTTGACCTAAAGTGGAAGGCAGAAAGCTATGATTACACTGCATAACAAGAAAAGATCTACACAGCACTGTAAGCTCATGTTAACTGAAAATATGACCAGCCAGCCCTGACAGCAGTCATTATTTTTACAGACCTATAAAACTACAAAGATAAGCTTGATTTGGGGTGCTGTAGCAACAGTTCTGACAGCGCACACACAGACACAAACATACCAACATACAAGTTGATAAATATGCAAGATTCATATCAAACCTCTCAACTGTCCAGATTTTCGCAGAATGTTTAGACTTTTGACTCATATTTTTGATTAGTTCCTCATAAAATGTGTGGTTTTCTGGTATACTGTTTGGACTGAAGTCACTAAATAATGACAGATGTTTTAGTTTCATACCTCATATCCTTCACAAAATGCATGTTAATACAAAACTTTTTATTCTAGCAACTTTTTAAGACCATAGAGCAAGATTTAAAATCTGTCCCTATTTCTAGGCTTTTGTCTCTCATTATCTTTGGCTTTGTCTAGATTTCTTGAGTTAAAAAGTTGACAGGTATGAATCTGTTGCACTGTTTCTCACTGCCAGTCCTGTGGACAGTAGGCATTTCCTACGATGATCCCTGGTAAAGGCTGGGGATGCAGCGCTGGGAAGTGTGGGCCAAAGGGGAAATGGTGTGTGCAGTCATAGCTCAGCTGCTGTGGAGTCAAGGTGATATGTCCCAAGTTTTCACTGCACGCCCACTCCTCGGATATAACCACAGGGTTCATCACTGTTGTAACAGTGGTAAGTCATAAAAATAAGAAACCCCTGGCTTGAAGTGCGACAGAGACAACCCATAGGGCATCCTAAAAATTCTTGCTGACCCCCAGCTTAAATTCAGGCACTGGACTGGGAGCTGATTGGAGTACCTGCAGATCCAACGAAGGACGTGGGGCACTGGGAAAGCTGTCACAATAAAAGAAGGGGAGAAAAAAGAACTAAGAAAATGTAAAAAAAAAAAAAAAAAAAAAAAAAAATAGCATTCTTGCTTCTAAAATTCAAAACATATATGGAATAATGCTGCAAGCAAACACAGCACTCTGAACATATCTTGTCCAGCAATCAGACATCTCTGCAAAAGGTGAATGCATCTCATGTAACAACCATTCCTGGTAGCTCACTGCTGCAATTAAAGGAAACATGAAATAATATAGCAGAGTGCAGTAAAGGCCTGCTGTACAACAAAGTGCTTCATTACGTAGCAAGAAGTCTCCAGAAGTGTGAGAATTATGACACCTCTGTGTGAAGATACATGCAAAATATGTGAAATTTATATAAAACTTCAACTAAGTTCTTACAGGAGAAAATACTAATAATGAATAAGTATGAAAACTTTACCTGTATGCATTCTGGAAAACAGTATGCACACATTTTGCATAATGTTTGCTTGTTAAATTAAGATTAGTATGTGACAGAATAAGGATATACAACACAAAACTGTAACAGTCATACATCTGCATACATAATGCGTAGGTCTGTGTATATATATATTTGAGGAAGACAGGAGCTTAGAACATTTCTCAATGAAAAGAGTAATGACAGAAGGATCCAAAATAAGATCTGTGTATAGGAACTTACCTGAGCGCAATAACTTGTAAAATCTCTCATGCTTCTTAGGAGCTACAGGCTAAGACTCGGAATTAAAAGATGCAGTGGAGAAGGTATCTAACCAGGTTTCTAAAACAGAAGGAATAACTGAAGGTTTGGGCACACCCATTTCCAGCAGAGCACATCATCTCTTCTGGATATCAGACAATTAAAAACCTTCACACTGAAAATAATGCATCATTCTTGACAATGACATCCACAAAGAAAAGTTCCTCCACAGGGAATCAGGAGATAAAGCATCTTATTCTTCTGAAATACAAGTTAGAGAAAAATGAATTTCAGAAGAATAAGCCCCAATCTGTATGACTCCTCCTCATCCTCAAATCCTTCTTTATGCCTTTGTAGAAGAGGCAGAAAGGGGAAGGCAGCAGTAGCAGGAAAATAAGAAGGCAATTTTATAGAGCTTGTTTGTCTTTTCGGCTTTTCCCGGTTAGGGGTCGCCACAGCGGAACTCCGGTCCGCTAATGATTGGCAGTAGATTTTTATGGTGCCGAGTCGCCAGCCCGACGCCCAACCTTCAACGAAGGCACGCCCATTCACGCATGTCTTTCGAATGCCACTCGACCGCGGGGAGGACATGCAGACTCCACAAAGAAGACACTCCAGCCAAGGATCGAACAGGAGAACCTCTTGCTCTGAGGCAACAACCCTACCGCTGCACCACCGCGGCTCACAAGGCCATTTTAATGGTCATGAAAAGACCAATGTAAAATACTGCCACACAGATGGAGCAGAAACCATGTACTTAGACTTCTGT
The DNA here is from genome assembly GCF_019279795.1 of Protopterus annectens. NCBI lineage: Eukaryota > Metazoa > Chordata > Ceratodontiformes > Protopteridae > Protopterus > Protopterus annectens. The sequence continues at coordinate 395,743,716 of NC_056748.1, read as the reverse complement.
TTCTTTTTAGATCCGATGTCTGTCCTTACTAAGCAAGGAAGCTCTGTGCCCTAACATACCTCAATCAAAGTACCAGGGAGTGCTTTCCCAGCTAATATTTCAGGTATGCCATTTGGTCCCTCCAATAAAATAAGCCATGGTTCCCCCTTCTTGGCCAAAACTGATGACTGGATGGATGCGATAGACGTGCGAGACAGCTGTACCATATCATCCAAGAAAGGGGTTGTGACAGAGGGAGAAGCAGTTGGACAGTCCCAGGTCTAATCAAGAGATACAACAGAGATGATAATGTCCAGGCCTGACTTCACAGCAGACATCTCCAATCTAAGCTTCTTCAACACCATTGGTTAATGAGTGCTGGCTGTCGAGAACTAAGACTCCATCTTACCCTGTGCAAGGGCTTTAAGTTTCAGGTTCTCAAAATAAGTTTCGAAGAAGACAGACAATTATGCAAAGTCTTAGGCACAAATGCCTGACAGATACAGCAAATCCATATAATCATGCTCAGCACCCAAACACAAATATTTAGCATGGTGATCTCAGTCAGGATTCTGCTTCATACAACCACATTTCCCTTTTCAATAGCATATACAAAACTTCCATGAGGGTCTCCAACAGGGGTACTTCCCTGCCCAATGTTAAGGTAGGGGCATGAATCTTATAGCTGACAAACCAAAGCTGAAGCAAGAGTTCAGGTCTTAGCTTATGACAAGAAAGTTCTGAGGTATTCTGCATCCTTGCATCTTGTGGGCTCCTTTTTTTTCCCACTGGGCTGTGGTCATAATCAGACATACGGCCTTTGTGGAGGACCCCTGGGGTTTGGTATGCTGGCCGAAGTGCAGCTCTCTTTGGCAAGATAACCCATAGGTTATTAATATTGCAACAGTGATAATGGAAGGATATCTGCCTTGGTCAATATGGCTGGAGCAACAGAAATAAAGGACAAGCCATTTTAGATATTTGTCTGGCAAATGGTTTAATAGTGGTAAATACATGGTTCAACAAAACAAACCTTTAGAATTCCTACTGATAAAAGGGTACTGAGGTAGAATCAGAGATTGCAAAGTTATCCCCAATGAAACAGTTGGTTTACAGCATAAACCACCAGTGGCCACAATCAGCTGCAAGCAGTACTCAGATAAGGCTTTTAAGTCAACAAAGACTAAGCTAAAGATCTGAAGCTGGCTGCAGCAAAAACACAAGAATTCAAGTAAATACTCAAGTCTCTAGCACCACAGGTAGAAGAGAAACTGGTGCAGCTGGAGAAAGATGGCAGAAACTCAAAACATGATGCATGAAGACTATATAACAGGTATGTGGTAGAGCCCGGTATTAAAATAAGGTACATAAGGAAAGCTGGTAGTGGAGCGGAGAAGTCCAGGACATTATCAAAAGAAAGCAGGACTGCAGGAAAAAGTGTGAAACAGAAAAACAGATCAGGCTAAGAAGAAATACAGGTTGGCTAACAAAGAGCCTAAGAGAGTAATAACAATAGCAATGAACAAGGCATCAGTGGCACTCTACTAGATTCTGGAAAGTGACGTAAATGGCACAAATAAACACTATCAGGTTGCAAGGGAAAGTAAAGATAAAGAAAATGGTCATCAGACACACTTCAAAAGGGTGCCAGCAACAATCTGCTCACCAGTCCAGAGGACATCAAAACAAACAGAAGCAGTGCTTCCACCAGATTCTGAGTGACATAACCCCAAAGAAGCTGAATGACCCCAGACACATCCTATTATGAAAAAGAATGAAGAGCCCACTCTAGAAGAAGCAAGGAAAATGAAGTCTGAAAAAGCAGGAGGTTCAAATCAGGTCACAACAGATGTGTCCACAATGCTGATTGAGTTAGGGGAGAAATGGCTCCATAGGGTAACCATATCGGTATACAAAGAAAGGTGTATCTCAGACAACTGCAGAATAAGCATTCTAGTGTCAGTGTACAAGAATAAAGGGGACATTCACAAATGTGGGGAATATAGACGTATAAAACTAGCCTCACACTATATGAAAGTGCTAGAGAAGGTGATCTGATAAATGAATACACAGAGTAATAGAAACTAAGACAGGATATGAATAGTTCAGATTCAGATCAGGATGCAGCATAACCAACATGATGTTTGTAGTGAGTCAAGTAGTTGAGGAGAAGATAGAGATGAGGAAAGGCTTCAAATCATCATTCCTAGACTTGAAGAAAGCATATGATGGTTCAAGGACCCAGTAACATTGGCAGATCTAGCGCAGGCTACATAGAAGGTCCCAATGACACAAATATGAACAGTGTTCAGAACCAGAGAGAGGTCCCCAGTAGAAAAGGGTGTCGGAGATCAGCTCTGAGCCCACTGCTGCTCATAATGATGATGGACTACATTAGTACACAGGTCAAAGGGGACAGATCAACAAAACTGCGGCATGCATATGATGTGGCATTACAAGTATCATAAGCAATAAGTAATCGCCCACACTTATACTCACAATCTGGTTGTCCTCCTGACTCCCTAAGTGACCATGCCTTCACCTATCTTATCAGGCACAAAACTAACTTACCCAAAAATACTATCTATAAAAATATCTGCTCAAAAAAACATTCTTCCACAGATACTATCAACTACCTCCTGCAACATCACAATTGGTCCCCTTTAAAACAACTTTCCTTGGATGAAGCTTTTGCATACTTCAATACCTCTTTCCTAAACATCCTTGACAAACTTACTCCTATTCATAGAAGATGGTGCAAATCCACACCAACACCATGGCTGCACGGCTGTCAACAGACAGCTTAAACACTAAGAAACAAAGAGATAAAGTTTGGCACACATATCAAATCTGCAAAACTGAATCCTCCCCCCATAAATATCGTCAACTATGCAACTTGGCCAAAAATAAAACAGATTAGATCTGACAAAAAAAAATCATACTACACCACACTTCAACACAAACACAGAAACTATCCCAAAAAATTCTGGCTATCCATCAAACAACTCTTGAATCCTGGTCAAACCATTACACCCGCCCCTAACAATTTACACCCCAACATTAGCATTGTAACCCAATTTAGCACATATATCATTAACTCTATTCTGGCCCTAGTTAACAATTATGACAAAGACCCTTCTATCATCCCCTTAACAGCTGACCACATACCCACACCCTCCTCATTTCAGCCTGTCCCAACGTCTTATATTAAAAAACTCCTCCTCCAATTTAAACCCACTGGACTACCTGTAGATCAACTTCCAAGTGAATTTCTTCAACTAGCATCAGACTCCATCTCCTACCCTATCTCTATACTAATAAATTGCTCAATCATTGAACATTATGTACTTAAACTATGGAAAACTTCCCATATAATACCCCTACACAAAGGTGGTCAGTCCACTGAGTTATCCAGTTGTAGACCCATTGCCATATTCTCCCCTCTTAGCAAAATACTAGAAAAATGTATACACTCTCAACTACTGTCCCACCTCATACAGAACAACCTAATATCCAATTCCCAATATGGTTTTAGACCTAAACACAGTACTACCACAGCCCTAAAGTTTCACAAATGCAATTTGTCACCACAGAAATAGTAATCAATTTGTTTCTTTCATTTTCTTAGATATGTCAAAAGTATTTGACACTGTATCACATAAAAAACTACTTGATTTGGAATCTATCACTCTCTCTCTAGATTCCATTACCTGATTCCACAGGTACTTAACCAACAACAACCAGTGATATGGGACAATAAAATCTCTACTCTTTTACCCATCACCATAGGAGTCCTACAGGGCCCTATTCTCAGCCCACTACTTTTCTCCATCTTTACTAACAATCTTAGCTCCACCACTCCCAGTGCCACAATTATACAGTATGCAGACGATTCCACTGTTATCTGTGCAGCCCCCTCTCTACCAGACCTCCTATCCATTACTCAATCTGCTTTCTCGGACATAGAACTTTTCCTAAAAAAAGACACCTCACACTTAACACAAATAAGACTAAGCTTATGATATTTTCAAATAATCTCCCAAATCTCCCTTCATCAATACATACTCTCATCCACTGGATATATAATTGAACCAGTTGATAGCACTAAGTTACTTGGTATCTGTCAGAAGAAAAATTCAAACGAGTCACATCTGCCTCAGGTGATGAAAAACTTCTTTATTAGCAGCTAACCAGATTACACAGCATGTTGGCCAAGATGATCTCCTCTGGTCAACTTGTTTACTGACATCAACTTTTATACTGCAAGCAAAACAACTTTTTGTTACATTTCTGACCGTTGACAGTTGGCTATGGAAAACACCTGTGATAAACATGTTTATCACAAATCACCTCAAACCAACAGTTAGTACAGAATGTTCAAGTAGTACAGAATGTTCAGTTCAACAATGGTAGCTCAAATTTTCCAGGACACACAGCCTGCTTCAGTAAATTAACTCTTACTCTGCCGTGCGTCCTTATCCCAGGCTTCACTGAGCTATAACCAAATCTCTTTATTCTGAAATGCAGAAAACAGATATTATTCAGGTTTATAAGCAATGCTGCATTTTGTTCACAGATGAGGCCCATCTTTGATAGGCATATCCCAACAAATAACATGTTCACTTTGCAAGAAGAGGAAAAAGACAAATAACAGTATGTTTTAAAACTTTTTCTCTTAACATTTCCCCCCTGAAAACACTTATTTGTCTTTTTATTTCAGCAATATATGGGTAAAAACTAAGTTTTTCTTTGCATACATTACTTCATTGGCAAGACAAACTTTTAAATTTCAAAAACATTTGCAAAAAGTCACATTTCAATGTATTCACTTTCACCAGTCTGTTGCAATTGCTGGTACATCGTCTTCATAATAGCAGTATCAACCAGTCTTTGTAGACGACCTCTGATACAGGATATACAACGACAACCACATACCACCACGATAGCCACAGCGACTCCAACGGACACCAGGAAACTGCTGATGAGATGACTCCATTTTCCAAACCACGCTTGTAGAAAGTCTGTAAAGGGATTACTTACCCCAGAGTTCTCTGCCAATTCTTCAGATAACATCTCCAAACCTTTCAAAGCTCGAGTGATACTTCCATCAGGCGCAGTGTTGTTTGGAATGTATGTACAACAGAAAGTCCCAAACATCCTGCAAACTCCTTCTTTGGCCAGGAGCATATCCAACGCAATTCGATTCTGCCATGTCACCTGCGAAGTGGCCTCCAGTTGTTCAGCAATTCCTTTCAATGCATCTTTGGTATAGTTCACAAAACGCTGCTGGTTATAGTAAATGTAGTTGATCCAGTCCACATTCTTATTAGGTTGAATCCAGACAAAGATGGATGTAAAACCAGCTGCTATTTGGTTTATTGCTTTGTATTCATCAGGTACGCCTCTTGGTACACCAATGCTATCGATGTAGACACCATTATCGAAGGACTGCTTCGGTGCCTCTCTTTCTCCTACTCAACCACTTCGGTTTGATTTCAGGTTCTCTTACAAAACTGCTTGCTTGAACTGGGAAAATGTAGAATGGCAGAATTAACTTTACTAGTGCACAAGTTCCCTTCCAGGGAATCGTAAGCCTTGATCTGAGTTTGTTGTCTCCACATAACCACCATACGTCTACTAAACTATGAGTTTGGTTCTCCAGAAATGGATTCCCATTGCCATTCACAGTAACAGTGCAATAGTTCTGCCCCATATTGCCATAATTCTTCCCTGTGCCATCTCTCGAAATGCACATATACGAAACTGGATAGGAAATCGCTGCAGGCGGTTTCTCAACTTTGCTTATGACTGGAAAACGCTGAGTTTCATTTTTGCATTTATCTTCAGTTTTGTTGAAGAATATTTTCAACAGACACGTTAGGTTACCTTCATCTTGCATCAATGGGACTGTCGCTAGTTGCTGTTTACCTTCAGCACAAGAAACACAGTTCTCACGATGTGCCTCTCAGGTACTATATTTAACCCAAGATAACCATTCATTATGGTGTACGAATCCAGTCTCGAGTAACAATTGTTCTTCTTCTGTGAAGGCAAAATCTGCTTTACTTGTCACATTCTTAAGGCTTTGTACTTTAAGTTGGAGGGTCCCCAAAGGATCAGTTCCAATTGGAATAGACACTCCGATTCCATAAACTCCTGGATCACTTTCTTGTGGTGACACAATGGTTATAGTAATTACTTCGGTACCTTGTAAATGCGCAATTTTTATTCTTTGTTGCCTGCTTTTATCTTTCTCTGGTATCACTGCACCACTTGTTTCCCATCCATTCACATCTGTTGACCACCAAACATTTGAATAGGACGTACAGTCTCTATTGCACAAGTATTTTGCACGAGTCAAGAAATTATCATTGTTCCATTTAGAACAGTCCAAAATTCCTTCACAAAGTTTCACCTTAAACACAGCAGTAACACCTGTTTGCACTTGCAGCACCACCATTCCTTTTTCTCTTGCAACTGTTCCTTCTCGCATGGACATATTTACTTTCGCCACCAAAGTCATCATCATGTAACAGTTCAAGTACCAGCTGGACATGGCCATCCTCCCTAAAGACTACCTCGCGCCGTTGGTTTCTTCACTGGGTTTGAGACGAACTAACCCCTATTGGGCTAATCCCCCTTTGTAGCCAGACTTTGCGCTCAGAGGTCCGGTGGAGTTTGACCAATATCAATGGCAGAAGGAAGAGTCTTGAGTTTTTTACAGTGGGTGATATGAATCCACTAAGTCCTCTCAGCGATCTTTACAGCCGTAGGTGTCGAGATAAGTACTTGGTATGGGCCTTCCCACCTGGGTGATGACCAATTCTTTCTCTTCACAATTCGAATCCACACCCAGTACCCGGGTGCCACGCTTAACAAGGTTTCATTTCTGGAATCTGCAAAGGAATCATTGGTTACAAGAGATTTGACATTTAGCAGCTTCTTCATATAATCCGCTAGATCCTCACCCTCCTCACGTTCCGCTGGCAACAATCCTTGCCACTGCGGGACGTAATATGGTCTCCCAAACAAAAGTTCAAATGGTGTAAGTCCTTTGTAGGAAGGTGAGATTCGCATATACAGGAGTGCCAAGGGAATGCACGCAGTCCATGATCTATGTGTTTCTGCCATCAGTTTGCGGAGCTTACTCAAGACACCGTTGTGTCTTTCCACCAGTCCAGCTGACTGGGGATGGTAAGCACAGTGATGTTTGAGATCAATTTGAAACACTTGATCCAATTTCTGAACAATCTGGTTAACAAAATGAGACCCATTATCACTGTAAATGCGTCTTGGTAAACCAAATCGGGGAATTATTTCTGTAGTCAAAAGCTTTGCTACTGTTTGTGCATTCGGGTGCTTTACTGGAAAAGCTTCTACCCATTTAGAAAAAGCATCAATAATGACTAAACAGAACCTTTTTTCCTCTGAGGGTGTCAATTCAATAAAGTCCATACAGAGTGTGCGGAATGGATATGGAGGGGTAGGGAATGCCTGCCGAGCCTTTTTAACTCCCCCCTGAGCATGATACTTTGCACATAATAAACAAGATAAACAGAATTGCTTTGCATAAGTTGAAAACCCCTTACACCAAAACACCTTAGACACTATTTGAATCATCGTCTGTACTCCTACATGGGCAGGTCTGTGACTAACCAATGCCGCATACCTAAAAAGGTTTGAGGGTAATACCATTTTGCCATCTGATGCCCTATACAACCCATCCTGTTGAGTGATACCATATTTTACCCAATGACATTTTTCCTTCTGTGTTGTCACTGTTTGCATTACTTTTAGTGTCTCTAAGTCTAAGAGGTGTCCGGGCTCTAAATCATTGTCATGTAAAAGCAAATCATTTTCTAGAGCTGCCTTTTTTGCAGCCATATCAGCAAGGGCATTTCCCCTGGACACAGGATCTTTTCTGTTGGTATGTGCGAAACATTACATATCGCTATCTGAAGTGGTAGTTGCACTGCATCTAACAACTGTAAAATTAAATCTCTGTGATTTATTGGTTTGCCTGTCGCAGTAACCATTCCCCTATTCTTCCATTGTTGAGCGAAAACATGTACAGTGGAGAAAGCACATTGACTATCTGTATAAATTGTCACTTTTTTACCCTCCCCTAAGGTACAAGCTCGAGTCAAAGCCACCAACTCAGCTGCTTGTGCAGAATAAATGTTTGACAATCCTTTTGCCTCCAAAACTTCAGTTTCTGTGGTGACAGCATACCCTACTAGTGTTTTTCCTACAGTGTCCTTCTTTGCTGATCCGTCTACAAACAAAACGAGATCAGAATCTACCAACGGAATATCCCTTAAATCTGGTCGGGGAAGCACTTTGTCATGAATGCTCTCTAAACAAACGTGTGGAGTACCTTCTTCTGGAGTCAGCAAAAGTGTCGCCGGATTAAGAGTAGTACATCTTTCTATGGTCATATGAGGCTGTGTCAGCAGCACTGTCATACAAGACAAATGTTGACTAGGAGATAAAAAGGTTATCTTATCTTGCAAAAGTATAGTAGCTACTGAATGTGGAACCCGCAATTGTAATGGGTGAAACAAAACTAATGATGCTGAGGCTTGTACTGCCATGGCGGCCAGCACTACAGCTTGAACAAAATGCGGCAATGCCCTTGCAACATGATCTAATCTGGAGGAGTAGAAAGCTATCGGCCTCTGTTTATCCCCATGTACTTGTACCAGAACCGAAGTCATATATCCTCCCTTACAATCAACCGTTTGTACAAACGGCTTAGAATAGTTCGGAAAACCCAAAACAGAGGATCCTGCTATCAATTGCTTAATTCTAATAAATGCCTGTATTGCCTTATTTGTCCACTGTATATTATTCTTAGCCGCCATGGGAGTATCATAGATCAGTGCGGTCAATGGCCCTACTTCCTCAGCATAGTTAGGGAATCCAACTTCTACAAAAATTAGTCACACCTAAAAAGGACATCATCTCCCGCTTAGTCGTAGGCATAGGTGCCTCAAGAATTGCTTGTTTTCTTTTGTTCTCCAATTGTCTACCTACCTGCGAAATTAAATAACCCAAGTACTTTACTTGTGCTTTCCACAATTGTAACTTTTCTTTATTTACCTTATGTCCTTGCTCAGCTAAAAAACTAAGAAGGGCAAGGGTATCCTTTCTACAACTTTCCTGCATGGGTGAGGCCAACAAAATATCATCTACATCCAACAGAACCTGGCTTCCCTCTGGGGGAACAAACTGAGCTAAATTCGCAGCCATTTCTTGTGCGAATATTGTCGGACTCTCACAATAACCCTGTGGCAATCTGGTGTAGGTGTATCTTTTACCTTGATAACTGAATGCAAACCAAAATATACTCTCCTTATGTAGTGGTATGGAGAAAAAGGCATTGCTTATATCTATGACAGAAAAATATCTGTGCTGAGGTAATAAATCATTAAGTAATGTATAGGGGTCAGGGACCACCGGTGGTCTTGGGATCACAGCCGAATTAACTGCTTGTAAATCCTGAACCAACCTCCATGACCCATCCGGTTTCTTTACAGGAAACAACGGAGTATTGTAGGGCGAATCTGGGCATTCAACAAGAATTCCTACCTGTTTTAGCTGCTCAATGACTGGCTTAATTCCTTCCTCTGCTTGTTTACTTAGCGGGTATTGGTGCTTACGAGGTCTAAAACCTGACTTTGGAGTTATACAAACTTCACCTGCTGTTTTCATCAGTCCTACATCCCCTTTACCTTTTGACCATAAATCTACAGGTAAGGCACTTAACGCACTATCTTCCTCTTGAGTTAGGAGGATTTGTCATGCCATTTCTGTTTTGTCATCCCTGAGGTGCACGCTTGGTTGTGCCCAAGTCACCCAATTTAATCTTTGTACCTGGATCTGTTGATCCTTCAACTGACTTTCGGACATTGTGTCCCAATTTGTTACCTTTTTCGCTAAATCTACCCAATGTGTCCCCACCACTTTAGTAATTGAAATATGTGGGCTATAACCTGAGCGATATAAAGAACTCATTTCTTTGGTCAAAGTACAGGTCACTACTGTATTACCTTGCGTATCCCAAAACATATCATTCAAAATTATCCTTGCACGTTTGTGCTTAAAGAATTCTTTTTCAAATTCTTTATCCAGACCAGGTGCCTTTCTGTAGAACATTGTACAATGTAAGTGAGCCGCAACCTGCGGTGACCCGCTCCTAGATTTACTTAAAGCTAGGTTGATCAAATCTGTATCAACCCTCCCCGACCCATTTGAAATCAAGTCCTGGCTATACCAGTAAAACAAGTCTTGTACTCCCTGTACCACCAAGCCATCCGCTAACCTATTCGCCTCAATGCCTTTAGGTGTGGGAATTGCCGCTATTCCAAATAAATGCATCAAGTCTCTTCCCAGCAAATTAACTGGACAAACGTTCGATATAATTACCCTACACCTAACAGTTTGGTTTGTTTGCAGATCTGTGAACAATAGAGGATGATACAGTGGTTCCTTATAGATTTTCCCGTTTGCCGCTTTCACAAGGACAAACTCATCTGTTTCGCAGTTCGGAGGCAGAACTGCTGGACCCAAAAGTGTACGCAATGCACCTGAATCACATAAAAACTCCACTTTCTGTCCCTCAACCAAAAACTCTATCACGGGTTTTTGATCTAGATGCATAGCAATACCCAAATGTGCCAGGTTTATGACTTCACAGTCACAATCCCGCCCTTCCTTAATTTCCTGGGTGTCCTGACATTCATCGCAGAGTGTGTCTGCCTCATCATCATCACAATCATTCTCGCTTTCTTCTTCTCTACAATAATCGCAATAATGAATTTGGCGCCTTCCTTTACTATCATATAGTCATGCGGAGCCCTTGTTCATAAGCTGTGGGGGATGTTGCCACTCTTCGCAGTCGGCAGCAAAGTGCCCACGTCTACCGCATTTAAAACATTCTCCACGTTTTAACCTCCCCTCATATTCCTCTGAATGTCCACCCTGTTTATACGACATGTCCCATTTCAGGCCCCCACGTTTTTGTACGCCACCACGGCGCCCTTGCCCCCTTTGGTCCTGTACCAAAAAAATACCCCCATCATCCCCTACTACTAACACTTGTACTTTCTTTTTCTTTTTTAAATTGAAATGTCGCTCAGCATGCCATGCATATTCAAACAAAGGTTGCAGTCTACATGTTCTGTGATCAACCATATGCTTAGTTATAAAACTATTTATCAGAGCCTTAAAACCTTTAAGAAAAGCGTTTTTCAACTGCTGTTCCTACGGACTATCAGTAGTCTGATCCTGCGGAATCATCATTCCACAATGGTTATTGAACACTTCTGTCAATCTTACAATATAGTGATCTACAGATTCATCATCATTTTGGATGCACTGATTTATCACTGTCCAATCTGCTCTTGGACGCCACTTATCAGAAATTCTCTTTAACAGATCAGTGACTCGCGTGTCTAACACCCCAGAATTATGCTTTAATGTAGTGCCGTCATCTGTCTTACATGTCCAAGCACCACAAACTAAGTGCCAATCTGGACCCAGGATTTGTCGCACTACTTGTTCTACTTCTAAACCATTTAGATGATAACTTAAATGCATACCAACTATGTCCTCAGAAAACTTTTGAAAATTAACCTTGGGATGAGGAATACCATCTGTAGCTCGTTTTATATCCTCTCTAGCCCAGGGACGATAAACTAAAATAGTTGGCTCCTGTCCAACATCCCCTGCTTGTGGGTTTGCAACTTGTATTAAGGGAAGAGCTTCTGAGTAGTCAGAAAGTTTAATAGCCCAACGTCCTTGCCCTGCTGGTCCTGATCTTAACTGCATAGGTTGGTCTACCTGTTGCAAAGCGACCTTGGGTACTACGGGAATTTGCGGGTAAATTGGAGGGGTCACAACATTTCCTTGAGCAGCCAATAACCCACCCTGCTGTACAGATCCCACATCTTCAGACTGATATTGAGGAGGTTCCGCCGGTAAGGCAGCAGCAATTTCCCCAAACGGTGGGGCAGTTGCCTGCCTTTGTACCACACAAACTGTATGCTCATCCTCCTTATCTAAAAATAAAGCTACTTTTCCACTTGGCACCAGTGATCCCTTTTGATTTATTTTTTTCTTTTTCCTGGCACTGTTTTTCTTTTATAGCTTGTTTATTTGCTTCTTCTAACCATTTTTGTGCTTGGGGAAATCCCAATTGTCTTTGTTTTTTAGTTCTAGTTCCCGCATCTCTTTTCAAATCTCTAACCAATTTTACACAGGCATTCTTATTCAGGGTACCATCAAAATCATATTTCAACTTCCACGCTATCAAAAATTTAACATTATTTTTGTTTAAACCTTTCATATACTTAGCATCAACATTTAAACAGGCATCACTCTTACACTTACAGCAACTCGAACCCATGTTTCCCCTAGATTTCTTATTTTAGGACTGTATCAAAGTTACTTTACAGGGCTTATTATAAAATGGGGCTATCTTAACGGGTGATCCTAACAAAATAATCTTAACAAGTAACCTTACCCACCCTTAACTAAAAATAAAACCCTTGTCGACAAGATTAAATTAAAAGAAAATTTAGTTTTCATCCTACCTGAACCAGATGAGACTCTGTTTCCCCTTTTGGTTCAGAAACCGTCCCTCAGATAGGGATCAGAGAGCAGGCGGCCTCCTCTCAACGACAAATCAGTCGGAGGGCTTTCAGTCGAGGGAATCTTAAGATGAGAAACCCTCACCTGCACAGATTTTTCGGTTTCTGTCGGTCTGATCTGTATCTTCGTAGAGGTTTCCAGTCCGAAGTACCAAAATGTCAGAAGAAAAATTCAAACGAGTCACATCTGCCTCAGGTGATGAAAAACTTTTTTATTAGCAGTCAACCAGATTACACAGCATGTTGGCCAAGATGATCTCCTCTGGTCAACTGTTTACTGACATCAACTTTTATACTGCAAGCAAAACAACTTTTTGTTACATTTCTGACCGTTGACAGTTGGCTATGGAAAACACCTGTGATAAACATGTTTATCACAAATAACCTCAAACCAACAGTTAGTACAGAATGTTCAAGAAGTACAGAATGTTCAGTTCAACAATGGTAGCTCAAATTTTCCAGGACACACAGCCTGCTTCAGTAAATTAACTCTTACTCGGCCATGTGTCCTTATCCCAGGCTTCACTGAGCTATAACCAAATCTCTTTATTCTGAAATGCAGAAAACAGATATTATTCAGGTTTATAAGCAAAGCTGCATTTTGTTCACAGATGAGGCCCATCTTTGATAGGCATATCCCAACAAATAACATGTTCAGTTTGCAAGAAGAGGGAAAAAGACAAATAACAGTATGTTTTAAAACTTTTTCTCTTAACAGTATCGCAATAGATTCTGGCCTGAAATATGATAAACACATTGCCCTCAACATTAAAAAAAGTACATATTAAACTTGGATCTCTATATAGGTCCAGAACATTTATCACTTCATCAACTAGCAAGCACTTGCCAGAACACACCTCCTCTCCACACTACTATATGCCTCAGCCATTTTTTCAAATCTGAAGAAGACTAACCTAGCTAAACTTGAAACATGCTACCACAAAATCGTTCGTATATAATAGAATCCACCACTGTACTGCCCTGAAACAACTACACTGGCTTGAACTTCCAAGCTTACTAACACTCAACCAACTAGCTATTGTCCACAGCATCGTATACCAACCTAATGCCTGCCTCGTTCTAATAGATCTAGTACAGCCTTACAACACAAATCGCTCCTTCCGCTCATCTAATAAACTGCTATTACAAGTTATGAATGCCAATAACTTTTGGTGAATCCTTATTTTCATGTCAAGTAGCAAAAATGTGGAACTGCACTCCAAGTCATTCTTAACACTCCTTCCACCTCTAAATTCAAACTCCTCCTTAAAGAGCATCTAGCTAGCAACTGGCTCTGTTCCTGTATTACTCCTGGATAATTTCTGTCTACATTTTGCTCTGTTCTGCTATATCCTACCTTTATTCTGTCCAAACTAGCTTTGTGTATGTGTGTGTGTGTGTGTGCGTGTGTGCGCGTGTGCGTGTGTTTATATATACACACCGATTTATATATATAACATGGCTTGATTTCATTATTGTACAATGTTTATTTTTAATACTTTTCTGTTTATCTTTTTGGGGCTTTTCCCCCGGGTCTCTACTGAAAAGGGGCCACTGGCCCAGTCAGACTTCCCGGCAAAAAATGCAAAATAAAAAATAAACAAATAAATAAAAGCAGACTTTGAACAGGTACTTCAGCAAATGACAGGGGAATGGAATGCAAACCTGAAGTCAAATGGGATGAAAATAACAATACAGTTGTCATGGCAGCAAATGGGAGAAATCAAAAGAAGCTGAAAATTGTGGGAAAACAGTGGAACAGGTGTACATCTTCAAGTACCTGACAGAAATGAAGTGGAGGAGAAGGGGAAGTCTAAATCAGGTGGTCAAAACTAGAATCAGAGGGGGTGTAGCCAACTGGCACAAACAGTGGCGGTTAGTATGTGACAGAAAAATGCCAAAGAGGGTGAAAAGGAAGGTGTACTATTACATGGCACAGAAATTTGGGCAGTGAAGCCAGAGCAGTTGAGGAAGTTAAGAAGTGATGAAGACGAAGTGGCTGAGACTTATGGTAGGATGTACACTGCAGGACAGATAAAGAAATAAGGAGATCAGAACAGAAACCAAAGCAATTCTAGTTGCACAGAAGGTCAAATGGAGCAGAATATTGTGATCTGGCCAAGTGCAGAAAGCAGAAGATGACTTTGTGAACAACATTTGGCAGAGACAGGAAGAATGCAAGAGGAAACAAGGACATCCAGCAAAGAAATGGATGGAATTCATGAAGGAAGACTTGCAATAAGCAGGCATGACTGCTGAAGAAGATAAGAGATTGACACTGAATTGAGACAATGACAGTTGATGCAACACCCTGTCTCCATGTCGAAAATAGGGGAAAAAAAAGGAGATGATAACAACAGGGGGCAACAATGTGGGTAGCTGGGGTAAAGTTAGCACTAAAGGTTTCTGTTAATATTTTGGCTATATCATTACATATCATTTTAGCTGAGCTTGGTGCACTAATGGATATTACGCCTTAACTTCCTCACATAACTGAATAAGGATTTGTAGATTATTTTGGTATCTGTAGCAAAATTAAACTCTTACTCTGCTTTACATTTTCTAACAGTACTTTTTAAGTTCCTTACTGGTATGCTTCATTCTAGTGTTAATATGAGGGAATTTCTTACAACTTTTCATAATTTTCCTGATCTTTGTTACACAATTTATTAGAGTTCCACCACAAAGGATTATTCCTGAATTTAGGATGGATGGGTACTGACTTTTCTATGTGGCTTGTTAGTTGCTGGTAAGTCGGAGGTGAATGCCATTGTTCTGTTAGCTGGCAACATTCGCAGGTGACTGTTGAGAAAGTACAGTTGTGTAAGATTTTACTGTAGCAGTAGATGTTCTACTCATCACTATTGGCATTATTCCTTAAAAAAGGGAAATCACGTAGAGTATTGCTGTACGTCCAAACCAGCATACCAAATGCCTTGGTCTGAGGCATAACGTAAATAATTGATGTATGTATTCCAAATATTCAGGACTGAATTGCCCCAAGAAAACAGCAGCAGCTAATAATGAAGAAAAGAAAGGTGGTGCAATTGTACATACAGGCCAGATGGAGAAGAAAAAAAAAAAAAAAAAGAGGGGGGATGAGGGAGGAATGGAATACAACAGGAAAAATTAGGACATCTACCATTATGGTAAGTGCTTACACAATTGTACTATGTCCTCCCTTAATCACCATTGCAGTACTTCCTCCAATAGGGGCAGTACTAGAGCTACTGTAAAAGATGGGAGGAGGATGACGGAAATGAGGAATCCTTCAAAACCCATAGAGGATGGACTTAACAAACTTTCTCTAGCCTTACAAATCACATCAAACTTGCAGTGTTTAGTAAAAGTATGCACAGATGATCAAGCAGCAGCTTCCAAAATAGATCTAGCATTCAGATCCTTAAAAAAGCTCAAGAAGAGGCAACTACCCTAGTAGAATTATCAAAAATAGAAGCAGGAAGCAGACTACCATGAAACGTATAACAAAAGGAAATGGCTTTAGAAATCCTAGAAGAAATTGTTTGCTTAGAAATTGCTAAACCCAATTTCCTGTCCTGAAAAGAAAAGTACAGTTGTGTACATTTACCATAAATGTAGATGTTCAAGTGTATTCACTGTTGCAGTCATCACATTTGGGTTATCCTGCCAGAGGTAGCCTTCAGTCGGCTCGAATACCAGAGGCTTAGTATTTCTGCATCGGTTGCTGTCACTCCAGGACTAACATCAGGTTGTCAGTGGTATAAAATCAGGCAGCTGACACCATTACATCAGTTTTTCTTTCCTTGTCAGGAGCCCCCAAATAGGGAGCTAGGTTATGGTGGAAGAACACCACCAGTAGAAAGTAAATACCAAAAATTCTAAGGAGAGAGAGACACAGAGGGGATGGATGGGGGGGGGGGGGGACCAGGACTGCAACAGTGAATAAACTCAAACATCTACATTTAAGGTAAGTGTACACAACTGTATTATGTTCTTTGTGTTTCACTGTTGCAGTCATCACATTTGGTTGATTCCCAAAGCTAAAGAAAAGGGTGGATCAGTCAAGAAGACTGGGGGCTGGCTAGGATGCCCTGCAAGACTGCGGTGGCAAAGCCTGCCCTGGATTTGGAGAAGATAGGCAGGTGGTAATGCTTGGTGAAGGTATGAACAGATGTCCATGTTGCAGCCTCCCAGATGTCCCTGGTGGGGACCCCCCTGAAAAAAGTTACAGAGGTGGAGGTTGCCCTGGTGGAATGCATCCTGACTCCCTTTGGGGGTGGTTTACTATGCTGTCTGTAGCAGAAATGGATGCAGTGTGCTATCCATTTGGAGATTGTTTGTTTGGATATGGCCTTGCCCTCTGTCCCTGCTGTGAAGCTGACTAGCAATTGATCAGTTTTTCTAAAAGATTTAGTCCTGTCCAGATAGAATCTGAGCTGTCTGTACACATCTAGAGAGTGCAAAATCCTTTCCCCCTTGTTTTGTGGGTTAGGTAAAAAAGGTGGGCAAATGAATGGATTGGTTGAGAGCCACACTGGACACCACTTTAGGCATGAAGGATGGGTTAGTCCTGAGAGAGACCCTGTCAGCAGTGAAAATGATGAAGGGCTCTACTGCCATGAGTGCTTGTAGCTCTGATACTCTTCTAGCTGAAGTGATGGCCAGAAGGAAGGCTGTCTTCTAAGAGAGGAACTCTGCTGAAGCTGCAGGTTCAAAGGGGGGCAGGGTGAGCTTTTCCACCACAAAGTTTAGATCCCAAGCTGGGGCAGGAGCTCTTCTGGGTGGCCTTAAGTTGTTAGCCCCTCTTTGGAACGGTTTGATGAGAGGGTGTGAGAAGAGAGGTGGCTCTGTGCTGTAAAGAGCAGAGATGGCAGAGGCATGAATTTTAAGAGAAGGATAGACCCCTGTGAAGTAGGTCTGCTAGGTAATCCAGGATGAGAGGTAGGGAGGGCTGTGCCGTTCCGGCTCCCTTAGCCTGGATCCAGGTGCAAAACCTTTTCCACTTGTCAGTAGAGGATTTTCTAGTGCTAGGGCACCTGGCCTCACATATAACATCTAGGACTTGTTTGCTTAGGCTGACAGCTTGAGGACAGGTCAGGAAATAAGCCAGACTGCCAGGTTGAGGGTCTGCAACTGGGGATGCATGAACTCTCTATTCCTCTGGGTCAGGAGTCTTGGGATCTGTGGTAGGTGCCATGGTGGTAGGGGAGACAGGCTGCGCAGCAGTGGGTACCAGTGCTGGCGTAGCCAGTCTAGGGCAATCAGGATTGCCCTCGCTTTTTCCTCCCTTATTTTGAGCTGTACCCTTGAAATGAGTGGTAGAGGGAGAAATGCAAAGACAGAGAGGTTTAACAACTGGAAGGATAGAGCATCCAATTTCCAGGCCTTGCTGTGAGGTTTCCTGGTGCAGAATTTGCTGAGCTGATGACTGGAGTGGGAGGCAAAGAGGTCCACCTTCGGGGTGCCCCATTTCTGGGTTACAAAGGTGAAGGTTCTGTGGTCTAGATACCACTAGTGTGGGTCTAGCAGATTTCTGCTTACGTTGTCTGCCAGAGAGTTTAGGGAGCCTGGCAGGAATTGTGCTAGCAGGTGTAGTTGCATGTTGCATGGCTGAGGCCATGTGCCAATGGATCATGGCGAGCCTGCCGAGAGAATAAGAGTGAGGCTCTCTCCCTGCTTGTTGATATACCATATCACTGTGGTGTTGTCTGTTTTCATCAGTAGACACCCCGGGGAGAATAGGGGTCTGAAAGCTGTCAGGGTGTGCTGAACAGCTAGCATCTCTTTTTGGATGATGTGCAGATGCATTTGATTTGGGCTCCAATGGCCCTGAATGCATCTGCTGTCCAGGTGTGCATCCCAGGCATAGTCTGATGCATCTGTGGTGAGGGTCTGTGTGGCGTGGGGTTGTGAGAAGGGAAATCCCTTGTTGCAGTTGCATGCTGCTGTCCACCAAAGAAAATCTTTCCTTAGACAAGGTATCATTGGTAAGATAGTTTCCAGGTCTTGACAGTGTTGACACCAAAGGCTTTTTAGGTACCATTCTAGTTTCCTCATATGCAGTCTGGCATACAGAATGAGTAGAATGCAGGAGGCCATGAACCCTAGAGCTTGGAGGATTTTCCTTGCGGATAACTGGGTTCTGGTGGCTAGTTGAGAGAAGTAGCCTGGAAGGTTAGGCTTATTTTTTTGGAGTAAGGAATGCCATCTGGGATGGTGTGTCCAGGCTTGCTCCCAGGAATACAATTTTTTGTGTGGGGACTAGTTTTGATGTCTTTTCATTGATAGTATACCCCAGGGAGGTCAGTGGGTCCTTTACAAAGGTCAGGTGCTGAAACAGCTTTTCCTGACTGCCTGAATCAGGCAATCATCTAAGCAGGGGTAAATCTGAATATTTCTTTGTCTGCAAAAAGCAATGGCTGGAGCCAGGCATTTTGTGAAAACTCTGGGAGCAGTGGATAAGCCAAAGGGAAGAGCAGAGAACTGAAAGTGCACAGATCCTGCCCTGAAACATAGTTATTTCCTGCAAGATTCCCTGACAGGGATGTGTAGGTAAGCCTCTTTTAGGTCTAAGGTGGCTAACCAAGCATCATTGGAAAGCATAGGAAGAAGCTGCTGGAGGGTGAGTATTCTGAATTTTGGTATCACCGGAAAGGTTTTAAAATGGACAGATCGAGGATTGGCTGCCAGGTGCCCTCTTTTCTGGGTACCAGGAAGAGTCTGGAATAGAAACCTAGGCCTATCTGTTCTGCATGAACATGCTGTATTGCCCTCATGGACAGCAGGGAAAGGACTTGCTTTTTGGCCTCTGCCCAGTGGTTTGGAGGAAGATATGGGAACCCTTTTGGGGTTGGCAGTGTGTAGAAATAAAATTTGTATCCTTGGGACACTATATTGAGGACCCATCGGTCGTTGGTAATAGAAGCCCAGTTGATTGCATGGAATGAGAGTTTTCCTCCTAGGGGCACAAGCAGGTGGGCAGAGGTAAGGGGTGGAGGTGTAAAATCATTGTGAGTTCTTACTATAAGGGGGTGGCTTTGCACTCCCTGTTTTTGAAGAGAAGGAAAGTACAGTTTTGTACCTACCATAAATGTAGATGTTCGAGTGTTCACACTGCTGCAGTCATTACACTTGGGTTATCCTGCCGTCAGGCGGTCCCGCGGTCGGCCAGAGTTCCAAAGTCTTGGTCCGGCGTCGGTTGCTATTGCTTCTTCCCTGACGTCAGTGCGCCAGGGGTATACAAGATGCATCCGACACCATTTTCTTCAGTTTTTCTTGTCCCAGATGTCAGGTGCCCCCCAAGTAGGTAAGCAATACATACTGCTAATAAAAAATATATATATAAAATAAAAACAATACCTTCAGTTACAAGCAAATACACCACAAAGGTTGTACAGGATAGAAAGGTAAAGATAAGTCCAGCTAGGACAGAGGGGATGGAGGGAGGGTAACCTGGACTGCAGCAGTGTGAACACTCGAACATCTACACTTTTGGTAGGTACAAAACTATACTATGTTCATCGTGTTATACTGCTGCAGTCATTACACTTGGGTAGAATCCCAAAGGTAAGGTTGGGTGGCTGGTCTATAAAGAGTTAGGATTGGCTATGAGGCCCTGCAGAACTGCAGTGGCAAATCCTGCTCTGGATTTAGAGTAAAGAGGCAAGTGGTAATGCTTGGTAAAGGTGTGCACTGAACTCCAAGTTGCAGCCTCCAAAATTTCCTTGGTAGGTAACTCCTCTGAGAAAGGCTGTTGAAGTGGCTGTTGCCCTGGTGGAATGTGGCCTAATGTTATCAGGGACTGATTTTCCATGTTGTGTGTAGCAGTAACGAATACGGTGTCCTATCCATTTGGAGATAGTCTGCTTTGAAATACCTTGCCCTGTGATCCTGCAGCGTATGCTACAAACAGTTGCTCAGTTTTCCTGAAAGCTTTTGTTTTGTCCAAATAGAAGCGTAGCTGCCTGTGTATGTTCAAAGAGTGCAGAAGTTTCTCCCCTTTATTCTGGGGGTTTGGATAAAAAGTTGGCAAATGGATGGTTTGGTTAAGAGCCACACTAGATACCACCTTTGGCATAAAGGTAGGGTTTGTCCTTAAAGAAGCCCTGTCCTGATGAAAAATTATAAAAGGTTCCACTGCCATTAACGCCTGTAGCTCTGAGACTCTTCGTGCTGAAGTTAATGCCAGGAGCAGAGCTGTTTTCCACGATAAAAATGTTAGATCGGCTGTATTGGCTGGCTCAAAAGGTGGCAGGGTCAGTTTTTCCAAAACGAAATTGAGGTCCCAAGTTGGTGTTGGTGCTATCCGGAGCGGTCTTATGTTTTTAGCCCCTCTGAGGTACTGCTTTAGCAAGGGATAAGAGAATAAAGGAGGATCCGTGTTGTAATGTGCTGAAATGGCAGAGGCGTGGATCTTAATTGATGAGAAGGATAGGCCTTTGTCCAGCATCTCAGTTAAGTATTGTAAAATCTGAGGAATGTCTTGGCTGTTGCTTTAATGGTAAGTTGTGAAGGTCTGAAAACACCCTCAGAAGCCGATGCCTGCTCAACGGCTCCGGACCCATCTGAGGGATTACTTTCCGTAGGCCCAATACCTTGAGTTTCCAGAGGCCTAGTTGTCTCCACGTGGGACTCGGAGGTGGCCTGTGGCTCTGAGGTAGCAGGTGTCAGGAGCTGCGAAAGCACCTCACTGAGAACCGGCGACTGGCCTAGAAGAGGTTTCGTCGGTTTTGGACCTCGGATGCCTGTCTTTATCCTTGTCTTTGAGTTTTTTCAGAATTGTGGTCGTCGGTTGATCCGACGGCATAGTATAATTGAACCTTTGGCCGAAGTAGTGCAAAGCAAAATCTTATAGTGTGTTTGTTAAATCTAGCACAAAACCGACAACTAGTGACGTCGTGATCAGGGCCTAGGCATGGAATACAGTAAGAGTGGAAGTCCTTATGAGGTATTTACTTCCCACAAGAAATACAATTATTAACTTTTTCTGACATCGGTCTGAGGCAAGAAAAAAGTTTCGCCAATGGGGTACTTAGCTTTATTGAAGACTTCGGATCTGAAATTTGACTTTGAAAATATCAGGAGTCAGCCGACCGGCACTTGCGAAAGTACAGTTTTGTACCTACCATAAATGTAGATGCTCGAGTGCTAATACAGCTGCAGTCATAACAGATGAGTTCACCTGCCATTAGGCGGGTCCTCGGTTGGCCGAATTCCAAAGTCTAGGTCCGGCGTCGGTTGTTGTCGCTTTCTTTCCTGACGTCAGTGCGACAGGGGTATATAAGACACAGCCGACGCCATTTTCTTCAGTCTTTCTTGCCCCAGATGTCAGGTGCCCCCAGAAGGAAGGCAAAATATATATATATAAATTATATATAATCTTGCAATGCAATATAATCAAAAATCAGTAGTTGCAAGCAAATACACCATAGAGGATAACCCAATCAGGTTGTAAGATGAGGAATTAACCACTAGGTCAGTACCCAGAGGGGAGGGAGGGAGGGAGGGAAACCTGGACTGCAGCTGTATTAGCACTCGAACATCTACATTTATGGTAGGTACAAAACTGTACTATGTTCATCGTGCATACAGCTGCAGTCATAACAGATGGGTAGAATCCCAAAGCTATGCACAGGGTGGTAGGCACTAGGTGGAACTGGGAGGAGCCAGAATGCCCTGCAACACAGCAGTGGCAAAGCCTGCTCTAGTTTTGGAGTATAAAGGTAGGTGGTAGTGTTTAGTGAAGGTATGCACAGAACTCCAAGTGGCTGCCTCCAAAATATCTTTGGTATGGACTCCTCTGAGGAAGGCTGCAGAGGTAGCTGTGGCCCTTGTGGAGTGGGATCTGATGCCTGTAGGTACAGATTTGCCATGAAAGGAGTAACAAAACCGTATGCAGTGGCCTATCCATTTTGAAACTGTCTGTTTGGAAATTGGCTTCCCTTGAGCTCCTACAGCATAGGACACAAAGAGTTGTTCTGATTTCCTGAAAGGCTTTGTTCTGTCCAAATAGTAACATAGCTGTCTATGGATGTCTAAGGAATGTAGCAGCCTTTCCCCTTTGTTTTGAGGATTGAGGTAAAAGGTAGGTAAGTGTATGGCCTGATTTAAAGCTACCCTGGATACTACCTTAGGCATAAATGACGGGTTGGTTCAGGAAACCCTGTCCTGATGGAAGATGAGAAAGGGCTGCACAGCCATGAGGGCTTGTAGTTCCGAGACCCTACGAGCTGAGGTAATAGCCAGAAGGAAAGCTGTTTTCCAGGACAAATATTGCAAATCTGTTGAGGCAGCTGGTTCAAAGGGAGGCAATGTTAATTTTTCTAGAATGTAATTAAGATCCCAAGCTGGTATTGGTTGTTTCCTTGGGGGTCTTACATTCTTAGCCCCTCTGAGGAACTGCCTTAAGAGTGGGTGAGAGAATAAGGGTGGATCAGTATTGTATTCTGCAGAAATGGCTGAGGCATGGATTTTGATGGAGGAAAATGAAAGTCCACTATTCAACAGCTCAGCTAGATACTGTAATATCTGAGGCAAATTCAGTTTTCTAGGATCCTGGCCCTTTTTCTCATTCCAAGCGCAAAACCGTTTCCATTTTGCGGAGTAAACTTTTCTCGTAGATGGCCTTCTGGCCTCCAAAATAACATCCTGCACCTCCCTGGAGAGTAGGGTCTGTTGTGGTGTTAAGGAATTTTCCATGCAGCCAGATTGAGTGTTTTCAGCTGACTGTGAAGAGTTTTGTAGCTGTGCTGAGTCAGGAGGAGGCATTAGAGGTAGGGTCCAGGGAGGAGAATGTGTTAGGCTCCTCAGGAGTGGGTACCAGTGTTGTCTTGGCCAGTCTGGAGCAATCAGTATCATCTTTGGTCTGTCAGCTCTTGCTTTCAAGAGCACCTTGGGCAGTAGAGGCAAAGGTGGAAAGGCGTAAACTGTCCTTGCTGCCCAACTGAAGGAAAGGACGTCCACTCTCCAGGCCTTTGGATGAAATGTCCTTGAGCAGAATTTTGCCAATTGATGATTCTTGTGGGAGGCAAAGATCTATGTTTGGCCTTCCCCACACTTGGATTATCTTTGTAAACACTTGAGGATGCAACTTCCATTCGTGCGGGTCTGTCATATTTCTGCTTAGATTGTCTGCCAGCATGTTTTCCAAACCTGGCAGGTACAGTGCTTGAAGCTCGATTTGCCATTTCAGAGCCATGTTCCAAAGTGACATGGCCAGCCTGCACAGGGGGTATGAATGTGTTCCTCCTTGTTTATGTACCACATTACTGTGGTGTTGTCTGTTCTTATCAATAACTGCCCTGGATGCAGGAGGTCCTTGAAAGCTGTAATTGCATTTATCACTGCTAGCATTTCCTTTTGATTGATGTGAAAGTGCTTTTCCTTTTGGGACCATTTGCCCTGAATGCACCTGTCTGTCATGTGTGCCCCCCAGGTGTAGTCTGAGGCGTCTGTTGTGATGACTTTATTTGCTTGAGGCTTGCAGAATGGTAGACCTGTGTTTGTTTGGCATGCTTCGGCCCACCATAGAAATTCCTTTTGCAAGCATGGAATTAGTGGTAATATTGTTTCCAAACTGTGGCTGTGTTGAGACCATAGTTTTTTTAGGTACCACTGAAGTTTCCTCATATGCAACTTTGCACATGGGATTAGAAGAATGCAAGATGCCATGAAGCCCAGAGCCTGCAGGATTTTCCTTGCAGTTAGCCTGGTACAAATTGCTAGCATCTTGAAGTACTGAGTTAGTTGCCCCTGTTTTTCTGGCATAAGATAGGCCATCTGGGTGTTTGTGTCCAGGTTGGCACCCAGGAAAATTATTTTCTGAGATGGTGTTAGCCTGGATTTCTCTTTGTTGACTGTGTATCCCAGAGAATGCAATAACCGTGTTACATAAGCCAGATGTTCCAGAAGTATGTGTTTGCTGTCCGCTTGGATCAGGCAATCATCCAAATAAGGGTAAATTTGTATCCCTTGAAGCCTGCAGTAGGCAATTACTGATGCCAGGCATTTTGTGAATACTCTGGGCGCAGTAGATAAGCCAAAGGGCAATGCAGAGAATTGACAGTGGATTGAACCTGCAAGAAATCTGAGGTATCTTCTGCAGCTTTGTCTGATTGGGACATGCAGGTATGCCTCCTTGAGGTCCAATGTTACCAGCCAAGACTCCTTGCCCAGCATGGGAAGAAGCTGCTGTAAGGTGAGCATCTTGAACTTTGGTACGAGTAGGAATGTGTTTAGGATGGATAAGTCCAAAATGGGTCTCCAGTCGGTTCCCTTCCTTGGTACCAGGAATAGTCTGGAATAAAAACCTTGACCTTGTTCGTGAGTAGGTACCTCTTGAATAGCTTTCATGTCCATGAGCTTTGAAATTTGTATTTGAGCCTCTGCCCTTTGATTGTGTGGCAGGTTCGGCATGCCTCTCATTTTGGAAGAGCGTGAAAATGAAATCTGTAGCCTCTGTTTATAATGTCCAGGATCCATTTGTCTTTTGTGACAATATGCCAATTTTTTGAAAATAATGCTAGCTTTCCTCCCAAGGGTGCTGCCACCTGAGCCTTGCTTGGCATGCAAAGGGGAAAGTCATTGGGTTTGTTTCCTGTATTGTTGTGCACTGTCTTCGCCACCTCTTGGTGCTGGAGATTGCCACTGTCTGCCTCTATATGATCCTTGAGATTGTCATCTGCCCCTTGTGCGCCTGTATCTACCTCTTTGGGGCTTGTCTGTGGCTGGAAAGGACCAATTTTTTGAAGGCCAATTTCTGCTAAAACGTGGTGGTTGTACCTGTAGAAAAGCTTTGACAGTTTGCATAGATTTAGCTTTTTCTTCCATTTTCCGTAGTATCTCCTCAGCATTAGTACCAAATAATACATCCTTTTGTAAAGGAGCATCTAGTAGTTTAGCCTTAACATGATCAGGCAAGGTTTGTTCCTAAGCCAGGCATGTCTACGAATGACTGATCCTGTAACAGCAGCTCTACTTGAGGCCTCTAGAGCATCATAGCCACATTGTAAGGTGCGTTTACCCACTTGTTCTGCACTATGAATCATATCCTGCAACTCCTTCAAATCTGGTTGTTCAGGTTGTGACATTTTATTCTTTAATTGTGATAACAGAAACTGCTGATATTTAAGCATATGGAACTGACAATTTAAGGCCCTCATGGTTAGGGTGGCCGAGGTATATACCTTTTTCCCCACCTTTCTAAGGATCTAGACTCTCTCTCGGAAGGTAATGGATTCTTAGCAGTAGAGGCCTTCATTCCCTTGGGGCCTTGAGAAATGGTTTCTGGGTCAGCATTATGGCTTTTGTAAAGAAATTGGTGTGAGTTAGGAACTCTGTAGTACCTATCAGGCTTGACTGGGGCAGGAGGCAGGGAATCCAGATTAAGGCAAGCCTCCGAGTAAACATCATCAAGAATGTCCAAGACAGGAGGTATCGCCAGAGGTCTGTGCGGAGGTAGCAAAAGAAATTCCCTAAACCTTTTCTTGGAATCTGAAAAATCTTGGCCTTCCCAATGGAAGTGTTCCCTCAAGGTATGCAAGGTTTCCCCGAAAGAAAAGTCCTCTGGGGGGGATACAGAAGGGATGGACTGCTCTGCATCAGAATCTTCAAAAGGGGAGTATGAATGTTCCTCTTCATCAGAATGTTCTGAAATAATGGAGCCCTGGTCAGAAGAGGGAGAATCTTCCTCCACTCTGGGTCTCTTGTCCGGCGGGGGTTGGGAACCCCTGATAAGAGTAATTAAATCCTCAGCCATTTTGAGCATCTGCTTTTTAGGCATGGGGCCTGGAGATGGGCCCTGTGCAACAGGCCTCTTGGAATGCATGGCTGATTTAGACTTAGTAAAGGCCTTTATGGAAAAGGAAGAAGGTCTGAATACACCATGGGTGGAAGTGGACCTGTCCACATTAAGAGGCTCAACACTCACAGTGGCTTCGGTAGCTGTAGTCAGGGTATGGGCCGAGGAACCTGCGGTCTCAGTTACAGAAGACACCGCCAGAGAACTGTCGTCGGTAGTCAGGGGCTGTGTAGGCACCTCGCTGAGAACCGGAGCACGTGTAGCCAGTTTTGGCGTGGTGTCCGTGGAGACCACGGAGCTCGTGTGTCGGTCTTTGTCCTTGCGTTTTTTGGACAAAACAGTAGTCGGAGTCTCCGACGACATTTTATAATTAAAAGCTTTACCAAAAAAGTGCTGGGTGAACTCCGCCTGACGCTTAATAGTGCGTTTATTGAAAGTAGCACAAAAGCGACAGCCCGAGACGTCGTGGTCTGGGCCTAAACAAGGTATACAGAGGGAATGGAAATCCTTATGTGGTATTTGCTTCCCACAAGAAATACAATTGTTAACTTTGTCTGACATCGGTCTGAGGCAAGAAAAGTTTCCCCAACGGGGTACTTAGCTTTAAAGAAGACTTCGGTTTCCAAATTTTCATAATTTCAGGAGCTGGCCAACTGGCGCTTGCGAACGGCTTCTGCTTTGGGCACCATGCGGCAAAAAATACTGAAGAAAATGGCGTCGGCTGTGTCTTGTATACCCCTGTCGCACTGACGTCAGGAAAGAAAGCGACAACAACCGACGCCGGACCTAGACTTTGGAATTCGGCCGACCGAGGACCCGCCTGACGGCAGGAGAACCCATCTGTTATGACTGCAGCTGTATGCACGATGAACATCTGCTTCGGGCACCGTGCGGCAAGAAAGACTGAAGAAAATGGCGTTGGATGCATCCTGTATACCCCTGGCGCACTGACGTCAGGGAAGAAGTGACAGCAACCGACACCGGACCAAGAGTTTGGAACTCTGCTCGACCGCGGGACCGCCTGATGGCAGAATAACCCAAGTGTAATGACTGCAGCAGTGTAACACGATGAACATCTCCATTGCTTAGATCTCTGCATTCCCTGGGGCTGCAGTCTGGGGGGGGGTCTGCTTAGCCTGGGTCTGGGCTGCGCTGGTCTGGAGGGGGCAGGAAAGGACCAGTACTTGGAGGGGCAATGCCTACTGAACCTCGGAGGCTGGACCCGTAAGAAGTCTTTAACTGTCTGCATAGATTTAGCTTTTTCTTCCATCTTTAAGACCTCTTCTGCCTAGGTGCCAAATAAATTGTCTTTGTTCAATGGTGCGTCTAATAATTTGGATTTGGCATGGTCTGGCAAGGTCTGTTCCTTAAGTTAAGCATGCCTTCTAAGGACAGAACCAGTGACTGCGGCCCTGCAAGATGCTTCTAGGGAGTCAAAGCCACATTGCAAGGTGTGCTTAGTAACTTGACTTGCAGAATGCATTAGCTCTTGTAATTCTTTATTTTCTACACAAGCAGGAAAGGAAGATATTTTTTTGTTTGAGGAGTTCCATAGTATGCTGCTGATATTTCAGCATGTGGAACTGGCAATTTAATGTTCTAATAGCAAGAGTAGCAGAGGTGTATACTTTTTTACCGCATCTGTTTAAAGCTCAGGAATCCCTGTCCAAGGGGGTGGGATTCTTAGCTGAGGTTGCTTTAATTCCTTTAGGTCCTTGACAGATGACCTCTGGGTCAGCAGTAGGATTTTTGAAAAGGAATTTCTGAAAGTCAGGGACTCTGTAATACCTGTCAGGTTTCCTGGGAGCAGAAGGAACGGTGTTAGGAGTCAAACTGGATTCCATAAAAACATCATCCACAACATCCAGGACAGGAGGAATGGCCAAATGTCTGTTCTATGGTAAATCTAAGAATTCCCTGAGTCTCTTTTGACCAAGGATAGTCTTGACATTCCCATTGGAAATGATCCCTTAAAGTATTAAGGGTTTCCCCAAATGAAAAATCCTCAGGTGGAGAGGCAGAAGAAATGGATTCCTCTGCATCAGAATCCCCATAAGCAGAGTGGGGTTGCATGTCTTCATATTCACAAGCATCAGAGTCATCAGACTCCTGTTCAGATAAAACTACTGGGGACAAGTCTCTTCTTTTGGAAGGGGTAGCCTGGCTTCCCATAATAAGCATAATAAGGTCTTCCACCATTTTAAGCATTTGAGATTGAGGCAAGCAAGCAGGTGCTTGAGCTTGGGTCGTCGTTATTTTTGGGGCATAGTTCATACCCTGGGCCTTAGAAACTCTGTAGTTTCAGAAATAACTGAAGATGTAAAAGAAGTTGTCGGGCTGTGTCGAGTACTGGTAGTGCGAAGTACTTCCTCGGAAGCCGTTGCCTGCTCAGTGGCTCCAGACCCATCCAAGGTAGAGACATAGTGCAGTTGTGTACACTTACCATAAATGTAGATGTTCGAGTGTATTCACTGTTGCAGTCATTACATTTGGGTAATCTGCAGGCGGGTTGCCCTCAGTCGGCCTGAATTCCAAAGTCTTGGGTCCTGCATCGGTTACTGTCTCCTCTTCCATGACGTCAGGTCGTCAGGGGTATAAAACATGCAGCCGGCGCCATTTTCTTTAGTTTTTCTTGCCCCTGATGTCAGGTGCCCCCAAAAAGGTAGCAAATATATATATATATATATATATATATATATATATATTACATACACATACACATGCATGAATATAAATTTTACCTTCATCTACAAGCAAATACATCACATAGGTTGTAGAAGATAGAGAAGGAAAGATAAACTCCAGAATGACAGGGGGATGGCGGGAGGGTAACCTGGACTGCAACAGTCAGTACACTCGAACATCTAGATTTATGGTAAATGTACACAACTGTACTATGTTCTTCGTGTTTCACTGTTGCAGTCATTACATTTGTTTAGAATCCCAAAGCTATGGTTGGGGGACTGGAGCTAAACAGCATTAGGAGCGGCTATAAGGCCCTGCAGAACTGTAGTGGCAAAGCCTGCTCTAGATTTAGAGTAAAGAGGCAAATGATAATGCTTTGTAAAGGTGTAAACAGAACTCCAAGTAGCAGCCTCTAGAATGTCTTTGGTTGGTACTCCCCTTAGAAAGGCTGCTGAAGTAGCTGCAGCTCTAGTGGAATGAGACCTAATGCCCTTGGGCACAGGTTTACCATGGTGCAAGTAGCAGAAACGGATGCAGTGGCTTACCACTTTGAAATTGTTTGCTTTGAAATAGCCTTGTCCTCTGATCCAGCAGCATATGTGTCACTAGTAATTGCTCAGTTTTTCTTAGAGCTTTAGTCCTGCTTAAGTAGAATCTTAGTTGTCTGTGTACGTCCAAGGAATGCAGAATTCTCTCCCCCTTGTACTGCGGATTTGGATAAAAGGTTGGCAGATGAATAGTTTGGTTAAGAGCCACACAAACCACCTTAGGCATAAAAGTAGGATTTGTCCTCGGAGAAACCCTGTCTGGGTAAAATATGATTAAAGGCTCTACAGCCATTAGGGCCTGTAGCTCTGAAACTCTTCTTGCTGAAGTAATTGCTAGTAGTAGAGCTGTTTTCCATGATAAGAACTTTATATCAGCGGTAGCAGCTGGTTCAAATGGAGGCAGGGTGAGCTTTTCTAACACATAATTGAGGTCCAATGCAGGCAATGGTGACCTTCTAGGAGGCCTTAAATTTTTGGATCCTCTAAGACACTGCTTTAGTAAAGGATGAGAAAAGATTGGTGGCTCTGTATTGTAATGAGCCGAGACGGCAGAGGCATGGATTTTAATTGATGAGAAAGATAGGCCTTTGTCAAGCATCTCAGTTAAGTATCGCAATATTTGAGGAATATTTGGTTCTGCTGTATTAGTTCCTTGTGCTTGATTCCAAGCACAGAATCTCTTCCATTTGTCAGCATAAGATTTTCTAGTACTAGGCCTTCTGGCTTCCAAAATGACATCCATCACAGCTTTACTGAGAGGTACTGTTTTTATGACTACATGATCAGCCATGCTGCCAGGTTCAGAGTCTGTAGTTGATTGTGCAGGATCTGATTGTTTTGCTGGGACAGTAACTGTGGTCTTAGAGGCAAGGTCCAAGCTGGGTATTGAGACAAGTTCCTTAGGATTGGGTACCAGTATTGGTGGGGCCAGTCCGGGGCAATTAGTATCATCTTTGGTTTCTCTTGTCTGACTTTTAGGAGGACCTTGGGGAGAAGAGGCAGAGGAGGAAAGACGTAAACTGATAGGTTTTTCCAACTGAAGGATACGGCATCCACTTTCCATGCTTGTCTGTGATAAGTCCTTGTGCAGAATCTTTTCAATTGATAATTTTGAGGAGAGGCAAATAGATCTATGTCTGGGCTCCCCCATTTCTCTGTTATCATGCTGAAGACTTGTGGATTTAGTTTCCACTCGTGAGGGTCCATAAGGTTTCTGCTTAAATTGTCTGCCAGAGTGTTTTGATTTCCTGGCAGGAATTGGGCTTGAAGATGTATCTGGTAGGTCAAAGCTGTGTTCCACAGAGCCATTGCTAATTTGCAGAGGGGGTATGAGTGTGTGCCCCCTTGTTTTTTTTTATATACCACATGACTGTGCTGTTGTCCATCTTTATCAGTAGTTGTCCTGGATGAAGTAAGTCCTTGAAGGCTGTTAGGGCATTTTGAACAGCTAGCATCTCTTTCTGGTTGATATGAAGATGCATTTGTTTTGGTGACCATAAGCCCTGAATGCATCTTCCTGCCATGTGGGCCCTGGAGGCATAATGTGATGCGTCTGTTGTCATGATTTGGCTGGCAGGGGGGTAGAGTGAATGGCCGTCCCATGTTTTGGTGACATGCCTTTGCCCACCATAGAAATTCCTGTTGCAGGCAGGGAATGAGAGGAATCATTGTTTCCAGACTGTGAGAATGTTGACTCCATAAACTTTTTAGGTACCATTGAAGTTTCCTCACATGCAGTCTTGCATATGGAAATCAGTAGTATGCAGGGTGCCATGAAGCCCAGAGCCTGCAGAATTTGTCTTGCAGAAGACTGGGTTTTTGTTGCCATCAGTTTGAAGTAAGTAGTCAGTTGCCTTTGCTTGTCTGGCATGAGGTAAGCCATCTGGGCAGTTGTATTCAAGCTTGCACCCAATAATGTTTTCTTTTGAGAGGGTACCAGTTGTGATTTCTTTTTGTTTATTGTGTACCCATGGCATGTTAGAAGCCTTTTCACAAATGCCAGGTATCGAAGAAGAGTGTCCTTGTTCTCTGCTTGAATGAGACAGTCGTCCAAGTAAGGATATATTTGCATACTTTTTTGTCTGCAAAATGCAATTACTCGTGCCAGGCATTTTGTAAAGACCCTGGGCGCAGTAGATAAGCCAAAGGGCAGTGCAGAGAATTGGTAATGCATTAAGCCAGCCTTGAATCCGAGGTATCTTCTGCATGACTGTCTTATTAGGACGTGCAGGTATCTCTTTTAGGTCTACAATCACCAGCCAAGCATTCTTGCCCAGCATGGGCAGAAGCTGCTGCAAAGTCAGCATTTTGAATTTTGGAATGTCCAGGTATGTGTTCAAAATTGATAAATCCAGTATTGGCCACCAGGCCTTGTGCTTTCTGGGTACCAAGAACAGTCAAGTAAAAACCTTGTCCTTTTTCCTGTTCTGGTACCGTCTGAATGGCCCCCATATCTATGAGGGACATAACCTATTGGTGCTGCCAAAAGATAAGTGCTTGGTGAAGGCAGAGGGAAGTCATTGGGATTGCTTTCTATAGGTTTGCTCTTTATCTCCGATTTGGAGGTGGAAGCGCCCCATTGCTTTGACCTGTATGAATCGTGCGCCTGGTATCTGGAACCCTTAGGGTGTCTGGATTTGTCCCTTTGAGCTCTGTCTGACACAGGAAAGGACCAATTTTTGGTAGGCCAGTGTCTACTGAATCTTGGTGGCTGCACTTGTAAGAAGTCTTTAACAGTTTGCATAGACTTAGCTTTGCCTTCCATTTTCTTTAAAACCTCTTCTGCCTTAATACCAAACAGAGAATCATGCTGTAAAGGTGCATCTAGCAATTTAGCTTTAACATGATCAGGTAAATTTTGTTCCTTTAACCAGGCATGCCTCCTAATCACAGATCCAGTAACTGCGGCCCTGCAGAAGGCCTCTACGGAATCAAAACCACATTGCAAAGTATGCTTTCCAACTTGTTCAGCTGCATGCAATAATTCCTGCAATTCTTTATTTTCTGCACATTCTGCAATCAACATCATTTTCTGTTTCAGCAATCCCATAACATGTTGTTGGTACTTATATGACATTGACAGTTTAAAGCCCTGATTGCCAAGGTTGCAGATGTATAAACCTTTTTTCCCTATGAATCTCTGTCAGAGGGGCTAGGATTTTTTGCTATTGAGGCCTTAACTCCCTTTGGACCTGTAAAATAGTTTCAGGATCAGCAGCAGGGTTTCTAAATAAAAATTTGTTTGAGTCAGGGACCCTGTAATATCTGTCAGGCTTGCTGGAGGTAAGGAGTCAGGGAACAAGCTTGACTTCGAAAACACATCACCCACAATGTCTAAAACAGGGGGAATGGCTAAAGACCTGTTCTGAGGGAGAAGGAGGAAATCCCTGAGCCTCTTTTTTGATTCTGAGTAGTCTTGACTCTCCCCCAGTGAAAATGCTCCCTCAAAGTATTCAAAGTTTCTTCAAATGAATAATCCTCAGGAGGAGATGCAGAAGGAATAGACTCATCGGCATCAGAATTCTCATAGGGAGGTATAGATAATTCCTGATCAGAAGAGGAATCAGAAGAAATAGAAACCTGATCTGAAGATTCATAATCAGTGTCTTGTCTAGGCCTCTTATCAGGAGGGGGATGGGTACCCCTGATCAAGGTAATAAGGTCTTCAGCCATTTTGATCATCTGTTTTTTAGGCATAGAGGCCTGTGCACGTGGCTCATGCGTTGTTTTTTTTAGTTTTAGAAGTTGCTTTTGTCATTGGTTTTGCAGCTGTCATTGGTTTGATATACAAATGTTGAGGTCTGAATACACCCTCAGAAGCCGATGCCTGCTCAGTGGCTCCGGACCCATCCGAGGGAGACACATCCGTCGGTCCAATACCTTGAGTATCTTGTGGCATGCTAGACTCCACATGGGTGTCGGTAGAGGCCTGAGACTCGAAGGTAGCGGGTATAAGGGGGTTGCAAAAGCACCTCACTGAGTACCGGCGACTGGCTTAGGAGAAGCTTCATCATCGGTTTTGGATCTCAACTGCCTTTCTCTGTCCTTTTCTTTGCATTTTTTATGTACTCCAGTAGTCGGGTTGCTATCTGATGACATATCTGGGTAGTTAAATCTGTTTCCAAAATACTTTGATGCAAAAATATACCGATGCTTAATAGTGCGTTGGTTAAATCTAGCACAAAACTGACAGCCAGGCACTTTGTGATCAGGGCAAGAAAAAAGTTTCCCCAACGGGGTACTTAGCTTTAGTGAAGACTTCGGTTCTGAAACTCAAATTCGAATATTTCAGTAGTCGGCCGACCGGCACTTGTGAAATGCTTCTGCTTCGGGCACTACGCGGCAAGAAAGACTAAAGAAAATGGCGTTGGCTGCATGTTTTATACCCCTGACGTCATGGAAGAGGAGACAGCAATCAACGCAGGACCCAAGACTTTGGAATTCAGGCCGACTGAGGGCAACCTGCCAGCAGATTATCCAAATGTAATAACTGCAACAGTGAAACATGAACATCCATAGGATCCTTAGTTAAAGAAGAGTCTCGTGACATATCGGACTCCGAAAGGGTCTCAGTAGCGGCCTGCGAATCCACAGAAGTGGGCAACACGGGCTGCGAAAGCGCCTCACTGAGGACCGGAGAACTGACAACTAGCTTAGCGGAAGAGTCGTCGGCAGTTTTGGATCTGTCCAGTCTGTCTCTGTCTTTATCCTTAAGTTTTTTCAGAAGATCGGTAGTCGGATGGCTTACCGAAGTCATATCGGAATTTGAGGACTGAAAGCAAAAATATCTAACTACAATAAAGGCCAGACAAAGTATAGTTCTGGCGTTGAACAAAGCACAAAAGCGACAGCGAGGGATGTTGTGGTCTGGGCCTAAACAAGTGACGCAGTAAGAATGGAAGTCTCAGTGTGGTATTTGCTTTCCACGGTGAGACAATTAACTTTTTCTGACATCGCTTAGAGCAAGAAAAAAAGGATCCCCAACAGGGTACTTAGCTTTAATAGACTTCAATTTCAATTCGGAAATGAAAACTCAGGTAGCGGCTGACCGGTAGTCGTGTGAACTGCTTCTGCTTCGGGCTCCTCGGCAAGAGAGACTGATGTAATGGCGTCAGCTGCCTGATTTTATACCACTGACGACCCAACGTCAGTCCTGGAGTGACAGCAACCAACGGAGAAATACAAAGCCTCTGGTATTCGGGCCGACTGAGGGCTACCCCTGGCAGGATTAACCAAATGTGATGACTGCAACAGTGAAAAACAAAGAACATCACAAAGTTGCTCAGATTTCCTAATATCTTTAGTCTTGTCTAAATAATATCTGACCTGTCTATACAAAATCCAAATAATGGTGAATCCTCTCTCTACTATTTTCAGAAG
The DNA here is from genome assembly GCF_019279795.1 of Protopterus annectens. Classification (NCBI taxonomy): domain Eukaryota; kingdom Metazoa; phylum Chordata; order Ceratodontiformes; family Protopteridae; genus Protopterus; species Protopterus annectens. Next base: position 395,708,692 of record NC_056748.1, on the reverse strand, counting down.
AAAAGAACGAAGGAAGATGGATGGTCTGATTCAAAGGCACATCACTGACCATTTTAGGCATAAAAGAAGGATTAGTCCTAACAAATACACTGTTTCTGTGAAAAAACAGAAAAGGAGGAAAGTACAGTTTTGTACAATTACCATAAATGTAGATGTTCGAGTGTATTCGCTGTTGCAGTCATCACCTGCGGGTTATCCCTGCTGTGATAGCCCTTGGCCGGCCTGAATACCAGCATCAATGTTTTTCTGCATCGGCTGCTATCTCTTGCTGACTGACGACAGGTCGTCAATGATATAAAGGAAGGCAGCTGATGCCATTACATCAGTTTTTCTTGCCCTAACCAGTCACAGGCCCAAGTAAATATGGTAAAGTGGTCCTAGTGGCTAAAAGTCACAGTTAGAAGCTCAAGTCTCCATAAAGAAGACATAAGGGGGAAGGAGGGAGGGAAACCAGGACTGCAACAGTGAATACACTCGAACATATACATTTATGCTAAGTGCACACAACTATACTATGTCCTTCATGTTTCACTTTTGAAGTCATCACCTGTGGGAGGATTCCCAAAGCTGAGGAGAGGGGTGATAGGATTAGTAAGAGACCCAGGAATGGGTCAGCATGCCCTGCAGAACTGCAGGGGCAAGCCCTGCCCTAGACTTAGAAAATAGAGGTAGGTGGTAATGCTTGGTAAAGGTAAGGACAGAAGTTCAAGTGGCAGCTTCCAGGATGTCCCTGGCAGGAACTCCTCTGAAGAATGATATGGAAGTGGAGGCTGCCCTAGTGGAATGTGTTCAAATAGACTTGGGGGGGGGGGGTTCCCATGCAATCTGTAGCAGAAATGGATACAGTGTGAAATCCATTTGGAAATGGTTTGTTTGGAAATGGACTTCCCCTCTGCCCCTGGAGCAAAGCTGACAAGTAGTTGGTCTGTTTTGCTGAAGGGTTTAGTATGGTCCAGATAGTATCTGAGCTGTCTGTGCACATCTAGCGACTGCAGAATTCTTTCCCCCTTGTTTTAAGGGTTAGGAAAGAAGGTTCGTAGATGTATGGTCTGGTTGAGAGTTACATTAGATACCATTTTGAGAATAAAGGAGGGATTATCCCTCAGGGAGATGCTCTCTGCATGGATGATGATGAAGGGCTCAATGGCCAGCAGTGCCTGAAGTTCTGAAACCCTTCTGGCTGAGGTGATAGCTAGGAGAAAAGCAGTCTTCTAGGAGAAGTATCTTAGTTCTGCTACAGCAGCAGGTTCAAAGGATGGTAAGATTAGTTTTCCCAAAACATAATTCAGGTCCCAGGCTGGAGTGGGTGGCCTTCTGGGAGGTCTGATTTTAGAAGCCCCTCTGAGGAATTGTTTAATCAAAGATGGGAGAACAGGAGCTGCTCTGCATCAAAATGTGCTGAAATGGCTGAGGCGTGGATTTTAATAGAGGAGAAGGAGAGGCCACTATTAGGTAGCTCCGCTAGGTAGTCAAGGATAAGAGGAATGGAAAGTTGTGAGGTACTGCCCCCTGTGGACTGGCTCTAGGAGCAGAATTTTTTTCCATTTTCTTGCGAAAGATTTTCTGGTGCTGGGCCTTCTGGCCTCTGTGATAATGTCTATGACCTGTTTGCCTAACAGGGGCCCCTTGTTTGAGTATTAGCCATGCTGATAGTTTGACAGTCTGCAAGTCTGTGTGCAGCATCCCCTCCACACACCTGAATCAAGAGGTCTGAGATCCGGGGAAGCTGACTGGGAGGCTGTCAGGTCAGGCTGTGCAGTAAGGGGTTCCGATGTTGTCTGGGCCAATTTGGCGCAATGAGGATGGCCTTTGGTCTCTCCTCCCTTATTTTGTTCAGTACCTTGGGAATAAGAGGCAGAAGAGGGAATGCATACACATAGAGGGTGTTCCAGGGGAAGGTCAAGGCATCCATTTTCCATGCTAGGTGGTGATACCCCCTGGTACCGAATTTTTTCAGCTGATGGTTGACATAGAGGGTGTTCCAGGGGAAGGTCAAGGCATCCATTTTCCATGCTAGGTGGTGATACCCCCTGGTACAGAATTTTTTCAGCTGATGGTTGACATGTGAAGCAAAGAGATGCACCTCCGGAGTCCCCCATGCCTGTGTGATTTGTAAAAAGATTTTTCTGTGGAGCTACTATTGGGGGTCCACTAAGTTTCTGCTTAAGTGGTTGCCAGGGTGTTGTTGATCCCTGGTAGGTACTGGGCTATTAGGTGTAATCCCATGGAAGAGGCTGTCAGCCAGAGGTTCATGGCTAGCCTGCACAGAGAGTAAGATTGGGTCCCACCCTGTTTGTTGATGTACCACATTACTGTGGTGTTGTCTGCTTTGATTAGGAGAACCCCTGGCTTGAGATGTGGTTTGAAGGATGTCAGAGCCTTTTGTACTGCCATCATTTCCTTCTGGTTGATGTGTAAGGGAAGGTGCTGGGCATCCCATAGACCTTGGGTGCACCTGCCTTCTAGGTGAGCACCCCAAGCTATGTTTGAGACAGTGGTGGTAATGGTCTGCCTGGTTGGACGGAGAGTGAAGGAATGACCCTTGTTCTGGGACAGGCCCCTGCCCACCAGAGAAACTCAGCCCTTATAGAAGGGATGGAGGGAGAGAGGTCTCTAGAGGATGAGAGTGCTGACACCAAAGGTTCTTTAGGTACCACTGAAGTTTTCTCATGTGAAGCCTGGTCAGAGGAATTAGAAGGTTGCAAGATGCCATGTACCCCAAGGCTTGCAGGAACCGTCACAGTGAGGTTACTTCTGGAAACCAGCTGCGTAAAACAGAGAGGCAGAAAGCTCTGCTTTTCTGGGGATAGGAAGGCTATTTGGGATGCTTGTGTCCAGCAGTGCTCCCAAGAAAATGAGCTTCCTGGAGGGTGTTTGCTTTGATTTCCTCTCATTGATGCTGTTCCCTAAGGAGGGTTTTGACAAAGAGGCGGTCCTTGAGGAGCTTTTCTTTACAATCTGCCTGAATGAGGCAGTCGTTCAGATAAGGGTAAATCTGTATATTTTTCTGTCTGCAAAAGGCTATGGCTGGGGCTAAGCATTTGGTGAATACCCTGGGAGCAGTAGATAAGCCAAAGGGTAGCGCAGATAACTGAAAGCCTTGTGAGCCTGCTCTGAAGCAAAGGAATTTCCTGCAGGATTCCCTTATGGGGATGTGGAGGTAGGCATCTTTTAGATCTGGGGTAACTAAACAGACATTTTTTGTCAACACAGGCAGCAGCTGCTGCAAAGTTAGCATTTTGAATTTTGGGATCACCAGGGAGGTGTTCAGAAAGTACAGTCGTGTGCATTTACCATAAATGTAGATGTTCGAGTGTATTCAATGTTGCAGTCATTACATTTAGTTATCTGCTTGCTGGTAGCCCTCAGTTGGCCTGATTAACAAAGTCTTGGGTCCTGCGTCGGTTGATGTCCATTCTTCCATGACATCAGGGGTATAAAACATGCAGCCAACGCCATTACATCAGCTTTTCTTGCCCCAGATGTCATGTGCTCCCCTAATGGGAAGCAATTAAATATAAAAGTACAAAGATATACCTCCAACAAAAAAGCAAATGCACCAACAAGGCTTTTAAGCATAGTAAAGGAAAGTAGAGGTATAGTCAAAAGAAGTTAGGGGGATGGAGGGAGGGTAACCAGGACTGCAACAGTGAATACACTCGAACATCTACATTTATGGTAAGCGTACACAACTGTACTATGTTCTTCGTGTTTCACTGTTGCAGTCATTACATTTGGGTAGATTCCCAAAGCTATGGTTGGGAGGAGGAATTTAGATAGCATTAGGGTCAGCTATAAGGCCCTGCAAGACTGCAGTGGCAAAACCAGCTCTGGATTTAGAGAAAACTGGCAAATGATAATGCTTGGTGAAAGTATGTACAGAACTCCAGGTAGCAGCTTCTAGGATGTCCCTGGTAGGGATGCCTCTGAGAAAGGCTGTATAGGTAGATGCAGCCCTGGTGGAGTGAGGTCTGATCCCCTGGGGGGGTGGGTTTTCCATGGTGTTTAAAGCAGAAATGAATGCAATGGCTTATCCATTTAGAAATGGTTTGCTTTGAAATAGCCTTCCCCTCTGCCCCTGCAGCAAATGCCACCAGCAGTTGTTCAGATTTCCTTTGAGGTTTAGTCCTGTCCAAGTAGAATCTAAGTTGTCTGTACACATCTAAGGAATGCAGTATGCGTTCCCCTTTATTCTGTGGATTGGGAAAGAAGGTTGGCAAATGAATGGACTGATTAATAGCCACAGTGGATACCACCTTGGGCATGAAGGATGGATTGGTTCTGAGGGACACCCTGTCCGCATGAAAGATGATGAAAGGCTCCACTGCCATAAGGGCCTGTAATTCAGATACCCTTCTAGCTGAAGTGATCGCTAAAAGGAAAGCTGTTTTCCAAAAAAGAAATTTTAAGTCTGCAGTAGCAGCTGGCTCGAAATGAGGTAGAGTCAGCTTCTCCAAAACAAAGTTAAGGTCCCAGGCAGGGGCAGGAGCTCTCCTGGGTGGTCTCAAGTTCTTTGCCCCTCTGAGATACTGCTTGAGCAGAGGGTGAGAGAAGAGGGGTGGTTCTGTGCTACAGTGAGCTGAAATAGCTGAGGCGTGGATTTTAATAGAGGAAAAAGATAGGCCCTTGTGAAGCATCTCAGTTAAGTATTGCAAAATCTGAGGTAAATTGGGCGCTGCTGTGCTCATCTCTAAAGACTGGTTCTAGGCACAGAATCTTTTCCATTTGTCGGCATAAGATTTTCTAGTACTAGGTCTTCTAGCCTCCAAGATGACATCCAACACAGGATTGCTGAGGGATGATAAGGGTGAATTAACGTGATTAACCAGGCTGCAACGTTGAATGTTGGAAGCTGAGGGTGAAGAATTTGGTTCTCCTGCTGAGACAGCAGGGAAGGGGTCTGAGGCAGGTGCCATGGATATACTTGCGACACACTGCGCAGGAGTGGGTACCAGTGTTGGCGCGGCCAGTCTGGAGCAATCAAAATCATCCTTGGTTTGTCCTGTTTGACTTTCAGCAGAAAGTACAGTTGTGCACACCTACCATAAATGTAGATGTTCGAGTGTCTTCACTGTTGCAGTCATGACTGTAGGGTTCTCCCCTGCCGGCAGGCAGTCCTCGGTCGGCCAGAATCCCAAAGTCTGGGTCCGGTGTCGGCTGTTCAACCATGCTCCCTGACGTCAGAGCGCCAGGAGTACAAAGCTGACAGCCGACACCATCTTCTCCAGTTTTTCTTGCCCCAGATGTCAGGAGTCCCAAAATGAGAAAGGTACCATATCCTTTGCAAATACACCTCAGAAGAATGGTGAAAAAAGGAACCACACAAAAGTAAAAATAAGAGGGGACAGGAGGGAGGGAAACCCAGACTGCAACAGTGAAGACACTCGAACATCTACATTTATGGTAGGTGTACACAACTGTACTATGTTCATCGTGTTTCACTGTTGCAGTCATGACTGTACGGTAGAATCCCAAAGCAGAATGAAAGGGAGGTGGTCATAAAGTAGAAGGGGTGGCTAGGCCCTGCAAGACTGCAGAGGCAAAGCCTGCCCTAGACTTAGAGTAAAGAGGTAAATTGCAGTGCTTAGAAAAAGTATGCACTGAACTCCAAGTTGCAGCTTCCAAAATATCTTTGGTAGGAACTCCCCTGAGGAAGGCCGCAGAAGTGGCAGCAGCTCTGGTGGAATGAGTCCGTATACTCCCTGGGATTTGCTTTCCATGGTGTGAATAACAAAATCTGATTCCATGAGCAATCCATTTAGAAATTTAGAAGTTATGTACTTACCATAACGTTCCATCTGAGTAGGTGGATTCATTTGTCTGCAACCTGTGGGTATGGATCTGATATCGGATCCGAACCGGCATGGTTTATCCAGCTATGGATCCGAGCTCCTAGCTCCTCCCCTCACCCATAATGCCCTGCTCTCCCTACATGACCTCAGATCGAGTTTGCCCTGCACCAAATACCCTAACCAAAGGGTAACACACCCTATGCAGGAAACTGACAAGGCCAGGGGGATAGGAGGGTGGGATGGTTGCAGACAAATGAATCCACCTACTCAGATGGAACGTTATGGTAAGTACATAACTTCTAAATCTGAAGTAGGAGAATTCATTTGTCAGCAACCTGTGGGACAGAGTCCCCAGCTACCTGAATCTTGGGTGGCCATCATGGAAGGATATTCCAGAGCACCGCGGAGCCAAAGGATGCTCTACCTCTAGAAGTGACGTCCAGCTTGTAATGAGTAATAAAGGTATGAGATGAAGCCCAAGTGGCTGCTGAACAAATGTCATCCAGAGGAACCCTAGACTTAAAGGCCGCTGAAGTAGAGACAGACCAGGTCGAATGAGCATGGACTCCCTCCGGTGCGGGCCTCCCAGAGGCTTGGTACGCCAACAGAATACACTGAGAAATCCAGCGTGACAAAGAAACATTGGAAATTGGTTTGCCCAGATTGAATTTGGCAAAAGAAATGAACAACTGGTCTGATTGCCTATGACCAGCTGTCCTATGAAGGTAAAAACGAAGCTGCCTGTGAACATCCAAGGAATGCAGCTTGTATTCACCTTTGTTTTGATACTTAGGGAAGAAAACAGGAAGGTTGATGGACTGGTTAATGTTAGCTTCCAAAGCTACTTTAGGAAGAAAGGAGGGATTGATCCTGAGGTACACCCGGTCCGGATGAAAAATCAAATAAGGCGGTTTCATGGACAGGGCCTGAAGCTCTGAAACTCTCTTAGCCGAAGTAATGGCTACCAAAAAAAACAGTCTTAAAGGACAAGTATTTAAGATCGACTGTGGCCGCAGGTTCGAAGGGGGGAACGGTCAAGGCCTGAAGTACCAAGGAAAGATCCCACGGGAGAACCGTTTCTTTGACAGGGGGTCTGAGCAAAAGGGTGCCTTTTAGGAAGGTTTTGCATAACTTAGCCGACATAAGAGACCCTGAATCGTGTCCGACATGGTAATGAGATATGGCTGCCAGCTGAACTTTGACCATGGAACTACTGGCGCCATCATTAAAGAGAGTAGTAAGGAAATCTAGAACCAAAGGAAGGGGAACCGTGAAAGGATCTAGGCCTTGCCGCTCTGCCCAAATGGAGAAACGCTTCCATTTACTGCGGTAAATTTTTCTGGTAGAGGGGTTGTGGGCCGCTACCAGAATGGCCTTAACTGGGGACGAGATACCGGGAGTCCTGATTATGAGTGGAGCTGGAGCAACCAAGCAGTCAACTTCAGGTTGTCCAGGTTCGGATTTGGCAGGTTCGATGGGTGTGATATCGGATCCGGAATGGGATCTAGAATCCAAGGTGGATTCACTGAATGAGACCTTAGGTAAGGGAACCAGATCTGTCGAGGCCAGAACGGGGCAATGAGGATCATTCTGCACCCCAACCGAGAGGCTTTCTGAAGTACTTGTAGCATCAGAGGTAGAGGGGTATCGTAAAGAAGACCGGGAGGCCAAGCATGCACCAGAGCGTCTCGGAGAATCCCCTGGAGGGATTAGAGCGAAAAACTGTCGACTTGGCGTTTAAAGGAGAAGCAAAGAGATCGCAACAGGGGTCCCCACTGTGAAGATACGTTCGCTACTTGAGAATTGAGAGACCACTCGACGGGGAGAGAATGGTGCGACTGTGCTTGTCCGCTACGATGTTGGTCCGACCCGGAATATGCATTGCGATGAGAAAGCGGTTGGTGGAGATCACCCATTCCCACACTCTCATGGCTTCTCGACAAAGGTTAAGACCTGGTTCCCCCCGTTTGTTGATGTACCAGACCACCGACATGTTGTCTGATTGAATCGCAATTGTTCCCAGGGGAAGGAGGGCCTGAAGTGCTTGCAACGCCAAGAGCACCGCCCTCATTTCCAGAACATTGATATGCAGGGAGGTCTCTGAATCGCTCCACGTGCCTTGGACCATCCGCCCAAAATGCCCCCACCCCACCCGAGGGAGGCGTCCATGGTCACCGTGGCGAGAGGGGAGATGCACAAAGGGCGCCCCTGTGGAGGTCCGGAGAATGGAGCCACCACAAGAGAGACCGCTTGCAAGCCTTGCTGATTGCAATGGGATGATGCAGGGGGAGGGAGAGAAATGACCATTGCGCCTGAAGTGTCCATTGAAGCACCCGCATGTTCAAGCGGGCGTGCAGAAGAAGAGTAATCGCTGCCGCCATAGACCCTAGTGCCCTCAGGATCAATTCCGCAGGTGTTGAGCTGGAGTGAAGGATGGCCCGCACCTGGAGTCGCAGATTCCGAACCCTGTCGGTTGTGAGAAAGGCTGTTAAATTTCTTGTGTCTAACCTGGCTCCTATAAATTCTATTGTTTGAGTAGGGACCAGGCTGGACTTTTCTATGTTTACCGTGATGCCTAGCTTGGGAGCTAGACGAAGGAAGGAGTCTCTTGCCAAAGAGAGTAGATGCCTTGTTGGGGCAGTGAGAAGCCAGTCGTCTAGGTACGAAAAGACCTGCACCCCCTGAAGCCTCAGGTGGGCTGCAACCACTGCTAACACTTTGGTGAACACCCTGGGGGCTGTGGTGAGACCAAACGGAAGGACCCTGAACTGGTAGTGACTGGCTCCCAGCCGGAAGCGAAGAAACCTCCTGGATCATCTGTCCATCAGAATGTGGTAGTACGCATCCTTGAGGTCTATAGAGTACACCCAGTGATTCTCCCCTAGAAGGGGGAGGATGGACTGCAAAGTGACCATCCGGAACTTCTCTTTGGGAACTGACAGGTTCAACAGGGACAGGTCTAGAATGGGCCTTAGGTCCCCCGTCTTTTTTGGCACTAAAAAGAACCTGGAGTAGAACCCTGATCCGATCTGGTCTGGGGGCCGGGCTGGATGGCTCTTTTTCTCAGCAGATGGCCAATTTCTGCTGAAGCAGCCTCCCTCTGATCGGGTGGAACATCGGGGGGGATTTTTAACTTTGGGACATGAAGAAAGGGGATCTTGTAACCTCTGGATATAATCCGGAGTACCCAGCGGTCCGATGTAATGGACTCCCATGCCGCTAGGTGCTGCGAGAAACGTCCCCCGACTGCCTCCAGAGTGGAGCAGTCCGGCAACCCCTCAGGGTTCCTGCGTGGGCCGTTCAGAGAAAGGTTCCCTGGACCCAAAGTTCCTGGGAGCCCCTCTGCCCCTAGGGCGGCGTCCTCCCTGTCCTCCTCTGCCGCGGAAGGACTGGTTGTCCGGAGCGGGGTGGGAATGCTGCGACTTCCGGAACCACTTCTTCTTCTGGCCCTTTTGGTTCCTGGAGTAGGACCTCTGGGGCACAGAGAAGCGGACTCCGACAGCAGACAGCGTCTTCCCGTCCTCCTCGCTCTGAACCAAGGTATCGCGAACTGTCTTGCCAAAAAGGGCAGAACCGTCAAAGAGGGCGTTCGCAAATGATGCCTTGAAGGGCTCCATAAAATCGCAGTGGCAGAGCCAGGCCTGCCGTCTTGTGACTAGGCCCGCTCCCGCAGCTCTAGCGGCTCCCTCGGTAGCATGGGAAAGTAACCGCATAGAGGTGTTAGTCACAGAACGAAGAGTGACCATACGAGTGGAGTGCATAAGTTTGTCCTCCTCCGATATGGACTCAGGGGGGGATGCAGCATATTCCTTGATAAGATCGCGCTGCATCCTAATGACGTGTGCCAAATAGTTGAGCGTCCTCACTGAGAAGGTCGCTGAACTAAAGATTCGCTTCCCCAAACGGTCCATCACCCGAGACTCCTTGCTCGGGGGATGGACTGAGGGACTCTCCTGGGCGAGTTCCCTCTTAGTGGCTGCTGCCGACAACATGGCATCTACTGGGGGGGGTCCGTTGCTCCAGTGGGCACAGTCAGCAGGGGGGCTAAGGATCCTGTCGGGCCTCTTAGGGATTGGCTCCACGGTGTCCGGGTCCCTCCACGCCCTCATGGTAATAAGGTCCACCAGGGGGTTGGCAGAGGGGGTTGGCAGGAGGGGACATCCAAGAGGTAGACGGGCCCACTTCAAATGCCTCCAAGAACACTGACTCATCAGAGGAAGACTTTGGGGCAGACCACCCACCTCTAATCCGTAACATTTCCATGATGTCTCCGAAGGAGACATCCTCAGGGGGTGATCTTGGGGAGCCTTCCCCTTCCTCAAAGTCAGTGTCTTCGGTCAAAGACTTGTGGGGAGTCTATGTGCCTCCTCTTACACGAATGCTTGCGAGGTACGCTTCCTCGGGGGGGCTGTCAGAGGAGCCCTCACCAGCAATGTCCAGAACCACAGGAACTGCTTGGGGCAGTGAAGCGGGCTGTCCCAGTGGCCGGGTGATGGAAGCCTGGCCCAGAGCAGATGGAGTGCAGGACGGAGCCGAAGCAAGGGCCGGGGGTCCGGATGCCCTCAACAGAGCCCTCTCCACAACATCAAAAGCAGAGGGGGAGCCAGCCTCGACAATAGGATCCGAAAGTCGGCTCCCCCTCGGATCCGATGAGCGTATCGGAGCCGGTGCCGAGCCCCTCGGATCCGAGGGACCAGTGTGCTCCGACAAGGATGGCGCCGAAGGCACACTGAGTCCCTCGGATCTGAAGCTCGGGCCAAGGCTCCAAGAGGTCGGATCCGACAGACTCGAGGGCAGCGTCGGATCCGAAGTACCCAGTACTGTCGGCGGCGACCCACCCGCGGCTCCGAGGCTGCCCGGCTCCGGGTGCTCCGAACCCAGGTAGTGGGTCGGAGAAAGAGCAATGGGCTTAAAAAAGGGGGTCGAGCTCCCCCCCAGAGGGGGGGAGGCAGGAGCACTCCCAACTGAATCTGGGCCTGGATGAACCTTCACATCATCCGGTCCAGATCAGCATCGGAGAGGCTGTAAGTAGACCTCGACGAGGCTACCGAGGTAGGCCTTGAGTGCCGCCTCGATAGCCTAGAAGGAGGTCGGGTCTCCTCATCCTCAGGCTTCGGTGAAAAGCACGGGGATCGGAGCCGAGGAGGGGGAGAGCCAGCAGCCAGAGAGGCCGGAGGAGAAGCCCGCTTAGCCGGCGAGGCCGAAACGGAGGTCTCGGCCCGCTGCTTGTGGTGCTTCTCTCTCCGGTCCTTTTTCCTGGCTTCCCTCTCCTCCGAACCTTTGGCGGGAGTTTGAATCCCGGGTGGAGGAGGGGGAGCAGGCAAGGCAGGGACTGCCGAAGCAGTGACCACCAAGGGGGCGGGGGCCAAAGCCGAGTCTGGGGGCAAAAGTCCCGCCAAGACCAGCTTCGACCTCCGCTCCTTCAATGCCCTGGGGTTGAACCCTGCACAGATTGAACACCCAGAAGTGAGGTGTTCAACCCCAAGGCATCGAACGCACCGAGTGTGGCCATCAGCAGGGGAAAGCTTATGGCCACACTCGGAGCACTTTGAGAAAATAGCCTTTGGGGCCTCAGACATCACTATTTTTTTTTTTTTTTTTTTTTTAAATAGTAACAAAAAAATAAACACTCACACAAGGGCCCCCCAAAAAAACACACACACACACCAACTACGAACCAGGGAGGGGAGGGTAAAAACTATATTAAATTAACCAGAAAAGGTATAAATAGAAGGGAAACCTATAACTTTCACACAACTAAAAAGTTTTTAAAGTTTTAAAACCCTTTTTATAAAAATACTAAAACTTAGCTTTGGAGCTCTGATGACCCAGCCTTCACCATGCGCGGCAAACTAGATCTGAGGTCATGTAGGGAGAGCAGGGCATTATGGGTGAGGGGAGGAGCTAGGAGCTCGGATCCATAGCTGGATAAACCATGCCGGTTCGGATCCGATATCGGATCCATACCCACAGGTTGCTGACAAATGAATTCTCCTACTTCAGATGGTCTGTTTTAAAATGGCTTTACCTCGGGAACTTGAAGCATAAGAAACAAACAATTGTTCTGATTTTCTGATGTCCTTGGTTCTGTCCAGGTTAAAAGTAGTTGTCTGTGTACATCCAAGGAATGTAAGATCCTTTCTCCTTTACTTTGAGGAGTGGGGAAAAAAGTTGGCAAGTGGATAGTTTGATTTAAAGCCACTTTGGAAACCACCTTAGGCATGAAGGTAGGATTAGTCCTCAAAGAGACCCTGTCTTGATGAAAAATAATATAAGGTTCCACAGCCATAAGAGCTTGTAACTCTGAAACTCTCCTGGCAGAGGTAAGGGCTAACAGGATGGCTGTCTTCCAAGATAAAAACTTGATGTCAGAAGAGGCAGCAGGCTCAAAAGGAGGCAAGGTGAGCTTTTCCAAAACATAGTTGAGATCCCAAGCAGGAATGGGAAGAGATCTAGGAGGTCTTAAGTTCTTAGCTCCTCTGAGAAACTGTCTCATGAGCTGGTGGGAAAAGATTGGAGGGTCTGTATTATAATGAGCGGAAAGAGCAGAGGCATGCATCTTAATGGAAGAGAAAGAGAGACCCTTATGTAAGAGATCTGTCAAGTAAAGTAAAATTAAAGGAATGTTCGGAGGAAGAGGATCAGAATCCTGAGCCTGCATCCAGGAACAAAATCTTTTCCATTTTCCTGCATAAGATTTTCTAGTGCTAGGACATCTGGCTTCTAAAATGACATCCATGACCTGCTTGGGTAAGAGAGAAGAAATCAAAGGCCCTGGATTAACCAGGCCGCCAGGCTGAGAGTGCTGACATGGGAGTGTAGAACCTGACTCTAATGTTGAGACAGAAGGTTCGGAGTTTGTGGTAAGACCCAAGGGGGCTCCAGACATAGGTTTTTCAGAGTGGGGTACCAAAACTGTCGAGGCCAATTTGGGGCCAACAAGATTATCATCTTGGGCTTGTCCTGTTTGATGTTTAATAATACCCCTGGAAGAAGAGGAAGAGGCGGAAAGGCATATCCCGAGAGGTTTCTCCAACTGAAAGATGGTGCCATCCACTTTCCAAGCTAGTTTGTGGAAAGTCCTGGTGCAAAAATTCTGTAGTTGATGATTGAGATGGGATGCAAAGAGATCTATGTGAGGGACGTCCCCAGACTGCTGTTATCATCCTGAATATTTTGGTGTCCAGCATCCATTCGTGTGGATCCGAAAGGTTCCTACTCAGACTGTCTGCCAGGAAGTTTTGCTTCCCTGGTGGAAACTGAGCTTGAAGGTCCAGATTGCAAGCTAGAGCTGTGTTCCATATATCCATGGCTAGTCTTCAAAGGGGGAAGGAATGAGATCCCCCTTGCTTGTTTATGTACCACATAACTGCGGTGTTGTCTGTCCGTAAGTTGTCCTGGTTGTAGAAGATTCCTGAAGGCCATTAGAGCTTTCTGAACGGCTAACATTTCCTTTAAATTGATATGCAGGTGCTTCTGATCCTTTGTTCAAAGGCCCTGCAGACAGTTGCCCTGAAAATGGGCTCCCCAAGCATAATCCGAGGCGTCCGTGGTTAGAATCTGAGTGGCAGGAGGCAGACAGAAGGGTTTCCCTTTGTTTAGAGTACATGCCCTGGACCACCAAAGGAATTCATTTTGAAGACAAGGCAGGACGGAGATCAGTATGTCTAAACTGTGGCAATGCTGAGACCATACACATTTTAGGTACCACTGTATTTTCCTCATGTGTAGTCTTGCATATGGTACGAGAAGGATGCAGGAGGCCATGTAACCCAAAGCCTGCAGGAATCTCCTTGCAGATAGCTGAGTTAAAGTTGCCAAGGTTTTGAAAGTTGAAGCCAGCTGTAATTGTTTTTCGGATGTCAGAAATGCCATCTGGGTTGTGGTGTTTAGAAGAGCACCCAGAAAAGTTATCTGCTGCAAGGGTGTCAAATTTGACTTTATGTTTACAGAGAATCCCAGGAACTTGAGGAGGTTCTGTACAAATTCTAGATGCTGGAGTAAGACATCCTTGCTGTCTGCCTGAATTAGACAATCGTCCAGATAAGGGTAAATTTGAATTCCCTTGAGTCTGCAGTAAGCTACTACTGGAGCCAGGCATTTGGTGAAGACCCTGGGCGCAGTAGACAATCCAAAGGGCAGCGCAGAGAATTGAAAGTGCCTCGATCCGGCCTTGAACCTGAGGTATTTTCTGCGTTCCTGCCTGATGGGAATGTGTAGATATGCCTCCTTTAAATCCAAAGTTACCATCCATGCATCTTTGGACAGCATTGGAAGTAGCTGCTGAAGAGTAAGCATCTTGAATTTTGGAATCTCTAGAAAGGTGTTCAAGACTGACAGATCCAGAATGGGCCTCCATGAGTTTTGCTTCCTGGGGACTAGAAACAGCCTTGAGTAAAAACCTTGTCCCATCTCTGAAGGTGGAACTAGTTCCATCGCTTTCATGGCCAAAAGAGCTTCCACCTGGTTTAAGGCCTCTGTCCATTGATGTTTTGGAAGGTCTGGCCATCCGCTTGGCCTTGGCAGGGAATGAAAATGGAATTTGTAACCTCTTGAAACCACATCCAGAACCCACTTGTCCTGGGTTATACGAGTCCAATTTTGATAAAAAAGAGAGAGTTTTCCTCCGAGAGGGGCTTCCAAGCAAGAAGTTCCTGCAGCCCAACAGAGGGAGTCACTGAGTCTGTTTCCTATGAGTTTGTGACCTGTCCTCTCCTCCCCTAGGGGTGGAAGCAGTCCACTGTCTTGGTCTATAAGAAGCTTGTGTTTGAGGCCTTCCTCGGGAGCATCTATATCTACCCCTCTGAGGCCTGTCTGAAGTGAGAAAGGACCAATTTTTTGAAGGTCAATTCCTGCTAAATCTGGGTGGCTGTACTTGTAAGAAATCTTTAACTGTTTGCATGGATTTCGCCTTGTCCTCCATCTTTTTAATCACCTCTTCAGCGTTTGATCCAAACAAAACATTATGCTGAACAGGAGCATCCAATAATTTAGCTTTTACTTGTTCTGGCAAATTTTGTTCCTTTAGCCATGCATGCCTTCTAATAACTGTGCCGGAGGCAGCAGCCCTACAAGAAGCCTCCAAGGCATCAAATCCACAGTGTAAACCATGCTTCCCAACTTGTTCAGTGGCATGCAATAAATCATGTAATTCCTTATCATCTGCACAGGCAGAAATAGAAGAAAGCTTTTGTTTTAAAACAGACAAGAGAAATTGCTGGTATTTCAGCATATGAAACTGACAGTTTAAAGCCCTAATGGATAAAGTAGCAGAAGTGTACACTTTTTTGCCCCATCTTTCTAAAGATCTAGAATCCTTTTCAGTGGGAATGGGGTTTTTGGCAGAAGCGGCCTTAACTCCCTTAGGACCCTGAGAAATGGTTTCAGGGTCAGCGGCAGGGTTCTTGTATAAAAACTGGTGGGAATCAGGAACCCTGTAATATCTATCAGGCTTAGCAGGAGGAAAAGAGTCAGGGGTTAAGTTAGCCTCCGAAAAAGCATCATCCACAATATCCAAAACAGGAGGAATAGCCAGGGGTCTATGTTGGGGGAGAAGAAGAAAATCCCTTAGTCTTTTCTTAGATTCTGAATACTCCTGTCCTTCCCAGTGGAAATGTTCCCTCATTTCATGCAAAGTTTCCCCAAAAGAGAAATCCTCAGGGGGAGAAGCTGAAGGAATGGATTCCTCAGCATCAGAATCCTCATAAGGAGGGAAAGAATATTCCTGGTCAGAAGAAGAAACTGAAGAAACAGAAGCCTGATCAGAGGAATCATAATAAACTTCCTGCCTTGGCCTTTTATCTGGAGGGGGGTGTGAACCCCTAATCATAGTAAGTAAATCCTCCACCATCTTGAGTAACTGTTTCTGTGACTTGGGAGCTGGTTCAGAAGAGGCCTGTGTTGCAGTCTTTGATTTAGAAGGGAGTCTTTGCCTTTGTCTTTGGCTTTGCCTTTATTAAAAGCTGAGTAGGCCTGAAAACCTCTTCGGAAGCTGGTACCTGCACAGCGGCTCCGGACCCATCCGAAGGAGCATTGTCCGAAGGTCCTGCAATAGAAATATTCAAAGGCCTAGTTGGCTCCTCGTGAGAGTCCGTTTCGGCCATCGGTTCTGAAATGGCCGATGACAGGGGCTGCAAAATCGCCTCACTGACAACGGCCGAACCTGAAGCTGGCTCTGCTTGTGCGATATAGTCAGATTTGGACCTCGGAGGCCTGTCTTTATCCTTGCGACGTTTGTGAACTCCAGTAGCCGGAACCGTATCCGATGACATTTTGTAGTTAAAGCGTCTACCGAAGTAATGAAAACCAAAATCGTACCTTCGTTTAATTGTACGTTGATTGAATCTAGGACAAAACCCGACAACTAGCTACGTCGTGGTCAGGGCCTAAGCAAGGAATACAGTAAGAATGAAAATCCTTATGAGGTATTTGCTTCCCACATGAAATACAATTAGTAACTTTTTCTAACATCGGACTGGAGCAAGAAAAAGTTTCCCCAATGGGGTACTTAGCTTTGAGTGGAGAAGAAAGTCTTCGGACTGAAGTTTATCAGAAAAAATCGTCAGGAGTCAGTCGACCGGCACTTGCGAACTGCTATCACCGCACGGCAAGAAAGACTGGAGAAGATGGCATCAGCTGTCAGCTTTGTACTCCTGGCGCTCTGACGTCAGGGAGCATGGTTGAACAGCCGACGCTGGACCCAGACTTTGGGATTCTGGCCGACCGAGGACTGCCTGCCGGCAGGGGAGAACCCTACAGTCATGACTGCAACAGTGAAACACGATGAACATCTTTGGAGAGCAGAGGCAGAGGGGGAAAGGTGTAGACTGATAGGTTTCTCCAGCTGAAGGAGAGAGCAGCCACATTCCATGCTTGTTTGTGGGGAGTCCTTGTGCAAAACTTGTCCAACTGGTAGTTCTGGGGGGAGGCAACTAGATCTATGTCTGGACTTTCCCATTTGTTTGTCAATATGTTGAAAATCCATGGTTCCAGTTACCACTCGTGTGGGTCCATGAGTTTTCTGCTTAGTCCGTCTGCCAGTGTGTTCAATTTTCCTGGCAGGAGTTGAGCTTGTAAGTGCACTTGGTAGCTCAAGGCTGTGTTCCACAATGCCATGGCTAGTCTGCAGAGGGGGTAGGAATGTGTACCCCCCTGCTTGTTTATGTACCACATACGCGTGGTGTTGTCTGTCTTTACCATTAGTTGTCCTGGAAGAATGTAGTCCTTGAAGGCTGTCAGAGCATTCTGTACAGCTAACATTTGTTTTTGATTGATATGTAGGTGCATTTGATTTGGGTTCCATTTGCCCTGAATGCACTTCCCTGCCAGGTGAGCCCCCCATGCATAGTCTGATGCATCTGTAGTTAGTGTTTGGGCAGCAGGGGGTAGTGTGAATGGCAATCCCTTGTTTTGGTGGCAGGTCTCTGCCCACCAAAGGAACTCCAGGTGTAGGCAAGGTATGATAGGAACCATTGTTTCCAGGCTGTGACAATGTCGACTCCATAGACTTTTTAAGTACCACTGTAGTTTCCTCATATTCAGTCTTGCATATGGAATTAGAAGAATGCAGGAGGCCATGAACCCCAAGGCTTGCAGTATTTGTCTTGCAGATAGCAGGGTTTTTGTGGCCACTTGTTTGAAGTAAGTTACCAAATGAATTTGCTTCTCTAGTGTGAGGAAAGCCATCTGGGCAGTTGTATTCAAGCTTGCACCCAGGAATGTAATCTGTTGACAGGGTACCAAGTTGTTTTTTTTTTTCGTTTATGGTGTACCCCAGACAAGTCAGGACCCTTTTTACACATGCCAGATGATTTAGAAGTATGTCCTGGTTTTCTGCCTGAATTAGACAACCGTCCAGGTATGGATATATTTGAATATTTCTTTGCCTGCAAAAAGCAATAACTGGACCCAGGCACTTTGTGAATACCCTGGGCGCAGTAGACAAGCCAAAGGGCAGTGCAGAGAACTGATAATGCAAGTAGCCTGTTTTGAAGCGTAGGTATCTTCTGCAAGATTCCCTGACTGGGATGTGCAGGTATGCTTCTTTTAAATCTAGAGTTGCCAACCAGGCATCTTTGCCTAGCACAGGAAGTAACTGGTGAAGAGTCAACATCTTGAATTTTGGAATTTCCAGAAAGGTGTTTAGAGTAGACAGGTCCAGGATTTGTCTTTTCTTGGTACCAGAAAAAGCCTGGAATATAAACCTTGTCCCTTTTCCTCTTCTGGTACCGGTTGAATAGCCCCCATGTTTAAGAGAGAAAGCACTTGTTTTTGAGCCTCTGCCCACTAATTTGTGGGCAGGTCTGGCCACCCGCTTGGTGTTGGCAACGTGTGGAAATGAAATCTGTATCCCTGGGACACTATTTAAAACCCATTTGTCCTGGGTTATGAGTTCCAGTTCTTTGCATGAAGAGCAATCTTTCCCCCCCACAGGGGCGGTTAGTGCTTGGTACTGTTAAAAAGAAGTCATTCAGACTGTTTACCATAGGGGGGGTGTCTTGTTATTTCCAAATTTGGAAGTGGTGGCCCTCCCACTGCTTAGTTCTGAGAGTCCCCTGGGACTAAATCCTGGGGTTTTTGCATTGTGTGGGTTTGGCTTGAGAGGATCTAGAAGGGGCTGGAAAAGACCAATTCTTAGTAGGCCAGTGCCTACTAAATCTTGGAGTTTGCACTTGTAAGTAATCTTTAACAGTTTGCATAGATTTAGATTTATCTTCCATCTTTTTTAGAACTTCTTCAGCCTTACTGCCAAACAGGCGGTCCTGATTTAAAGTTGCATCCAACAATTTAGCTTTAACATGATCAGGCAAAGACTGCTCCTTAAGCCAAGAATGCCTTCTAACCACAGACCCAGTAACAGCAGCCCTGCAGGAGGCCTCTAAAGAATCAAAACCACATTGCAAAGTATGTTTTCCAACTTGTTCAGCAGAATGCATTAAATCCTGTAAATCTTTATTTTCCACACAATCAGGAATCAACATCATTTTCTGTTTAAGCAGTCCAATAATATGCTGTTGACATTTTAACATATGAAATTGGCAGTTTAAAGCTCTGATTGCCAAGGTTGCAGAAGTATAAACCTTTTTACCCCATCTATCCAGCTCCCTGGAATCTCTATCAGAAGGGGTAGGATTTTTAGCAGTAGAAGCCTTAATGCCCTTGGGCCCTTGAGAAATGGTCTCTGGATCTGCAACAGGATTTCTGAAAAGGAACTTGTGGGACTCAGGAACCCTGTAGTATCGGTCAGGTTTACTAGGAGCTGGAGGCAGGGAATCAGGGGCCAAACTGGATTCTGAGAACACATCATCAACAAAGTCTAGTACAGGAGGTATAGCCAAAGGCCTATGCTGAGGTAAAAGAAGGAAATCCCCCAAGCCTCTTTTTTGAATCAGAAAATTCCTGACTTTCCCAGTGGAAATGCTCCCTTAAAGTATGTAAAGTTTCCCCAAAAGAAAAATCCTCAGGAGGGGAAGCAGAGGGAATGGAATCCTCTTCATCAGAATCCTCATAAGTAGGTATGGACAAATCCAGGTCATTAAAAGAGACAGAAGAAACAGTATCCTGATCAGAAGATTCATAATCAAGCTCAGGCCTAGGCCTCTTGGGGGGGGGGGGTTGATTACCCCTGATTAGAGTAATTAGATCTTCAGCCATTTTGATCATTTGTTTTTTAGGCATAGGGGCCTGAAAATGTGGCCTGAATGTCGTTTTTTTAGACATAGAACGAGATTTAAGCCTTAGTAATGAAGGCGATGTGGATTTAATATGCAAGTCTGGAGGCCTGACTACACCCTCAGAAGCCAGTGCCTGCACAGCGGCTCTGTACCCATCCAAGGCAGAGACATCCGCAAGTTCCATAGGTAAAGCATCTCACGGCATACTCTGAATGGGTCTCAGTAGAGGCCTGCGAATCAGGAGTAGCGGGTATCAGGGGCTGCGAAAGTGCCTCACTGAGTACCGGCGAACTGGGGACTGGCTTAGAAGTGGTGTCATCGGCAGTTTTGGACCTTGGCGGCCCGTCTCTGTCTTTATCTTTGTGATTTTACGGAATCCGGGTAGTCGGATGGCTAACCGACGACATTTCTGGATAATTAAACCAAGAACCGAAATATTTAGAGGTAAAAATGTACCGACGACGGATAGTGCGCTGATTAAATAAAGCACAAAACCGACAGCAAGGTACGTCGTGGTCAGGTCCTAGGCAAGGAATACAGTACGAATGAAAATCTTTATGAGGTATTTGCTTTCCACAAGTAATGCAATTATTAACTTTTACTGACATCAGTAAGGAGCAAGAAAATGTTTCCCCAACGGGGTACTTAGCTTTAAGTTGAAGACTTCTGTTATGAAACTCGAAAACGAAAATTTCAGGAGTCGGCCAACCAGCACTTGCGAACTGCTTCTGCTTCGGGCACCGCACGCCAAGAAAGACTGCTGTAATGGCGTCGGCTGCATGTTTTATACCCCTGATGACGTAACGTCATGGAAGAAGGGACCGCAACCGACGCAGGACCCAAGACTTTGTTAATCAGGCCGACTGAGGGCAACCTGCCAGCAGATTACCCAAATGTATTGACTGCAACAATGAAACACGAAGAACCTTTAACAATCCCAATAACATATCAAGAAATCATACAGGTTGATGTGAATCATCTTTCACCAGAGAAATTGTCTTACTGTTATTCTTAAATATAGGCTACACTGCTGTATTTATGACTTTTATAATGCATGTTTACTATAAGCAAATCTTTCAACATTCCTTCTTATGTTAAAACCATCTCTTTTGTTCTTTTCTAAGTGTAAGCAATACAAAAACAAGATGAAAATCCATATGTTAGCTTGTATAATTTATGTTTGGATACTGTTTCTCTGGTTTACTTAGGGTAGATTACTTAAAAGTCATTATACAACTTGTAGCAGTGTCATATTTATGTAATTATATACATTTTAAAATTCTTGAATAGGAAGTGTAACTTAAAACAATCCTATAAATATAAATATTCAGTTTATGTACAATATTGTTTAACACACTAACAATCCACATTGAATGTCAGATGAAAATGCTGCAGTCAGCATAACTGAACTGATATTGATAACAGTAAGATATTGAGCAAGTTTCCTTTTCTGAACAGGCTGAGAAACATTTACTTAAGTAACTCGATCTGTATCACACAAACTGTTTTAAAAGTTTTGCTTATATGTGATCTTATTTTAATGTTCAAAGTTACTCTTTTACAGATAGTTGTAGCCTTAGATGTATTGCCTTTATCTAATAACATGACTGCTCTATAAATGTAAAAGGACCACAAAACTCTACAACATCATCCTTCACAGATTGAAAAGAAACATCAGCAAATACAGAAACTGTAATTAGCAACTTTTCCCTATACATGACTTCTATTCTTATGGTTTGCAGACAAATGTCGGTGTGGAATAGATATGTGGACTACAGAAAGAAATTGCCTCCTCTTACCGGACTATTTGCTTTTCTGACAGAAAACTTTCAAATTAATTAACTGTAATGAAAAAGTAGATATTCAATCAGTAATTGTGTAGACTTAACATGAAATCTGTAAAGAAAAAATGTTTTTTTATTTTTACTGTATGTTTTACTAGACCATTAAATTATAATCTGTGGTCACCACAAAGTGAAATAGTGTAAGAGCTTAGAATAATTACATGTCTTTATCTGAGTGCTGTAAAGCAGTGGCATCACCGTACTTCATTTACTTTCATTTTAGTGCCTCTATTTGAATGTGGGAAAACCCAGGCTTCAGAATTGCTTCATGAAGCTGGGTGAAGAGTTCTAAAACAAAAAACAATTAGCTCACAATTCCTGTGGGAAACTAGAGAATGCAAGTGTGGTGGTTTTGATTCCTTGTGTGTAGCTCTAGCTTCCTGACTTATTCTGTTCATTTCTATGAAATATATTATCACAGATTTTTAAAAGAAAAACTCTCTAAGAAAACAATCATAAATACTGTATAAATGAGTTATTATACATCTTAAAACAAAACATTTCTTATGTAAATCATGTACTCTAAAAACTAATTACCTATACTAAACACATTATTAAAGCTTTGTTAGAAGAGAAGCAAGGCTATCAAATACAAATACAAGTAAAGAGTCAATGCAACCAACATTCAAATGACACTGTTAGTATAATCTCCAGCTCAACCCAAACACAGCTATCCCCAGTTGTCATTTAATTTCTTAGTGTATATTAGGTAACCTATAAGCATTATTAACAGGAATAACAGTTCCTATACTTATGACTGTATTGTCTATTTGATTTAAGTATTAATGTTGGTTATAAATTCAATGTAATAAAGATAAATTAATATGAGTTACCTTTTCCTGATGGTGCAGAGTGCTAAAGATTTATGCTTCCCTATCCACAAACTGCAGGCGCTTAATAATGCAAAAACATTTTATTTTAACAAGTAAATAATGAAAGTCATTTGTCCTTCATTTTTTTCTTTTCTTTCCTATAGTCTCCCAGTTATTCTTCTCGGCTTGACATTTGAAGCTAGGTCCCACACAATCCATTTATTTTGTTTGATCTAGGAAGTTGTTTTTAGAAAGAAAATAAACAGTAGTAGCCAAGGTTTCAAAGGTTCTGGTGCCTTCTGGGGAAAAATGCGAAGTCTGGCTGGAAATAAAAGATGAACTTTTAACTGTTGTTTAAATTTCTTAATTAGTGGTAAACATTACTTCCTTTTTGTTGCCACTGTAGTGTAGAAGAGTAGTCATTATCAAACCTAATAATGTTGTCGTCATATTTAATTGGAGGAACTGGTCCATGCTGATTTCAGTGCCAGTTCTTTGTTCTGTGAAGAGAAAAAAATGAACTCTGACAGATCTTGGTTTGGTTTTGTCCTTGTAGTACATGGCTGAATTAGTCAAAGACATATCTGCCCTCTCAATTCCATATGAAAAGACTTCTTGCTGATTTAAGCTTTGGGAAGCCAGGTTGTGAGGAAATTAGTCATGTTTTGAGAACCTCCACATTTTCAGGTAAACCATAAATCCGAAGATTATTCCTCCTGGATCTGTTCTCGAGATCATCCACTTTATTTATTAAAGATGTATTTTACTTCAAAAGAAATTCCACTTGTAGTTCTTGTTCTGTTAATCTCCCATCCAGGTCATTTAATGAATTTTCCATCACAGTTATTTGGATCTTTTGTTGCTGCATCATGTCTTTTAAAAACTCTGTCTGGAGATTTCTTCTTTATACACGTCCAGTTTACTGTCCATTTTATTACATTTTTTGGTTAGTTCAGATATGTTGAGTAATATTTGCAAGTCCCTCTTTGAAGACCGGTCTTGAAAGTTGTATTTTGAGTTGTTCATCTTGTGACAGTATCAGTAGCCTTTCTGTTGAAGTCTTTGACAGGAATTTTGTTAAATAACGGCATTTTTTTCTGATAAAACAAACCAGTGACCTTTAACTATTATCTCCTGTAATTTCTGTAAAGACATTAGTCCTGGTTTTCAATTTTTCCTGTCAGTAAATATAAAGACTGTCAGAGTTCAAGAAAAGTGCTGCTAACTAGCCTGCATATTGGCCAGGCCCATTTACATTTATTTTTTGATGAATGTACAAAACTAGGAAGTTACTAGGTGCAAATACAAGCATTTGCCAACCATTGTGGACAAACAATTTTAAAATTACAAAAAATGTGAGTATATATAATATTCCGATACCAACAGATGTAAATGCTAATAGTCATTCCTTTTTTGGACATATTAGCTATAGCAAGAGAAAAAAAAAACAAGAAACAGATACAATCTAAATTTACAGAAATTGTATTGCTTTTTCTGGAAGTCCTTGATAAACTGGAATGCTATACTGGCAAAATAAATTAAAAGAAAAAAAATCAAATGTTAACCAAAAATAACAGCAATTTTAATAATATACAACAATCATGCTGCATCTAATAATTAAAGATTTTATTTTTTTATATAATACTATATTCATGAAAAATATGTACACATCATAAATATTTAATAGTTAAATAGTAAAATGATCTTATGTAAACATGGTTGTATTACTATTATATAGAAGAATTACAAAGAGCACCATGAATCGTTTCCCATATATTTATAATCTTTGCTTTTTTTTTTTTTTTTTTTTGGTAACTGTTGATGTTACAACCAACACACATTTTGGGAAAGAAGATGACTCTAGAACAGCTTCAAATCTAGGAGCTGAATATACAAGGTACTGACATTTTTCCTCATGTTAACATTCAAAAATAAAAATGGCAGGCTTACTTTTATACCAGCCCTTTGAAAAAGTAGAAAAATTATTTTAAACAATTTTTTTCTCATTTATTGCCTGGTGACAGAAAATGAGAAAAAAAATTGTTTAAAATAATTTTTCTACTTTTTCAAAGGGCTGGTTTAAAAGTAAGCCTGCCATGTCTGGTGACAGAAAATGCATGCCGCGGTGGTACGGCGGTAGCGTTGTTACCTCACAGCAAGAGGTTCTCCCGTTCGATTCTCGGCTTGGCTTGGGAGTGCCTTCTGTGTGGAGTCTGCATGTCCTCCCCGTGGTTGGGTAGCGTTCGAAAGACATGCGTGCATTCTAAATGGGCGTGCCTTCGTTGAAGGTTGGACGTCGAGCTGGCACCTCGGCGTTTCGTAAAAATCTACTGCCAATCATTAGCAGACCGGAGTTCCGCTGTGTCGACCCCTTACCGGGAAAAGCCAAAAGACAAACAAACAAACTGCCTGGTGACAGAAAAATATAGCTATAAATGTCAGACAATAGCTAGTCAATGACATTTTCTGCCAAGGTCCTGCAAAGTCCTGAGTTAAAAGAAGCAGAACTTGGGCACATTTTTAAAAGTGAGACTGCTAGGTCTGCTATGGGTGATCTATTTTTAGAAGAACATATACAAACATACCCTGGCCCACATACAACCTACTGGAAAAGGAGGTAGAAAATCTATGAACAGTAATTCCATGAGTGAGTATTATGGACTGAGTAGAATTAATTCAGGGCAATGCTTATATTATTGCGATGACCATTTCATACAAATTAATGGAAGATTTGTGATGACCATTATGTTCCAACTATGGAGATGGAAAGCAATCCCCTTTAAACGCAGCAACCTTAAACCTAATCTTGATAGGATCATGTATAAAATGATAGTTTTATCACACAATGCATACTATTCTGTTTAAAAAAGAATGGTGTGAATCAAACTGGGGATACTTACATATTTAAACAGGGATATGGAACTTGTTTATTCACACTAAATTATGCTTGTAACGTTTTGCAGTTTAGAAGACAGACTAGGGCACGTTTTAAATCTATTTATAACAATTACCAAAACAAGTGGTGGTGGGAATGCTGAAGGAACCCAATATGAAATGCCACTTTTAATGAAGAGTGCTACCTTGAAGAATTCTAAAACTAAGCAATGATTAAGAAAGAAACTAATAAGGGTATTGCAGACTTTATGCAGATGCAAATGAACCAGTAGGAAGAGTCTTAATCAGATTAGACAGGTTTTGGGGAAGTAACCATGGACTATCAAACAACTGTCCATTTAATGAAGTAACTGCAGTGACTATTGTAAGCAAATCATGCTAATTGCAAGTGCAGACTTAGTAACTTTTCACATACATACCATTGGTCCAGAAAAGCTACACATTGCCTGTGAAAATAAGAAGCAACATAGTGTATGAAACCTCTTCAAACTGTTATCTTGTGATGGCTACATTTCTTCCTACTTGAAGTGTGGACTGTTTCTGTTGCATGCTTTTGAAATTGAAGTGACTAAAAAAAAAAAGCAACTTTTGTTTGGTGGACAACATGAGCTGAACAATCTAGGCAAGTGAGCCACAGGAGGTACTAGGGCCTACCAGAGAAACGAAGTAATGCAAGTCCAGTGAGATATACCTCAAAACGCAATGACATTTGAAATGGCTGTTAAAAATGTGTCAGATGTTCAGTGGTGGGCTTCTACAGGCTGTTTTCCTCACATATACTATCATCCTTACTAAAAGAAGAATCGCAGAACAGAAGGTTACATCTAAGTATGAGAAAATAACCTTTTTCTCCATCAATAATGTCAGAATCGCCATAAATTTGGCCTTTTGGATCCTAAGAAGCAAAAGAGGTGAATCAGAAGAGACTATATCACTTTAGTCATTACTTGGTGGATATGAAAAGTACAGTTGTGTACACTTACCATAAAAGTAGATGTTCAAGTGTATTCACTGTTGCAGTCATCACATTTAGGTTATCCCTGCCAGGGCAGCCCTCGGCCAGCCCGAATACCAGAGGCTTAGTATTTCTGCATCGGTTGCTGTCGCTTCAGGACTGACGTCAGGTCGTCAGTAGTATAAAGTAAGGCAGCTGACGCCATTACATCAATTTTTCCTTACGTTGTCAGGAGGCCCTAAGTGGTAGCCAGAATATGGTGGAAGAATTCCACCAGATGAAAGTAAATACCAAAAAGTTCCTTGTAAGGACAGAGAGAGAGAGAGAGAAGAGGGGGACGGAGGGAGGGAAACCAGGACTGCAACAGTGAATACACTCGAACATCTACATTTATGGTAAGTGTACACAACTGTACTATGTTCTTCGTATTTCACTGCTGCAGTCATCACATAGGTTCATAGGTTAGTACTAGGCTAACTGCCCTTGTGAGCCATTGTAAGCCTAGACAATTATCCCTTGTGAGACTCAAACCCTGCACCTTGTGTTTGTAAGGCAAACACCTTAACCATTAGGTCACCCTCCTAACTTTGGGATGATTCCCAAAGCTAAGGAAAAGGGTGGAGGCAGTCAAGGAGACTAGGGGCTGGCTAGGATGCCCTGCAAGACTGCAGAGGCAAACCCTGCCCTGGATTTGGAGAAAATAGGCAGGTGATAATACTTGGTGAAGGTGTGAACAGATATCCATTTGGCAGCCTCCAGGATGCCCCTGGTGGGGACTCCTCTGAGGAAAGCTGCAGAGGTGGAGGCTGCTCTGGTGGAGTGAGTCCTGACCCCCTTAGGGGGAGGTTTCCTGTGTTGCTTACAACAGAAATGGATGCAGTGTGCTATCAATATGGAAATGGTTTGTTTGGGTATTACTTTGCCCTCTGCCCCTGCAGCAAAGCTGACTAGTAACTGATCAGTCTTTTTGAATGATTTAGTCTTGTCTAGATAGAACCTGAGCTGTCTGTGCACATCTGGAGAGTGCAGGATCCTTTCCCCCTTGTTTTGTGGATTAGGGAAAAAGGTGTGAAAATGAATGGATTGGTTGAGAGCCACACTAGACACCACTTTGGGCATAAAGGATGGATTAGTCCTGAGGGACACCCTGTCAGGATGGAATATGATGAAGGGCTCTACAGCCATGAGTGCTTGTAGCTCGGATACTCTTCTGGCTGAAGTGATGGCCAGAGGCAAGGCTGTCTTCTAGGAGAGAAACTTTAACTCTGCTGAAGATGCTGGTTCAAAGGGCAGGGTGAGCTTTTCCAACACAAAGTTTAGGTCCCAAGCTGGGGTAGGTGCTCTTCTGGGTGGCCACAACTTGCTAGCCCCTCTTAGGAACTGCTTGGTCAGAGGGTGTGGAAAAAAGTGGGTGCTCAGTGTTGAAATGAGCAGAGATAGCAGAGGCATGAATTTTAATAGAGGAACAGGAGAGACCACTGTGTAGCAGGTCAGCTAGGTAATCCAGGATGACAGGTAGGGAGGGCTGTGTCATATCGGCTCCCTTAGCCTGAATCCATTTGCAGAACCTTTGACATTTGTCAGCATAAGACTTTCTAGTGCTAGGGCATCTAGCCTCACATACAACATCTAGAACCTGTTTACTGAGATTGGCAGATTATCAGTTGTCAGGGAATAAGCCAGGCTGCCAAATTGAGGGTCTGCAATTGGAGATGCATGAATTCTCCTTCCCTCTGGGTCAGTGGGGACAGGCTGCAAAGCACTGGGTACCAGTGCTGGCGAGGGCAGTCTGGAGAAATCAGAATTATCCTTGTTTTTTCCTCCCTTATTTTGAGCAGTACCCTGGTAATGAGAGGTAGTGGGGGAAATGCATAGCCTGAGAGTTTGACCCAGGGGAAGGATAGGGCATCCACTTTCCAGGCCATGCAGTGAGGGTCCCTGGTGCAAAACTTGCTGAGCTGATGGTTGGTGTGGGAAGCAAACAGGTCTACCTTTGGGGTGCCCCACTTCTGGGTTATTAGGGTGACGGTTTCTAACTGCCACTCATGTGGGTCCAGAAGACTTCTGCTTAAGTTGTCTGCCAGGGAGTTTAGGGAGCCTGGCAGGAATTGTGCTAACAGGTGTAGTTGTATGGCTGAGGCTGGGTGCCAAAGGGTCATGGGCAGCCTGCATAAAGGGTAGGAGTGAGTCCCTCCCTGCTTGTTGATATACAACATCACAGTGGTGGTGTCTGCTTTGATCAGGAAAGCACCTGGGGAGAGAAGGGGCCTGAAAGCTGTCATTGCATGCCGGACACCTAACATCTCTTTATGGTTGATGTGCAGATGAATTTGCTGTGGGTTCCATTGGTCCTGTATGCACTTGCTGTCCAGGTGTGCACCCCAGGCATAGTCTGATGCATCTGTAGTGAGGGTCTGGGTGGTGAGGGGTGGTGAGAAAGGTAGTCCCTTGTTGTGGGAGCATGCTGCTGCCCACCAAAGAAAATCTTTCCTTAGGCAAGGTATTACTGATATAAGAGTTTCCAGGTCTTGACAGTGTTGACACCAAAGGCTTTTTAGGTACCAATGAAGTTTCCTCATATGCAGTCTGGCATATGGAATGAGTAGAATGCAAGATGCCATGAACCCCAGAGCTTGCTGGATTTTCCTTGCAGATAACTGGGGTCTGGTGGCTAGTTGAGAGAAGTAGGCTGTCAGGTAAGTTTGCTCTTCTGGTGTAAGGAATGCCACCTGGGATACTGTGTCCAGGCTTGCTTCCAGGAAAATAATGCTTTGTGTGGGTATTAGTTTGGATTTGTTTTCGTTGCTAGTGTACCCTAGGGAGGTCAGTAGGGACTTTACAAAGGCCAGGTGCTTCAGCAGTTTTTCCTGACTGTCTGCCTGAATAAGGCAGTCGTCTAAGTATGGGTAAATTTGTATATTTCTTTGTCTGCAAAAGGCAAAGGCGGGAAGGCAGACATTTTGTGAAAACTCTGGGAGAAGTAGAAAAGCCAAAGGGAAGAGCAGAGAACTGAAAGTGCAGAGATCCTGCCCTGAAACGTAGGTATTTCCTGCATGATTCCCTGATGGGAATGTGGAGGTGGGCCTCTTTTAGGTCTAGGGTGGCTAGCCAAGCATTCTTGGACAGCATAGGTAACAGTTGCTGGAGGGTGAGCATTTTGAATTTTGGCATCACCAGGAAGGTGTTTAGAATGGATAAATTGAGAATGGGGCGCCAGGTGCCCTCTTTTCTAGGTACAAGGAAAAATCTGGAGTAGAAACCTTGGCCTATCTGTTCTGCAGGAATATGCTCTATTGCCCTCATATAGAGCAGGGAAAAGACTTGCTTTTTTGCCTCTGCCCACTGGTTTGGAGGAAGATCTGGGAACCCTTTTGGGGTTGGGAGAGTGTGGAAAGAAAATTTGTATCCCTGGGACACTATGTTGAGGACCCTGTGGTCTTTGGTAATGGTGGCTCAGGTGCTTGCATGGAAGGAGAGTTTTCCTCCTAGGGGCAAGTGCAGGTGGGCAGAGGGTGGGGGAGGGGGGGGGAGTTGTCATGAGTTCTTACCATGAGGGGGTGGCTTTGCACTCCCTGGTTTTGAAATGGAGGAACTCCATTGTTTTGATCTCTGCATTCCCTGTGGCTGCTGTCTGGGGGGTCTGCTGCCCTGGGGGTCTGGGATGAACTGACCTGGAGGGGGCAGGAAAAGACCAGTGCTTGGTGGGGCAATGCCTGCTGAACCTGGGTGGCTGGACCTGTAGGAAATCTTTAACTGTCTGCATAGATTTAGCTTTTTCTTCATTCTTTTTTAAGACCTCTTCTGCCTTGGTGTCAAATAAATTGTCTTTGTGCAAGGGTGCATCCAATAATTTAGATTTGACATGGTCTGGCAAGGGCTGTTCCTTAAGCCACGCATGCCTTCAAAGAATAGAACCAGAGACTGCTGCCCTGCAAGAGGCTTCTAGTGCGTCAAAACCACAGTGCAAGGTGTGCTTAGTTACTTGACTTACAGAACGCATTAACTCCTGTAACTCTAGTTTCTGCACAAGGAGGAAACGAAGATATTTTTTGTATGAGGAGTTCCATGGTATGTTTCTGAAATTTTAGAATATGGAACTGGCAATTTAGTGCTCTGATATAGCAAGAGTAGCAGAGGTGTATACTTTTTTACCCCATCTGTCTAGTGCTCGGGAATCCCTACCTGAGGGGGAGGGATCCTTAGCAGAAATTGCTTTAATTCCTTTAGGCCCTTGAGAAATAACCTCTGGGTCAGCAGTAGGATTTCTGAAACGAAATTTGTGAGAATCAGGGACTTTGTAATACCTATCAGGTTTTCTGGGAGGAGGAGGGAGGGTGTCAGGAGTCAAACTAAATTCCATGAAAACATCATCCACAACATCCGGGACAGGAGGAATGGCCAGGGGTCTGTGCTGTGGAAAACCTAAAAATTCTTTGAGTCTCTTTTTAGACTGAAGGTAGTCCTGACAATCCCATTGGAAATGCTCCCTTAAAGTATGAAGGGTTTCCCTAAAGGAAAAGTCTCGGGTGGAGAGGCTGAAGGAATGAATTCCTCTGCATCAGAATCCTCATAAGCAGAGAGTGGTCGCATGTCTTCATATTCAGATGCATCAGAGTCATCAGACTCATGTTCAGATAAAACTACTGGGGACAGATCTATTTTCCTTTTGGAAGGGGTAGCTTGGCTTCCCCTGATCAGCATTATAAGGTCTTCCTCCATTTTAAGCATTTGAGACTGAGGCAAGGAAGCAGGTGTCTGAGATTGGGTCGTCGGTTTCTTGGGTGTGGTTTGTACCCTGGGCCTTAGAAACCCGGTAGTTTTCGAAAGAACGGTAGACGCAAAAGAAGTCGTCGGTGTGTGTTGAGAATCGGTAGTGCGAAGTACTTCTTCGGAAGCCAGTGCCTGCTCAGAGGCTCCAGACCCATCCAAGGTAGAGACAACCGCAGGATCCTTAGTCGAAGAAGACTTTTGTGGTATACCGTACTCCGAAAGGGTCATGGTAGTGGCCTGCAAATCCACAGACGCAGGCATCAGGGGCTGCGAAAGTGCCTCACGGAGAAATGGAGAACTGACGACTAGCTTAACGGAAGCATTGCCAGTAAGTTTGGACCTGTGTGGTTTGTTTCTGTCTTTATCTTTACGTTTTTTGGAAGATCTGCTGTCGGATGGCTTACCAAAGCCATATTGGAATTCGAGGACTGTAAGCGAAAATATCTTGCTACAATAATGGCCCAACAACGTATAGTTCTGGCATTAAACATAGCACAAAAGTGACAGCGAGGGACGTCATGGTCTGGGCCTAAGCAACTGACGCAGTAAGAATGAAAGTCTCGGTGTGGTACTTGCTTTCCACAGGTGAGACAATTGTCAACTTTTTCTGACATTGGTTAAAGCAAGAAAAAAGGATCCCCAATGGGGTACTTAGCTTTAGAAGACTTCAGCTTCAATTCAGAAGACGAAACTCAGGTAGCGGCCGACCGGCACTCGTGCAAACTGCTTCTGCTTCGGGCTCCTCGGCAAGAAAGACTGATGTAATGGTGTCGGCTGCCTTACTTTATATTACTGACGACCTGACGTCAGTCATGAAGCGACAACACCCAACACAGAAATACTAAGCCTCTGGTATTCGGGCCGGCCAAGGGCTACCCTGGCAAGGATAAGCCAAATGTGATGACTGCAACAGTGAAACACAAAGAACATCTATAGTTCAAGAAGAAATGTTGCAGCTGAGCAGAACAAAATTCTGCTGAAGGTGAACTTATACCTATCATGTGAGAGCCAGCTTTGGAAAATGAGGAATCTCGAAGCTGCAGGAGGATCATAAGGACTGTCAAGTGCTAAAGCCCCAAGAGCAGATGTTAGTTACTAAACCACCCTGGAGAAAGTACAGTTGTGTACACTTACCATAAATGTAGATTGAGTGTATTCACTGTTGCAGTCATTACATTTGGGTAATCTGCTGGCAGGTTGCCCTCAGTCGGCCTGAATTCCAAAGTCTTGGGTCCTGCGTCTGTTGCTGTCTTCTCTTCCATGACGTCAGGTCGTCAGGGGTATAAAACATGCAGCCGACGTCAATTTCTTTAGTTTTTTTTGCCCCCGATGTCAGGTGCCCCCAAAAAAGGTAGCAATATTATATATATAAATATATATACATATATATGAATCAAAATAAACTTTACCTTCATCTACAAGCAAATACACCACATAGGTTGTAGAAGATAGAGAAGGAAAGATAAACTTTAGAATGACAGGGGGATGGCGGGAGGGTAACCTTGACTGCAACAGTGAATACACTTGAACATCTACATTTATGGTAAGTGTACACAACTGTACCATGTTCTTCGTGTTTCACTGTTGCAATCATTACATTTGGGTAGAATCCCAAAGCTATGGTTGGGAGGCTAGAGCTAAATAGCATTAGGTGCAGCTATGAGGCCCTGCAGCACTGCAGTGGCAAAGCCTGCCCTGGACTTAGAGTAGAGAGGCAAATGGTAATGCTTTGTAAAGGTGTGAACAGAACTCCAAGTAGCAGCCTCTAGAATGTCTTTGGTTGGTACTCATCTGAGAAAGGCTGCTGAAGCAGCTGCAGCTCTAGTGGAATGAGACCTAATGCCCTTGGGCACAGGTTTACCATGGTGTAAGTAGCAGAAACGGATGCAGTGGCATATCCACTTTGAAATTGTCTGTTTTGAAATAGCCTTTCCTTCTGATCCTGCAGCATATGACACTAGTAATTGCTCAGTTTTTCTTAGAGTTTTAGTCCTGCTCAAGTAGAATCTTAGCTGTCTGCGTACGTCCAAGGAATGCAGAATTCTCTCCCCTTTGTTCTGCGGATTTGGATAAAAAGTTGGCAGATGAATAGTTTGGTTAAGGGCCACACTGGAAACCACCTTAGGCATAAAAGTAGGATTTGTCCACAGAGACACCCTGTCTGGGTAAAATATGATAAAAGGCTCTATAGCCATGAGGGCCTGTAGCTCTGAAACTCTTCTTGCTGAAGTAATTGCTAGCAGCAGAGCTGTCTTCCATGATAAGAACTTTATATCAGCGGTAACCGCTGGTTCAAATGGAGGCAGGGTGAGCTTTTCCAACACATAATTGAGGTCCCATGCAGGTGGTGGTGATCTTCTAGGAGGCCTTACATTTTTGGCTCCTCTAAGATACTGCTTTAGTAAAGGATGAGAAAAGATTGGTGGCTCTGTATTGTAATGAGCCAAAATGGCAGAGGTATGAATTTTGATTGATGAGAAAGATAGGCCTTTGTCAAGCATCTCAGTTAAGTATTGTAATATCTGAGGAATATGTGGTTCTGCTGTATCAGTTCCTTGTGCTTGATTCCAAGCACAGAATCTCATCCATTTGTCAAGCATAAGATTTTCTAGTACTAGGCCATCTGGCTTCCAAAATGAAATCCATCACAGCTTTACTGAGAGGTGTCGTTTGTATGATTACATGATTAGCCATGTTGCCAGGTTCAGAGTCTGTAGCTGATTGTGTAGGATCTGATTGTTTTGTTGGGACAGTAGTTGTGGTCTTTGAGGCAAGGTCCAAGCTGGGTATTGAGACAAGTTCCTTAGGACTGGGTACCAGTATTGGTGGGGCCAGTCCGGGGCAATTGATATCTTTGGATTTTCTTGTCTGACTTTTAGGAGGACCTTGGGTAGAAGAGGCAGAGGAGGAAAGGCGTAAAATGATAGGTTTTTCCAACTGAAGTATAGGGCGTCCACTTTCCATGCTTGTCTGTGATAAGTCCTTGTGCAGAATCTTTTCAATTGATAATTTTGAGGAGAGGCAAATAGATCTATGTCTGGGCTCCCCCATTTCTCTGTTATCATGCTGAAGACTTGTGGATTTAGTTTTCACTCGTGAGGATCCATAAGGTTTCTGCTTAAATCGTCTGCCAGAGTGTTTTGTTTTCCTGGCAGGAATTTAGCTTGAAGATGTATTTGGTAGGTCAAAGCTGTGTCCCACAGTGCCATGGCTAATCTGCAAAGGGGGTATGAGTGTGTGCCCCCTTGCTTGTTTATATACCACATGACTGTGGTGTTGTCCATCTTTATCAATAGTTGTCCTGGATGAAGTAAGTCCTTGAAGGCTGTTAGGGCATTTTGAACAGCTAGCATCTCTTTCTTGTTGATATGTAGATGCATTTGTTTTAGTGCCCATATGCCCTGAATGCATCTTCCTGCCATGTGGGCCATCCAGGCATAATCTGATGTGTCTGTTGTTAAGGTTTGGCTGGCAGGGGGTAGAGTGAAGGGCCGTCCCATGTTTTGGTGACAGGCCTTTGCCCACCATAGAAACTCCTGCTGCAGGCAGGGAATGAGAGGAATCATTGTTTCCAGACTGTGTGAATGTTGACTCCATAAACTTTTTAGGTACCATTGACATTTCCTCATATGCAGTCTTGCATATGGAATTAGCAGGATGCCATGAAGCCCAGATCCTGCAGAATTTGTCTTGCAGAAGACTGGGTTTTTGTTGCCATCAGTTTGAAGTAAGTAGTCAGTTGCCTTTGTTTGTCTGGCATGACGTAAGCCATCTGGGCAGTTGTATTCAAGCTTGCACCCAGGAATGTTTTCTTTTGAGAGGGTACCGGTTGTGATTTCTTTTCATTTATTGTGTACCCTAGGCATGTTAGAAGCCTTTTCACAAATGCCAGGTGTCGAAGAGTGTCCTTGTTCTCTGCTTGAATGAGTGAGACAGTCGTCCAAGTAAAGATATATTTGTAAACTTCTTTGTCTGCAAAATGCAATTACTGGTGTCAGGCACTTTGTAAAGACCCTGGGCGCAGTAGATAAGCCAAAGGGCAGTGCAGAGAATTGGTAATGCATTAAGCCAGCCTTGAATCTGAGGTATCTTCTGCACGACTGTCTTACTGGGACATGCAAGTGTGCCTCTTTTAGGTCTAAAGTCACCAGCCAAGCTTTCTTGCCCAGCACAGGCAGAAGCTGCTGTACAGTTAGCATATTGAATTTTGGAATGTCCAGGTATGTATTCAAAATCGATAAATCCAGTATTGGCCGCCAGGCCTTGTCCTTTCTGGGTACCAAGAACAGTCGAGTAAAAACCTTGTCCTTTTTCCTGTTCTGGTACTGTCTGAATGGCACCCATATCCATGAGGGACGTAACCTGTTTCTGTGCCTCTGCCCATTGATTTTTTGGCAGATCTGGCCAACCATTTGCCATTGGTAGAGTGTGGAAATGGAATCTGTATCCCTGTGATACAATGTTTTGTACCCACTTGTCCTGGGTTATTAACTGCCAACTTTGAGCAAAAAGTGCTAATTTTCCCCCTATGGGTGCTGCCAAAAGATAAGTGCTTGTTGCAGGCAGAGGGAAGTCATTGGGATTGCTTTCTGTAGGTTTGCGCTTTATCTCCTCCAGATTTGGAGGTGGATGCGCCCCATTGCTTTGACCTGCATGAGTCTTGCGCCTGATATCTGGAATCCTTAGGGCGTCTGGATTTGCCCCTTTGAGCTTTGTCTGACACAGGAAAGGACCAATTTTTTGTAGGCCAGTGTCTACTGAATCTTGGTGGCTGCACTTGTAAGAAGTCTTTAACAGTTTGCATAGACTTAGCTTTGTCTTCCATTTTCTTTAAAACCTCTTCTGCCTTAATACCAAACAGAGAATCATGCTGTAAAGGTGCATCTAGCAATTTAGCTTTAACATGATCAGGCAAATTTTGTTCCTTTAACCAGGCATGCCTCCTAATCACAGATCCAGTAACTGCGGCCCTGCAGGAGGCCTTTAAAGAATCAAAACCACATTGCAAAGTATGCTTTCCAACTTGTTCAGCTGCATGCAATAATTCCTGCAATTCCTTATTTTCTGCACATTCTGAAATCAACATCATTTTCTGTTTCAGCAATCCCATAACATGTTGTTGGTACTTAAGCATATGAAATTGACAGTTTAAGGCCCTGATTGCCAAGGTTGCAGATGTATAAACCTTTTTTCCCCATCTGTCCAGTGCCCTTGAATCTCTGTCAGAGGGGGTGGGATTTTTTGCTGTTGAGGCCTTAACTCCCTTTGGACCCTGTGAAATAGTTTCAGGATCAGCAGCAGGGTTTCTAAATAAAAATGTATGTGAGTCAGGGACCCTGTAATATCTGTCAGGCTTACTGGGAGCTGGAGGTAAGGAGTCAGGTGTCAAGCTTGACTCCGAAAACACATCATCCACAATGTCTAAAACAGGGGGAATGGCTAAAGGCTTGTGCTGAGGGAGAAGGAAATCCCTGTGCCTCTTTTTTAATTCTGAGAAGTCTTGACTCTCCCAGTGAAAATGCTCCCTCAAAGTATGCAAGGTTTTTCCAAATGAATAATCCTCAGGGGGAGATGCAGATGGAATAGACGCATCAGCATCAGAATCCTCATAGGGAGGTAAAGATAATTCCTGATCAGAAGAGGAATCAGAGGAAATAGAAACCTGATCTGAAGATTCATAATCTGTGTCTTGCCTAGGCCAATTATCTGGAGGGGGATGGGTACCCCTGATCAAGGTAATAAGGTCTTCAGTCATTTTGATCATCTGTTTTTTAGGCATAGAGGCCTGTGCACATGGCTCAGGCATCGTTTTTTTAGTTTTATACGTTGCTTTTGTCTTTGATTTTGCAGCTGTCATAGGTTTGATATACAAATGTTGAGGTCTGAATACACCCTCAGAAGCCAGTGCCTGCTCAGCGGCTTTGGACCCGTCCGAGGGGGATACATCCGTCGGTCCAATACGTTGAGTTTCTTGCGGCATGCCAGACTCCACATGGGTGTCAGTAGAGGCCTGCGACTCGAAGGTAGCGGGTATCAGGGGCTGCGAAAGCGCCTCACTGAGTACCGGCGAACCGGCGACTGGCTTAGGAGAAGCTTTGTCGGTTTTGGATCTCGACTGTCTTTCTCTGTCCTTTTCTTTGCATTTTTTATGTACTCCAGTAGTCGGATTGCTATCCGACGACATTTCTGGGTAGTTAAATCTGTTTCCAAAATACTTTGATGCAAAAATATACCGACTCTTAATAGTGCGTTGGTTAAATCTAGCACAAAACCGACAGCCAGGCACGTTGTGATCAGGGTCTAGGCAAGGAATACAGTATAAATGGAAATCCTTATGAGGTATTTGCTTCCCACATGTAATACAATTATTAACTTTTTCTGACATCAGTAAAAAGCAAGAAAAAAGTTTCAACGGGTACTTAGCTTTAGTGAAGACTTCGGTTCTGAAACTCAAACTCGAATATTTCAGTAGTCGGCCGACCAGCACTTGCGAAATGCTTCTGCTTAGGGCACCGCGCGGCAAGAAAGACTAAAGAAAATGGCGTCGGCGGCATGTTTTATACCCCTGATGACCTGACGTCATGGAAGAGAAGACAGCAACCGAGGCAGTACCCAAGACTTTGGAATTCAGGCTGACTGAGGGCAACCTGTCAGCAGATTACCCAAATGTAATGACTGCAACAGTGAAACACGAAGAACATCAACTAAAGAAAGGATGACCAAAAGATGACACAATGTTTTTCTTTTTCTTACATTTTTACTCTCAGTAACTAGACCCTCATTGAGACCGTACATTTTTACCTGAGACAAACTGGACAACTGAGAGAGGCACTTGAAAAGTTATACCAAGTACAGCATTTGATCTCACAGGCAATGTTCGCATCATGGCAGGAAAAGAGACTAGACTAAAGTGCTGAACATATTTATTACAGAATAACATAACTAGCTACAGAACATATACAGATACAGAGTCACATAAGTCTAATTTTTCAACGACTGAACAACAGGATCTTGTTTTAGGAGAACTGTACCATGAGTGTCACACCAAGGGTTAGCTTAGATACTTCCACATAACACAAAGGAAAAATAGGTAAACATATTTAGGACAAACAGTATATGAACACTATGTACTTATCATAACAGAGCTCTCCTCCATCCTCTTCAAACTTTAGACTCTGACCACAGTTCTAAGTCAGCTTGAAATGTAAAACTTTCACAGGTGTCAGTTCCTCTCTGTTAGCCATAATACACCTCATTCCCTATGCTCACCAAATTGGAGGTTTGCCACCGAAGTAAATTACAAGAAAGAAAGAATACAGACAGGCTTCAAAGAAAATTACTTCAAATCTGTGCTAAAAACAAGCTCAGAGGGGGTAATGCTCACTTCTCCTGTTTTCCAACATAAAGTTCAAGCCCCAAGGAGGTTCTTGCCAGATGGGCGATTGATCCAAGGTCTGAAGGACCTCAAGCACAGGAGGACTAGTGGCTATAACGAGGGAAACACATCAGACAGGGCAAAAAAAAAACAGAGCTAGCAGTGTGACTCTGGACTTATTCTGCTTCACTTTCTGAATATAGGAATAAGGGAAAATGGGGAAATGTATGTTGCAGTCCTAAGGGCTGTATCTGGATGAGAGCTTCCCTGGGCCTTTTTCTTTGTCAGGCTATGAAGGGGAAGAAGTTGCAGCACTTGGCGCTGGCCACAAATGCAAACAAATCATGGCAAGGGAACAGTTTCTGTACTACTGATATACTAAAGGGACCATTCATAGGACATCAGCAAACAACAGCTGATCCTGCCTACTAAATAATTGGTCTATGCAGCAATGTGAGCAGCTGTTACAAAGTGATCTGAGGACATAGTTCATTCCCATACCATCCTTGGCCTCTTGAAATAAGGGGTATGAATGTGGGCACAGTGAGAAAAGCACACACCTCTGGCGAGAGAGTTCCCAGAGGCCTGCAGTGTGAAAAAAGGACAGTTGTCACCTCCAGCAAACTGATGTGTAGCTCACCCTCAAGTTGTATCCAGGCACCTTGAAGTGTCCACCCATGACAATACCCCTCCATCCTGTGGTGGAAGTGTCTGTGGTAACCATCACCACAGTGACAGGGATGCAGAAAGGACTTCTTACAGAAAGAGAGGGAGAGAGAGAGAGAGAGATTTGGAGTTCACAACCACTAGCACTAGTGGTTCTTGAAATCACTGGCAATCTTGATGTGATCTGAAAGGAAATCTGAGGCCTGGCACCGCTATCTTTTAAGAACCCACTCCAAAGTTCACATACAAAGTTTGGCATAACAACCATGAAAAATTGTGTCTGCCCTGAGACCAAATGTCTTGATGCAAAGATGCTCTGCACCAGAATCTATAAGAACAAGGAGTGGGACACTGTCTGCTGAATTGGAAGAATCCTTTCTGGGGCTAGAATGATTTTGAACGAGTCCGTTTAGCAGACAAACAATAAATGAAAGGACCCAAGATGGCCATATCTGAAAATTCAAAGTACTCACTGTGATGCCTAAGACTGGAATAAGTGAAGTAGAGACTCCTGTGTGGAGACCAGACTGTCCAGCATTGAAGTGTTTAGGAACCAGGTGTCAAGGTAAGGAAATACGTCAAATGCCTAAACTCGTCTGGTATGCTTCTACCATGGCTACATATTTTTGTAACATTTCTGTACTGCCTGCTGACCATCAGCCCATTTGTTCCTTCCTTCATCTGGCAACAGCA
Source organism: Protopterus annectens (assembly GCF_019279795.1). Classification (NCBI taxonomy): domain Eukaryota; kingdom Metazoa; phylum Chordata; order Ceratodontiformes; family Protopteridae; genus Protopterus; species Protopterus annectens. The sequence goes on along the minus strand of NC_056748.1, from coordinate 395,669,217 downwards.
GGGTCATCATATACTTAGCCACCAGGGATTTTCTTATTTTGGCCATAACCCTATAGAACATGTCCCGATAACACAATCCTATGACTTGGTGTGCAATGGGTGTCACCAATGACATGTCACTCACTTCAAAAAGTGAAGTAACCCCTTAAGAATTCCCTGCTCCCTTAACAGTTAGTCCTCTAATGTGGTGTGCACTTGCCACTGGGGGACTTTATCATGGGTCCATACACTCTGGGCACACCTCCCCACATCCCCTCAAGGACAGGAGAGACAGCAATGCCGCATCACTCTGCTCTTCCTTCTGTCAGCTCCAGCAGGTGCCTATGTTTCTAATCAAACTAGGGTAATGTAATATCCTAGGGGGTTGAGGTGAGGAAAAAGTGAAACAACCCATAACTGGAAGAGACCAGCTACCATGCATAAGCATAAGACTTCCTCAACTCCTCTGTAAGCACTATGTACAATAAAGCATATACGAAGGCACAAACAGCACATCTGATCTTGACAAGCAAGGGCTAATCACCTACACCAAGACTATATGGGATTAGGAGCAAACTTGATGATGTTGCTGAGATCCAAGACTAGTGAGGGGCTTTGCATTTTTTGCACCAAAAAGCATCTTGAATAATTATTGGAAACTCTACAGTCTGATAAAACTCTTTGGTTGGCCCTTTTTGAAAAAGGATAAGAACCTCGTTTCTCTTCTGAAAGGGTGGGAAATCAAGAAGTGGAAGCTAGGGTAGTTATGGAGGAGAACAGAAAGGGATTTTACATCTTCAGGAAATGAACAGTCTGAATCCATCTGTCCTACACAGTGGACATCCACACAGGAAGGACAAATGATCCAGACTGCCTCTACAATGGGACAGGCAAGTAGCTGTGATTCTGCTGATGGTGTGACTCTCCACTCAAGGAGGAGTCACAACACCTCTGGTTTGGCAGACAGTTTCCACCTGTAGGGCTCCAGTTGTCAAGAGTGGCGAAGTTTTCACAGCCATGTTGGTTTTGTTGCTGATGGATGTGTTTGAACCACAACTGTCTCACTGAGTCCTGGTAAAGGTGCATTGCATTTCATTTCAAAAAGAACTCTTACTGCTGTAGGTGTTCGAACATCTTTCTCCCTAACGAGTGCCTTTATACTTTGAAACCTTGGGATTGAATAGATCAATGCTCTTGATGTCAGTATTAATAAAGAATGCCTTGAAATTCTCCATGAAATCAGTAAGATACAGTGGGATGCCAGTGCTCACTGCTTTCACTGTACCACTTAAGGCATTATGCAAAATGAACGTGACAAGGCCAGCAATCGAGGAAAATGCAGTTTCCTGATAAAGAACTTGAGCAAGTGAAGTAGAAATTCCTGTATTCAGATGTGAGCTCATCATACTGTAGCAACTTGTCCAGTAATTTGCCTACTTTATCTGCGACTTTACTCTGGAGATGCAGCATGTGCAAAAAATAGCTGAGTGCATGGATGGAAAAGGTCAGGGATGTACAAACTCATTTCCAAAAACAGTTGTATACCTTGAACTCATTGTTAAAGGGACAGACCATTAGACTCCAAGGAGCAGGCCAGGTTCTCCCTTAAGAGTTGCCCAAAGTGACAAATTCAACAATGTGAGTACATTTTAAAATGCCCCAATCCAACAGCAACTAGAGGATCCTGTCCAGCTTCCTGGGAAAGATGCCACTATATCTGTATCTTTCCTAATCTTCCTGCTGAAAACAGAAATTAATTTGTCTACAGGGGATGCCACTAAGGAGTTCAAAATGCCTCTTGATGGAGCTTTCCTGAGGATGAGGTTTCAGGAGGTGATTCTGAATGAACATCAGGATCTTGGGAGTGGGATATCGTCCTGTTTTGGCATCATCTGTATCAGGCACTGAGAATTTCAGAGAAAAGTCCAAGTGTTTCTTCTTGTACATTTGCTTCAGTTATTTCCTCAGTGGTGATGGCTCCAGTTATGATAAACAAGTAAAAGACAAGCTAGATCCCTGGTTTAGGAAGATGGAAGAGTTGCAGGAGCAGATATAAAAGGGACTCATGTCAAAATAAGTCCAGCAGTAAATACTGGGACAGGCCCAGACATGGAAGGATGCAATAGTGAAGCAAAGGCTGATAATGTAAATCTCCTTGGATCCTGAGACATCAACATCAAAGATGCAGTGTAAAACCTAGCAGTGATCATGGTCAACACTGGCCACCGATGATATCAACAGGTCCCTTGAAAATAATACCAGAAGTAAGTCCCCTGGCTCCAAAGACTTGAACTCTTGAGGAGACTGAAGGTCTGTAAAGTACTGGGGGCATCAGCACTGATACTGACTTTGACCTCTCCACTCAGATACCTGTGGCTCAAAGAGAGTTTGATGCTAACGGAACTGATACTGTTATGGCTGATGTTGACTGATGCTGTTGAGATGGAGGCAGTTGAAGAGTTGAACTTAAGTCACAAGTGACACTGACATTCCCATCAGTATCAACTGTGGTACCTACAGGATGCTTCCACAGTCTCATTGTAACTGGCTCTTATAAGTCGATGAGGAGGTTGTGGGGAAGAAAGGCAATGAGTCCCTATCCTTTCTGGAAACAGAGGAGGAAGAGGCAAAACACAACTTGGTCGAAGGCTGCATTAAAGCCATTATGAACTTCCCAATATCAACTGTTAAGGAGTATCCATGGAAAAAATAAACAGCTCTTAGAAATGAAAGAACCTAATGAATGCAGGTCTACAGGAGGCTATCCTGCCCAGTTCAGTCTCAGTGGAAGGAGACAGACTATCACCTGTAAAAAATCTTAGTTGCTACCCTTCAGCAACATTTACTATCTAGCAACACCAGGCTTCTCTGTGGAAGACTGGCGAACGTGTCCATTTCTTTGATGGCAACTGATAATCACTGGAAAACCAAGGTCTATCAATCTCCATATTTTTTATCCGTTGTCTTTCCCTTTTTAGGCTTAGGAAAATCATACACATGCTCTTTAGAAGAAGGATCCCCCAAGTCAATACAGGTACCAGGTAGCAAACCTTTTAGGACTAACATGTTTTTCCTTTCTCTAAAGGTAAGCTTGTCAAAGCCTTTACAGATTTCACAGCTCACATTCAAGTGTTCAGCTCCTAAATATGAAAAGCAAATTACATATCTCTCTTGCAGAGCAATCTTGTGGCTGCATTTTAAATCCAGATGACTGTTCCTCAGCAACTACAACCACCAAAATCAGTAAAAGCAGCAAAGTTCACCACAAAAACATGCAAAAGTACAGAAAATACTATGAAAAGCAAAGCAAATGTGAATGGGTGTAAATGTACGGTATCCTGCAGCTTAAAGGAGTACACGAGCTTTGTTCATTTCTTTGCTTCTTTTTTTTTTGTTAAAAAAAGAAAAAAATGGATGACCTGACCATAGATTAGAGCCAAAACTGGTCACTGAGACAAATAAAACCCTCAAGGAAGGCAATATACATATTTTAAAACCAATGACTTGGTTTAAATGTTTGGGTACACTTCCATGTGTGAACTCAAGAGCAACAGCAAAAATCTGGACAGGGTAACAGGTAGACACTGAAGCCCAGGAAAGTTTTATGCCCAGAGATGACTTATACCTTTGGTCAAAACTTCTAACCTTCTAAAGAGGAGAGATGGGCTCATCATAGATCATGTATTGTTACAAGGAACCTGCATACTCTGTTCTCTTTGCTAAGCTTTCTTATACCCTCTAGTGCATTTTACCTCAAAAATATAATGTCAAATAGTGCAGTAAGTATTTCTGTTCATATAGCAGGTATTTCTTTAGAGTTTTGGAAAATATGACAATGCTCCACTGATGGAATGGCATTCACCAAATGGACTTGTAAAATGAAAAGAAAGGGAACATCTTTGTCCAACTGTCATATTGGAACATTAGCAAATACAATGCAGAAAATCCATCTTTGTTTTTGTAGCAATTGTCATAGGTGTATAGGCATTAATCCTGTTCTCGGGGATATTAAAATATCTATTCACAACAGTGAACAAACTGAATTACTAGCATCAACTACTCTACATCAAAGCTGCAATTTTTGTGCGACACAAATGGCTGAAACAGACTAAACAATTAGAAATAAAAACTTGTTTTGTCCAAGGTTTTGGAGAGAATGATTCAAGTAGTTGCCATTCAAATACCAGTAAGGACAATTACTTTATTTAGTTTCCTGGCTGAGACTTCTTTTGTTGGGTTAGACACTTTGCATCTATACATATCCTAACTTTTTTTTTGGGGGGGGGGCTGGTGTCTAACACTCAGACCATCATCTGCCTGGTCACCCCCCACATGGTTACAGTCATCTCCGTGGCACCCACCTGAAGGCCGGGAAGAAGACTGGAAAATCTCACCTCTTACAAGTGTTACACCAAGGCTGAGCCCACTGATTGTGGTATGGGGAAAATGGCACAGACTGGAACTATACACAGCAGTGTCACATAAGCCAACTGGCACATTTGGGGGGGTATAACCTGGCGGGGACGTTTTTGTTTATGTTTACAGCTTCCGATTCCTTCCTAGTAATACTCCTACCCTTTATACCTTCCACAATAAATTTCACTGCAGTGATCACAGCTTCTCAATATTAGGTCCCAAACTGTGGGAAGCATTTCCTTCCTCACTAAAAAACTCGATCCATACACTTTCACAAAATCTTTAAATACATCTTCTGAAAGGAGGACGATGTAAGTGCTTCTCACAAAATGATGTCACCTTACTAGTTATGCTCTCCCAACTTTTACATAATTTCATTCCCGTATTTATATAATATGAACCAAAGAGGTCTGACAGTACATTTAAATTCTTGCAGAGAAAGTGATCTGACAAGTGAGACAAGAGAAGTATCATTAGGAGTGGGTAGGATATGTGCCTTTCTGAAACAACTTGAATTACTCTCAGTGAAATGGGGATGGAGGGTGTATTTCATAATATATGCAAACAAGAGTCCGACGGTAAGTTTAAATTCTTACAGGAGGAGGGGCAGACTGAGGGCAAGGAAGAGAGACTGCAAGGAAGAGATCAGAAGTAGAGTAAGGAGTGATAGCTTATGTGATCTGAGAGCACTTGCACTGGGCTTGTTGGAGGAGATGAGCCTTTAAACTGCACTGTAAAGTTGGATCCAGTGGAAATGTTTTTAGAGTAGGTGGGAGAGATTCCCAGAGTTTGGAAGCTAAGACTGAAAATGCAAGCTTACTGCACTGCCGTTTTATTTTAAGTGGTTGTAGAACAGCGGTAGATTGGGAGTAACTTCTTAGTTTCTACGTGGGAGTTACAAAAACCAATGGAGAATAAACCAAGAAAAAGAACTTGCCCAGCAGGACCCAGAATAACCAGTAAATGTTGATATAACAATCCAGACTTTATTGTACAAAAATAAAACCAAGCGCTTTCGCTCGGTTATTACCGAGCTTTTTCAAGGTGACAAAATGTTTACTGACTCAAGTTAGAGCTATTAAATACTAATTACAAGTGTCACATGACCCTCCTGATTGGTCAATTTTATAATAAAACTTTAAAATAAAACCACAGTGTGTTCAAAGTGTTACTCAAAGTGAAAATAAAAATACAATCTAAAAACAATCTATGTACATAATGGCTGCATGTTAATAAACACTGAACAGTACAGCCAGGAAATCTGAATATGCATAAAAAACAAATCTGCGGATCTAAATGAAATAGTTAAAACACTATAATATTCATTTGTTCTCATTAAATATGGGTTCTAACCCTGTTTTGTGAAAGAACCCCATGTTTGGTGATCACAATTCATAGGTAGTCCTTAATAACATACATCTATTACTGTAACAACAAATAAATAAAATAGTTAAAAATGTTGTAAACATATATGGTGAATGTTATAGATGGGCCATTCTCAGCTTCAGAACACTATTAATGTTTATGTTCTCATTCAAGCCGGGAAACCTTCCTGAATCTAACCTGAGCTGCCAGTATAATTCACGGTACTCTAATCTAGTTTCCCAGCTGCCTCCCCTAATATCTGGAATAACTTGCTCTAAAACCAAGAATTTAATTTGCATATTACTGCAAACCTGGGAATGTTTGTAAAAAGCATTACTTTCTTTGGCTTTAGAGATGTCATAAAAATGCTCATAAACCCTTTTTCTCAAATGTCTTTCGGTGTTGCCCACATAAAAACTGTTGCACGTTACACATACCCCTACATAAACTACCCCTTTAGCTCCACAGTTGTAATATTTCGTGGAGCTAAATTTAAATTTCCTAGAGGGGATGTAAAGTGTGTCTTGGCTGAACATAGCACAACACTGCTTACAACTCCCACAGTGGTGGGTACCAAGCTTTGTTCTCCTTTTGTTCAACCTTAAGTCACTTCTTTTCTCACACAGTTCCTTCAAGTTAGTGTCTGTCTCTCTTCCTAAAAGTGTGGCCAAGTTGGAACAAAATGTTTTAATTCGTCGTGCAGAGTAAGAATGGGCCAATGGTTAAAAATAATTTGTTCAATCTTCTCAGAATTAGTAGAAAAAGTGTGAATAAAATTACTTTTAATATCAAATTGGTTCACATATTCCCTTTGTTGTGAACCACTAAATCCTATTCCTAATAAAGGGGGGTAACTGGTTTCCCTGTTTAGAGTAACCTCTTGAATCATACAGTCTATCAAAGTGGGCAGATATCCTTTCTCTAGAAATAGTCCTTTAAGGGTTCTTACTTCTTCTGTAAAACCCACCAGGGTACTAGACATTCTTGATGCCCGGATAATTTGCCCTTTAACTATACCCTTTTTTTGATAAAATGGGTGTCCTCTAGTAAAATGAAGGTACGAATTAGAAAATGTGTTTTTCCTATATAACATTGATTGAAAGTACTGATTACTGTAATCTTTAAATAAGGTAACGTCTAAGTAGTGTAGTCTGTCTTTGTCAATTTTATACGTGAAATCCAAAAAGGTTTTCGTGTTGTTAATGTAACCTAGAAACTCAATTAACCTTTCTTCAGTACCCTTCCAGAGCAAACAAATATCGTCCAAGTACCTCCTGTAATGTAGTATATGCTGAAACCATGAACTTGAAAAAACAAAATTCTTTTCCCAGTAGTGTAGCACCACATTAGCATATAATGAAGCGCAAGAGGCGCCCATTGCCACCCCTTTCTTCTGACGGTAAAATTCACTGTTAAAGTGAATGAAATTGTTCTCAAGAACTATTTCCATAAATTCTAAAGCAAGACTAACAATCTTGCTATCAAGACGAGACTCAGTTGTCAAAATTTGTCCAAACCATTCCAACCCAGTCGGGTGAGGAATACCAGGAAAAAGTTCCACTACATCTACAGTAACCATCAGTAATTGTGGGTCAAACAGCTTTTGGTAAATCCCTTTCAAAAAATCCCAGGAGTCCTTACATATGTGTGTGATGGTAGTCACAAATTCTTTTAAACCAAAATCAATGAATTTGGCTAAAGGTTCTGTAATACCTCCAGCACCTGAAACAATTGGTCTAAATTTAATAGGATCCAGGGTTTTATGCGTTTTAGGAATGCCAAAAATTTGGGGTTTTTTTGGCTTATCTACATGTAAATAGTTGTAAAGACGTTCATTAATCACATTTTGTAAGAGATGGTCATATAGCTGAAAATTAATTTTAGCATAAGCGATGTTGATTTCATTAATAGATACCAACTCATATTGATCTGTTTCTTGTAACATATTGTGAATATGTGAGTCGTAGTCTACAGTGTACATCAATACAACCCCCCCTCCCTTGTCTGGCTTCATTACCCTGCATCCTTCTTGTTTCAAAAAATCGATCAAGGCTAACTCTTTGTCATTAAGATTAATGGGGCGGGTACTATGACCTTGGTGCTCCATGTTCCTGATATGCCTTTCAACCAGCTCTTCAAACACTTTAAGGGAAGGATGAATGGGAGGATTAAAAGTACTTTTCCTTGTTAAATCCCTATTAGTGTTACCTTGATTTTTAAAAAATAGGTTTAGATTCAATTGTCTAATGAAAAGTTTCAGGTCAATCAATGTACTTATCAAATGAGAGGGACGGGAGTGGACAAAATGGAAACCTCTGGCAAATAAATCAAAAAATTCTTGAGTAAGTTCGAGCTCAGTAAAATTAAAAATAGTAAAATTGTTCCTTCTGCAGACCACCTGCTTGTGAGCTCTAGAATGTGACTCTAGGAGAGGGATCACAGTGTGAAAACTATTTGTTTCTAGGGGTTGTTTCAATTCTTGTGTTGGTATCTCTGTCCCCTCCCCCCCTTGTTGGGGGGGGGGGGTAATGAAAATCCTGTAAATATTGTTTTCTACCTTTCTCTGCGATTCTTTCACTCCTTCTAAGAGTGTCTGAACCTGAAGGCTTATAATAGTCAGCATTGGTTCCTTCTCCCCTATTCACGAACACGGTGTCTACATTGTTATTTTTCCAACCCCTGGTCGTGGGGAGTGGATAAGCTAGCCCGTCTCTATATTCACTAAGGTCCCTTTCTAATTTCTTTATCTTACGGTTCAATATTTTAACACAATGCTGGTCTACTTCATCAAAAACCTTATCATAATTCATTTTCACGCTAGAAAAGTTAGTGTCACTAATCATTTTTTCATTTAAAACGTTAAGTTCTTTCAATAAAATGTCCGCTTTCATTTCATAATCAGCGATCATCAGCTTTAACATTTCCAGGCCAGCCTTGTTAAAAGTTTCACAAAGCTGGTCATAAAACACAGTTCCCGGTTGTACATTATTTGGAAATTTGTAAAAAACGTAACCCTTTAGGCACCCTTTGTACTTGTAAACATTCCTTGAGGTAGTCTATCTCCAGTTGGTAACTTTTGTAAGCATAAAGTTTATCTCTAAAACCATTAAAATTGCGCTCAATGTTCTGGTTAAAAATATGGTTGACAGTACCTTGTCTGAAAATAAATTGTTGACCAACCCACACACCAAAGTCGAAGTCTCTGGAATCGCTGTCTAATCCATTTAGGTGAGTCGCACCCATCCTTATTTGCATTGTGCGACCGTTTGTTGTGGGAACATTGCAAGTCGGGTTGCCTTGCGTGATAGTACTAACATTTGACGCTGATGGAATGCTACGCCTCACCGTTCGGTCCCCAAGCTGTAATTGGTTACCAGGCAGATCCGAAGTGGAGACCGGATTACGGTCATTAATGGTATTAGATAACCGAGTAAGAAGGGCTAGTATTTGTTTAAATTCTCCCCGTGTCACAGGGGCAGCATCCGAGTCGTCTTTAAGAAGTGAAGGCGTTTCCAAAGTAACACTTTGAACACACTGTGGTTTTATTTTAAAGTTTTATTATAAAATTGACCAATCAGGAGGGTCATGTGACACTTGTAATTAGTATTTAATAGCTCTAACTTGAGTCAGTAAACATTTTGTCACCTTGAAAAAGCTCGGTAATAACCGAGCGAAAGCGCTTGGTTTTATTTTTGTACAATAAAGTCTGGATTGTTATATCAACATTTACTGGTTATTCCGGGTCCTGTCACTGCTGGGCAAGTTCTTTTTCTTGGTTTATTCTCCATTGGTTTTTGTGGCTTTAGTTTTTGCCCATGGCAGAAGGAACGGAATCTGTAAATTTTGCAGAAACACCTTCACTTCTTAAAGATGACTCGGATGCTGCCCCTGTGACACGGAGAATTTAAACAAATTCTAGCCCTTCTTACTCAGTTATCTAATACCATTAATGACCGTAATCTGGTCTCCACTTTGGATCTGCCTGGTAACCAATTACAGCTTGGGGACTGAACGGTGAGGCGTGGCATTCCATCAATGTCAAATGTTAGTACTATCACGCAAGGCAATCTGACTTGCAATGTTCCCACAACAAACAGTCACACAATGCAAATAAGGATGGGTGCGACTCACCTAAATGGATTAGACAGCGATTCCAGAGACTTCGACTTTGGTGTGTGGGTTGGTCAACAATTTATTTTCAGACAAGGTACTGTCAACCATATTTTTAACCAGAACATTGAGCGCAATTTTAATGGTTTTAGAGATAAACTTTATGCTTACAAAAGTAACCAACTGGAGATAGACTACCTCAAGGAATGTTTACAAGTACAAAGGGTGCCTAAAGGGTTACGTTTTTACAAATTTCCGAATAATGTACAATCGGGAACTGTGTTTTATGACCAGCTTTGTGAAATTTTTAACAAGGCTGGCATGGAAATGTTAAAGCTGATGATCGCTGATCATGAAACGAAAGCGGACATTTTATTGAAAGAACTTAACGTTTTAAATGAAAAAATGATTAGTGACACTAACTTTTCTAGCGTGAAAATGAATTATGATAAGGTTTTTGATGAAGTAGACCAGCATTGTGTTAAAATATTGAACCGTAAGATAAAGAAATTAGAAAGGGACCTTACTGAGTATAGAGACGGGCTAGCTTATCCCCTCCCCACGACCAGGGGTTGGAAAAATAACAATGTAGACACCGTGTTCGTGAATAGGGGAGAAGGAACCAATGCTGACTATTATAAACCTTCAGGTTCAGACACTCTTAGGAGTGAAAGAATCGCAGAGAAAGGTAGAAAACAATCTTTCCAGGATTTTCAGTACCCTCCCAACAGGGGGGGAGGGGACAGAGATACCAACACAAGAACTGAAACAACCCCTAGAAACAAATAGTTTTCACACTGTGATCCCTCTCCTAGAGTCACATTCTAGAGCTCACAAGCAGGTGGTCTGCAGAAGGAACAATTTTACTATTTTTAATTTTACTGAGCTCGAACTTACTCAAGAATTTTTTGATTTATTTGCCAAAGGTTTCCATGTTGTCCACTCCCGTCCCTCTCATTTGATAAGTACATTGATTGACCTGAAACTTTTCATTAGACAATTGAATCTAAACCTATTTTTTAAAAATCAAGGTAACACTAATAGGGATTTAACAAGGAAAAGTACTTTTAATCCTCCCATTCATCCTTTCCTTAAAGTGTTTGAAGAGCTGGTTGAAAGGGATATCAGGAACATGGAGCACCAAGGTCATAGTACCCGCCCCATTAATCTTAATGACAAAGAGTTAGCCTTGATCGATTTTTTGAAACAAGAAGGATGCAGGGTAATGAAGCCAGACAAGAGAGGGGGGGTTGTATTGATGTACACGGTAGACTATGACTCACATATTCACAATATGTTACAAGAAACAGATCAATATGAGTTGGTATCGATTAATGAAATCAACATTGCTTATGCTAAAATTAATTTTCAGCTATATGACCATCTCTTACAAAATGTGATTAATGAACGTCTTTACAACTATTTACATGTAGATAAGCCAAAACCCCCCCCCAAATTTTTGGCATTCCTAAAATGCATAAAACCCTGGATCCTATTAAATTTAGACCAATTGTTTCAGGTGCTGGAGGTATTACAGAACCTTTAGCCAAATTCATTGATTTTGGTTTAAAAGAATTTGTGACTACCATCACACACATATGTAAGGACTCCTGGGATTTTTTGAAAGGGATTGACCAAAAGCTGTTTGACCCACAATTACTGATGGTTACTGTAGATGTAGTGGAACTTTTTCCTAGTATTCTTCACCCGACTGGGTTGGAATGGTTTGGACAAATTTTGGCAACTGCGTCTCGTCTTGATAGCAAGATTGTTAATCTTGTTTTAGAATTTATGGAAATAGTTCTTGAGAACAATTTCATTCACTTTAACGGTGAATTTTACCGTCAGAAGAAAGGGGTGGCAATGGGCGCCTCTTGCGCTTCATTATATGCTAATGTGGTGCTATACTACTGGGTAAAGAATTTCGTTTTTTCAAGTTCATGGTTTCAGCATATACGACATTACAGGAGGTACTTGGACGATATTTGTTTGCTCTGGAAGGGTACTGAAGAAAAGTACTTTTAATATCATTTTATTAATAATAATTGAGTTTCTAGGTTACATTAACACGACAACCTTTTTGGATTTCACGTATAAAATTGACAAAGACAGACTACACTACTTAGACGTTACCTTATTTAAAGATTACAGTAATCAGTGCTTTCAATCAATGTTATATAGGAAAAACACATTTTCTAATTCGTACCTTCATTTTGCTAGCAGACACCCATTTTATCAAAAAAAGGGTATAGTTAAAGGGCAAATTATCCGGGCATCAAGAATGTCTAGTACCCTGGTGGGTTTTACAGAAGAAGTAAGAACCCTTAAAGGACTATTTGTAGAGAAAGGAAATCCGCCCACTTTGATAGACTGTATGATTCAAGAGGTTACCCCCTTTATTAGGAATAGGATTTAGTGGTTCACAACAAAGGGAATATGTGAACCAATTTGATATTAAAAGTAATTTTATTCACACTTTTTCTACTAATTCTGAGAAGATTGAACAAATTATTTTTAACCATTTTCCCATTCTTACTCTGCACGACGAATTAAAACATTTTGTTCCAACTTGGCCACACTTTGTTAGGAAGAGAGACACTAACTTGAAGGAACTGAAGGAACTGTTTGAGAAAAGAAGTGACTTAAGGTTGAACAAAAGGAGAACAAAGCTTGGTACCCACCACTGTGGGAGTTGTAAGCAGTGTTGTGCTATGTTCAACCAAGACACACTTTACGTCCCCTCTAGGAAATTTAAATTTAGCTCCACGAAATATTACAACTGTGGAGCTAAAGGGGTAGTTTATCTAGGGGTATGTGTAACGTGCAACAGTTTTTATGTGGGCAAAACCGAAAGACATTTGAGAAAAAGGGTTTATGAGCATTTTTATGACATCTCTAAAGCCAAAGAAAGTAATGCTTTTTACAAACATTCCCAGGTTTGCAATAATATGCAAATTAAATTCATGGTTTTAGAGCAAGTTATTCCAGATATTAGGGGAGGCAGCTGGGAAACTAGATTAGAGTACCGTGAATTATACTGGCAGCTCAGGTTAGATTCAGGAAGGTTTCCCGGCTTGAATGAGAACATAAACATTAATAGTGTTCTGAAGCTGAGAATGGCCCATCTATAACATTCACCATATATGTCAACATTTTTAACTATTTTATTTATTTGTTGTTACAGTAATAGATGTATGTTATTAAGGACTACCTATGAATTGTGATCACCAAACATGGGGTTCTGTCACAAAACAGGGTTAGAACCCGTATTTAATGAGAACAAATGAATATTATAGTGTTTTAACCATTTCATTTAGATCCGCACATTTGGTTTTTATGCATATTCAGATTTCCTGGCTGTACTGTTCAGTGTTTATTAACATGCACCCATTATGTACATAGATTGTTTTTAGATTGTATTTTTATTTTCACTTTGAGTAACACTTTGAACACACTGTGGTTTTATTTTAAAGTTTTATTATAAAATTGACCAATCAGGAGGGTCATGTGACACTTGTAATTAGTATTTAATAGCTCTAACTTAAGTCAGTAAATGTTTTGTCACCTTGAAAAAGCTCGGTAATAACCGAGCAAAAGCGCTTGGTTTTATTTTTGTACAATAAAGTCTGGATTGTTATATCAACATTTACTGGTTATTCCGGGTCCTGTCGCTGCTGGGCAAGTTCTTTTTCTAGGTGGAAGTTATACTTAGGGGCTTTGCTGCTAGTGGTAAGCAAAAGTTTGGAAGGAGTTAGTGAACCAAGAAACCTATCTGTTCATTGCTTTCCTGACAATCATTTGACTTTGCTAAGAGTACGGTAGTTGTGTTCCAGAGGAGACTGTAAAGTTGATAAGCTCCTTTGAGCAACTATAATGGCCAAGCAATGTTCAAGTAGGGCTAAAAGGAGTGTTTTGTCAAATATACAACATTAAATAACAGGTACAACTGCTAGTAAACAATAAGAAGCTTTACATTAAAACACCACCAAACTTACCCACAGGAAAGTCTTACACTCTTTACAAACAGCTGGTATACAATCAGCTACAGTATAAAACTACTGTGATCTAACCCTATTATTCAACTCTGTCCTTTAAGTTCCCCTTTTAGCATTAACCTGTTCAGATATTACCTTACGACAACATTACAGAGGTAGAAATAAATGGTGAACAAATGACTGAAGATAACGTAAGAGAGATGCTGTCAGTTACACTCATCCAACAGTAAACTTTGACTTTCAAGGACTAGCAACACCATCATCATCTAAGGTTCCATAACAGGGCATTAATTGTTTATTGATTTCTGCCTTGGTCCTCTTATTAAGGATCTTCTTCTGAAGGCCCCCAATATTACAGCTGATAGATACATTCTGGTAAATGACTGCCATCATTAACTCCCACAAAAAAACAGTTCTATGCACAACTGAATTTGACAATCCATTACAGAGTTTACTATTTCCTGAAGATTCTTCTTCTATTTATCTAGTTTTGCACAATTTCAGGAGCCATGTAACTACTCTTCTTTAGTTCCAGATTTATACACCCTTGGAAACGTACTCTGTAATTAGCCAGGGTATAACAATTTCAATGCAAACATTTCCACGACAATATTAAAACCTGCATGGCCTTGCTGCATACTGGTCACAGGATAGATCCTCTCCCACTACTAACTGGCAATCTGAGTATTTAAAATCTTGGTTCATCTATTTCTTAATTAATCTGCTTCACATATTTCAAGTCCCAAGGAAGATATATAGGCAAACTTTCTTTCAAATGTTTGAGTCTCCCTTGCCCTAATCAGTCACACTACTATTTTTGGTTGCATTTTGTTGGTTCTCCTCCTAATTCTCAAATGTATTAGTATCCTCTAACAAACTGTTAGCCATAAGGCCACCCCCATCATCAAGGTCATATCCAAGTTTAAACCCTGACCACATTATCAGTCGACTTCTTTCCAGAGCAGACACCAAAATCTTAGCTTGCTTTGTTTCTTTGCCCATTGCCAAAAAAAAAATGTTGCTGTACATTCTTCTGTCTGGCATATAAATAAATAATTTCATAGCACCATTTCTTAAATGTTTTATTCATTCTGTACCATTACCCAAAAAAGGTATCTGCCAAGAATAACCACACAAAAAAAAAACAACAACACACAGCTTGGCAGTTGGACAGCCCAGGAATACTACCACTGCAACAGGACAACAGAGAAAAAATATGAATATTAAATGGAAAATAAAAAAATGTTTAATAGAATATAAGCACCTTCTATAATATATAACTATTATACATTTTTGAGCTCTGTACATTGTATTTTCTGTTTTTCTACCTTTATTTAAATCTGGCTGTATCACTGAAAAAACTATGTAACGTGATACTATGCAAACTGTAAAAATGTTTTACTCTTTGTCCTGTATCTTTGTAAACACTCAAGTAATTTTATATATGTACTATTTTGTGCACCAAGTACCTTTGTATACTTTCTCTATGTATTAATGTGGAGCTTTTCTACCCAGTCCTCCGCTGAAAAAGGACAGCTTGTACAGTCAGACTTTCTCAGTAAACAAATGTAAAATAAATAAATAAATAAAAATCATATAAATAATGTATGGGTTTTGAAAGCTTTTAAAACCAAAGGATTACACATCATAGCATAGTGAATAAAAAGTGGAAAAAAAGTAAAACGTAAAAGGCAGAAAGTGTATGTTAGGTAAGGAATGCCAAATGGGACGGGCAAAAATTAGCTATATAATCAAAAATACACTGATATATATATATGCTGACAGAGTGATAGTTAAACAATTGCCATCTAAAGTTTAACCAAAAGGGGTATCCATACAACTGTATGAATACTTCCACAATTCAGTCCTACAAAGAATGAAGTGTAAATAACCTGGCAACATCACTTCAAATGTAGTAGCTAGAAAGACTGGGGTTACACCCTTGAATACAAAGAGTTGTTGTGGCAGTTGAGTTTTAATGCTAGTAATAAGCCTGGTTTAAATGATGCTGTTTCAGTCTCGAGTGTTTTAAAACTAAGAGCTATAAAATTTTAGAGTAGATGGTATGGTTTTGTAAACATCTAGTTTATGGTCAATTTAATGGTACTATTGGTTTGACTGGTCGCAAAGTGATGAGTTTGTCCATATTATATTAGAAGCTTCAGTCTTTCTACCTTTTACTTTTTTCTTCTTTTTTCCCTACTTTTTATTCAATATGCTACAATGTATAATCCTTTGGTTTTAAAAGCTTTCACAACACTTACGTTATTTATATGGTTTGTATTACTAAACATATTTTAACTGTGAGTTTTCATTAACTATGTAACATAACAGTTTTATTTAATTGTTCCTGCCTCCCAGCCATACATATATTACAAGGGGAGGGTTGGTCATTCATTCTGATGAAGTCCTAGTCATTGTATGGATGAAAGAGCTTATATTTTATTAACAAATTTTACGTTCCGTTAAATAGTCAGACTTTTTCTCTGTTGCCCTGCTGCAGTGATGGCATTCTTGGGCTGTCCAACTGCCAAGCTGTGTGTGTTTTTATGTGGTCATTCTGCACCATCTAATGAAATAACTTCTCGGACCTTTAATTACAGTGTTACTGTGGGTGAGGTTGCCTTGTAATTCTTAATAATACAACTTGTGCTCCTTCAGCATCTCTTTCCACAATGATGTACATGGCTCAGCCGCATACATACAACTTAATTTAAGCACTATGGCCTGGTGGCAATAACTGAAATCAGGAAACCTGCATCCACCCCTTTACTTGGGTAAAAGCATTTTTCCCCAGCTTACTTACAGTTTCTCCACAACTCATATCAAGTCACTAGATCACTTCTTTAGGGCAACAAGAACATTTTTTTAAGAAGGGAACCCACAAATGCTAGCCCTATGTAATAAAATTTGTGGAAATGTAATCATTTAGAGACCTTTGTCACTAAGATTAATCTCAAAATAAAACAGTCTCCATTTTTGGAACAGCTCAAACAATTTACTATTTGATTTAGTGCAGACATATTATGAGCTACAATATGTCCCTACTAAACATATACCAGGATATTTCAACTCATTCAGGTCTCCTAGAAAATCACACTCATTTCTTAGGGGTCTCGGGGGTCATAATTTGCCACTAGTAATGCTGTTTTCAGTGCATTGCCAATGTGACAATGTGAAGAAGTCTTTTCACATTTGCTGCAGACTGTGAAAAAGACAACCAAAATGTCGTTGGTAAACACAGATATCTTCAGTTGCTGCAATCCCTTTGATATTATTTTATTTTCAGTTGTCTTATACATACTTATAATGTCTTGATGTATAAAATAAAAAGTAATATGGAAATTAGGCAGTCATGTCAGGTGACCCTGGTTAAGGGGAAATGATACGACAATAGCAACGCCATCTTAATCTGCACGCTGTAAATATCTTTCAAGAAGAAGATACACTCTTTGTTAACCACATCTTTCTCACCTTTTTCAAGACATTAAGATGGATGCCAGCATGTTATTTGTATCGATTTGATTTTTTTTATTTAATACAAAAAATAATTTCCACCCTATAAAATGCCTTCTCTGCACCCACACTTAATACCAATATGGGTAGCTTATGCAATTGTGTATCTTCCAACATCAAGAGTGTTCTAATTGTGTTGTTGTGTCTGCCTCCCTCTCACACAAAAATCCACACTGATCACAGTGAATCAATTTAAGCAATACCTCAGTTATCTCTTAGTGAACAAGGCATGAAACAATTTACAGTCAAGGGTTTACCTGCATTTTTGAGTACTGTCCTCAGAAGAATGAGAATTAAAGCTACTATAGTGGCAATGGAGTTTAAAATAGACAAAAGCAGAAAATTAGTATTTCACACAAAGATTCATAAGATGATACTAGGCTAGTGGCCTGGGAGCCCTTATAAGTCTAGCCAAGAATTACACCCATGTTTTCACAAAGTCCGCACCTGTTTTCCCTGTCCAGCAGGGACACAGGTGGGATCCCAGGGGTATTTTTTTCTATTTCCCATCCAGTCGCCAAGTTCCTCTTAAAGAGGGCTAGTGAGGTACTCTACTTGACATGGAGAGGGAATCTATTCCGCAGATGGGGGAGCCGTTGGGACACAAATCTATCCCGCCAACAAGTTCTATTAATGTCACAGACCAGATTGAGGCCTTCTGTGCGGGTTGCACTGACATTACTCCAGGAATCAAAAACACGAATAACACTTCAGTCCAAATTTCTGAAATGGCATGTACCTGTGCACGTGAGAGGTGTAGTCCAAGTGTATGTACAATTTCTTCAAGATCTTTCTCGAGCAGGTAGCCACAGTGACTTTGATCAAAATAAACAAATGCCATCAGAAGACTTCTATCAGATGTGATCATCTGTTTCTTTTCCTGGGGGAAGCAAAAAACAGTGCAGCTTTATATATTTCTAACAAAAAAATAAACATCAGTAATGCTGTATTTTAAGTATTAGAACTTAGGCATACACTTCTAAACATCAGTAATGCAGTATTTCTAAAGGTAAGTATTACAACTTTGGTATACACGCCCAGACTACAAGTTCATTATATTATAAACTCACAACTGCATCTACTGTTGCAAGCTGTAGCCACTGAGAATGGAACTCTGACATTGACAAATATGAAATGTACAACAGAACTTGCTCTAATGAGAGTGCAAGGTTGCAGAGATACTGATGAACATACCATCATTGTAGGCACAATCACACACAGGAAATGTGTTCTTGTCTCAGTTCATCTTTTTCTGGAGCTTTCAACATAAAGGAGTAGACATGCCCTCTGCAAGTACATGCCATAAGATCACATGCACACAAGAATATGTGTGCCTATCCCTGTGTTAACAGTTCACCTACCAATCACAAAGCAAGCATTTCCCTGCAATTCAAGGTAAAACAAAGACAATTTAGTACCTACACTACACAAAGCACACAGACATATATACTTTGCCGACTCTCAGGAACTTCAACAGCAGCAGTTGAATGCAGGAGCAGTCCACACACTGGCAGACAGCAGAAAAGTAATTAAAACCTACCAAGGGTCCTCTCACAGACCAAAACTGATACTGTAGCAACATATCTGCAGTATGTAGTATCAGGGATCCCACTAGCAGGGTCAAAACTGCAAAGACCACAAAGTAGTATAAAATTCTCAATAAAGTTGTAACTAGAAGATGGCTAAGACACAAGGTTCAAAAGGACAAAAATACCATCAGAGGCCTGACTTCTGCAGTCATGGTCCAAGTAAAAATGCTTGGTAAAAGTGTCAAATGAAGACCATGTGGCCATTGCACAAATGTCCATAACGGATTTTTAAAGCACTATCAAGAAGCAGCCATGGACCTAAGGGATTAGCCTCCAGTGGCAGTATTCTCAAATAGGCTGTTCACCTCCTGATGGCAAAAGGTAATGCAGTTAGCAGCTTACTAGGGGAAGGTTTGATTAGCAACTGATATCCTGATCACACTGGAGCAAAGATTGTGAGAAGTAGCTCCATGTTTAAGAATTCATGTTGTCATTTCAGGAAAAACTTGAGATGGCATGCATGTCCACAATCTACAGGGCTCTTTATATTTTAGTTTCAGCCAATGCAAAATGAAAAGGGAAGCATTCAGATTGTCACAGGACAATTCTCAAAACCACCTTCAGTAAGAAATGTGGAACACCCATTCTCAGTGAAGGAACAGATGCAGATCTCAACATGCATGGGCTTGAAACTCAGAAATCTTGCATGCAAAGGTCATGGCCACCAAAATAGTTTTTCCAAGAGACAAACTAAAATCATCATACCAGCATGCTTTAACAGCGAGATAAAGTCATATGGAAGAAAGAGATTCATCAAAGGAGGAAGAAGATGTAAAACCCCATCAGGAAATGCATGACCAGCTGGTGCTGGTTAACATCACTTCCTCAACATGATTAGACTGGAGTACTTTCAGCATGGTTGCTGCCGGATTAGCAAGCTAGGAATTGCATTCCTGTTTCAGGGAAATGGAAAACCAGAAAAAAATCTGTGAACTGCTGCTACTTTTTAAAGTATCGCTTGCCTGAATGGTTTCAAGTTGAAAAAATGGTAATTTCAATAAAAATTCAAATAATTACCCCTCTGTGGGTGCCAAGAGTAAATACCCATAACCCCTGAATACGTCAATAGTAGTCAGAGACTTTTCATAGACAGCTACTAAGTGGCTTCTAGTCTTTTCAACTCAAAAAAAAAAAAAAAAAACAAAGATGCGGTTGAGAACAGCTATGGGGTGACTGTCAGATATCAGACCAGACTACAGCGATTACAAAAGGAATGGTTTCCAACTCACTAGAAGAAAAAAAAACATAGTCCAAATGTACACTGAAATTTTACAATTAATGGGACCCAAAAGAATGCAACCAGATCAATCAACAAGATTCTGGACAATGAAGAAGCAGTCACTAAACAGTCAGTCATAAAACAGAACTGGAAGTAATACAAAGAATAGCAGAATATACGGTAACACAAGACAATGCAAAAGCTAATGGAGCTGGAAAATAGAGCAAGGAGAGAGAACCTGGAATTTTCACCTATTCCAGAAAGACTGGAGGGAACTAACTGCTTAAACTTCATGGAATACTAAATCAGCAAATGGACTGGCACAATGCAGTCTATCAGATGGCAGCTAATGATCGATAAGACACTTGGTATGGAAAAACTAAACTTTGCACTTGAGAAGCAGACAAGATTTACAACTAGTAAAGATGCAAACATTTCAGCGGAAGGAACTTCTATTAACTACAATATGGCAGAAAAGAAAAATACTTAAAACTGGCGATACTAGACTTTTTGTAGAAAATGATTACTCTGGGCAAAAAAGACAGAAATGAAGCATGTTCATTCCAGCAAGAGAAGCTGAACTGAGACTTAAAGATATACCAGCAATTTTCAAGCTATTATTTTCTCAATCGCACTAAAGCTTTTGTGGAAGCAGAACAAACTCTGGAATACAAAAAAGTCTGTACTACATACAAATACTCAAAAAGCAGAGGGTGGTTGCTCAAATCAGCCTTCAACAAGGAAAATAAGAAGTTATGTACCTACCATAACGTTCCATGTTAGTTGTCTTCTCTCGCCTTCTTTCTTGCTTGATGGGTTCGGAGCCGATCCTCAGCTCCGACTCGGCACTTGCTAAGCTCGAGAGTCACTTTTACCAGCTCGAGGCAGCCCCATATCCCATGATGCAAGGCGGTAAGTACCCAGATCTCGTTTGATGACAAAGGGCAGTAGCACCAAGCATAAAACACTTCCCAAAGGAAGAAAGAAGAAAGAAAGCTTACAGGATGTAAAAAAGACCAGGACTGAATGGTCTTCAGCATAATAACTCCTTAGAGAAACAAGGTCTGTCCAGGCACGGGGGAAGGAGGGAGGGTCGCAAGAAAGAAGGCGAGAGAAGACAACTAACATGGAACGTTATGGTAGGTACATAACTTCTTAATGTTAAGTTGTCAATCTCGCCTTCATTCTTGCTTGATGGGACCGTGTCCCTAGCACCTCTATCCTGGGTGGCTCAATGGAACAGACTCTTGAGGACTGTAGAACCAAAACTGGCTCTATCCCTGGAGGCCAAGTCCAATTTGTAATGGGAAACAAAAGTATGAGGAGTGGCCCAAGTGGCCGCTGCACAAATAGTGTCTAAAGGAAGTCTAGCTTGAAAGGCTGTAGAAGTAGCTAAGCTCCTAGTTGAATGTGCTTTAGGTTTTGAGCACAGCTGTTTTCCCCTGAGCAGATAAATTTCAGAGATGACCGAAGAAAGCCATCTAGACAAGGTCACTTTAGAGACAGGAAGGCCTTTCTTGTTATCCGCATAGGAAACAAAAAGTTGATCAGATTTCCTAAATTTTTTAGTTCTGTCCAAATAATATCTGAGTTGGCGGTGGACATCAAGATAATGTAGGTTTGTTCGGCTCTGTCTGAATAGTTTGGGAAAAATACCAGGAGATCAATGGATTGATTCAAATTGGTCTTTGAGGCGACCTTAGGCAAAAAGGTCGGATTAGTTCTCAATGATACTCTGTCTTTGTGAAAAACCAAATAGGGGGGTCGAACCGATAGAGCATGAAGTTCAGACACCCTCCTGGCCGATGTGATAGCTACCAGGAATAAAGTTTTCCAAGAAAGAAATTTAAGGGAGCAAGAAACAGCTGGCTCGAAGGGGGGAAGAATCAAGGATGTCAGCACTAAATTTAGATCCCATTGAGGAGGAGGATTCCTGATTGGAGGCTTTAGCAGGAAAATTCCTTTCAAGAAGGCCCTACAAAGCCTATGGGACATAATATTGTGATCTGCAATCCCGACATGAAAGTTCGAGATAGCAGCCAATTGAACTCTGACTGTGGAAGAAGAGGAGCCTGCATGAAAAATCTCTGCTAAGAAGTCCAGGACTGCCTGAACAGGGGCAGTGAAAGGATCAATATTCTTGGCATTAGCCCAATAAGAGAAACGTTTCCATTTGCTTGCATAAATCCTCCTGGTAGAGGATTTTAAAGAAGCTACTATGATGTCTCTAACAGGGTTAGAGATCAAAGGAAGCCTGGCTAAGGAAGGAAGTGGAGCAACCATGCTGTGAGGTTGAGAGAAGGGATAGACCGGTGCAGCTGACCGGATTGGTGAATCAGAAGATCTGGCACTGGGTCCAGATGCCACGGCTGCACCAAAAGGTGACGATGGAGGAACGGGAACCAAACTTGTCGAGGCCAGTAAGGAGCAATGAGAATCAATTTGGCTCTCAAAACGGTTGCTTTCTGGATAACTTGAGGGATCAGAGGAAATGGAGGAAAGGCATAAAGAAGTCCCTGGGGCCAATCCTTGGTCAGAGCGTCTCTGGGGGGATGGCCTGGAAGAGGGAAGAGAGAGAAGAAGTCTGGGCATTTGCTGTTTTGGGGAGTAGCAAAAAGATCGCAACATGGACGACCCCATTCCAGAAATATCTCTTCCGCTATAGATTGCTTGAGAGACCACTCGTGAGGCATGAGAATAGCTCTGCTCAATCTGTCCGCTACAATGTTGGTTTTCCCAGGGATATGCGTTGCTACCAGAAACCGATGAGAGGAGATTGCCCATTGCCATAGTCTGAGCTTCTCGACACAAGGGGTAGGACTTGGTTCCGCCCTGTTTGTTGATATACCAAACTACAGACATGTTGTCTGTGTGGACTGCAATTGTCCCTACGGGAAAAAAGTCGTTGAGGGCTTGCAACATTAAAAGCACTGCTCTCATCTCCAGGACATTTATGTGCAGGTGGTACTCGAACGGCTGCCACGTCCCATGAACCATCCTGCCCTGATAATGATCCCCCCACCCGATCAGGGAGGCATCCGTGGTGACAGTGGCTACCGGGGATGGGGGTACAAAGTGTCTGCCTTGGTGAACCTGGGGAGATGTGATCCACCAAGCAAGATGATCTTTGCAAGTCTGTGTCACCAGAATCTGGTGACGCATTGGAAGTTGTTGGTACGACCACTGTGTGAACAGCATCCACTGAAGAAGGCGCATGTAGAAGCGAGCCAGGGGAAGAAGAGTAATGGCCGCAGCCATGAGGCCTAATACCTTTAGAACCATTCTGGCCTGTACTTTCTTGTTGGCTAGAATGATCCTGACATGACTTTGAATGTCTGAAACTCTTTGATCTGTAAGGGTAGCTGACATCCGAACAGTGTTTAAGTTTGCGCCTATGAAAGTAATAGACTGGCAGGGCGATAAGGATGACTTTTCGAAGTTGATCGAGATGCCCAAAAGAGTACAAAGCTTTATTGTGTAATCCCTGGCTTGAATAAGCTGATGCCTGGTGGTGGCTGAAAGGAGCCAGTCGTCGAGATACGGAAACACCTGGAATCCTTGACGTCTCAGGTGAGCCGTGACCACTGCCATGCATTTGGTGAACACTCTGGGGGCTGTAGTGAGACCAAAGGGCAGGGCTCTGAACTGGAAATGACTGGGCCCCAGCCGAAAGCGGAGAAATCTCCTGGAGCGTCTGTGAATTTTGATGTGATAGTACGCATCCTGAAGATCTATTGAGCACATCCAGTTGTCCTTCCTTAAGAAGGGCAGAATTGACTGAAGAGTGACCATTCGGAATCTTGTCTTCCTCACAGACTTGTTGAGTCTGCTGAGATCCAATATTGGTCTCCAGTCTCCCGTCTTTTTGGGGACCAAAAAGAACCTTGAGTAGATTCCGGGCTCTGAATGGTCTGTTGTAACTGGCTGAATGGCTCTTTTTTGCAGTAGTTTTGAGACTTCTAACTCTGCAATTTCCCTTAGACCGGGTGGTACATCTGGAAGGGAATTTGAGGGGTAGAAAGGACTTTCCTCGAAAGGAATTATGTAACCCTTGGATATGATCGACTGTACCCATCTGTCTTGAGTGAGGGAGTGCCAGGCTTCTGGGTACAGTGATAATCTTCCCCCGACTGCCTCCAAGGAGGGACAGCCGGGCAACATCTCAGGGATGCTGAAAGGGCTTGTCAGAGAGAGGCTCTCTGTTTCCCTGGTTTTTTGGACCCCCTCTGCCTCTAGAGCGGCGTCTGTTGTTGTTACCCCTCTGCCTCTAGGGGTAAACTGACCACGTGAATCGGCGTGACTCCTTGGGATTTATGGAACCACATTTTGCCACCTTTCTGTCCTTTGGGGTAAGGTCTAGAAGGGGTGGAAAAACGGACTCCTACGGCAGAAAGAGTCTTGCCGTCCTGCTCACACCTGGTCAAAGTTTCCTTCACTTGAGGGCCAAACAAAGCTGACCCATCAAAGGGAGAATTTGTGAAGGACGCCTTAAAGGGATCTGCAAAGTCACATAGCCGCATCCAGGCTTGGCGTCTAAGAGCCACACCTGTACCTGCGGCCCTACTCGCTCCATCAGCCGCATATGATATTAGCTGCATGGAGGAGTTTGCAATGGAATTAAGGGTTCCTAGCTGCGAAGCAATTTTTTCCTGAGCCCCTGCAGCTGTAGGATCCTGTACAACATCACCTAGCTCCTTAAGGATATCCCTTTGGAGTCTGGTGAAGTGACATAGGTAATTCAGCGAAGGCATAGCAAAGGTCGCTGAGGAAAACATCCGCTTACCGTACCTATCCATGGTCCTAGAGTCCTTATTAGGAGGATGGACGGGTACGGAAGGATCTGCAAGTTCCTTCTTGGTGGCAGCAGCCACCACCATGGCATCAGCGGGGACACCCTTAGTGAGGAATTGCTTATCACACGGGGCAGTAATAAATTTTGAAGGCCTCCTAGGGACTGGCTCTACAGAGTCAGGAGCAGCCCACGCCTTTCGGGCAATAACCTGCATAAGGGGGTCGAAAGGCGGAGACACCCAGGAGGTGGAGGGCCGAGATCCAAACGCCTCTAGGTATACTGACTCATCCTCAGAGGGATTATTAGTGGGCCAGTTTCCCCTCTGTCTAAGGAGTTCTAGGATGTCTGAGAAGGAGACATCCTCAGAGGGGGATCTTGGGGATCCCTCTGACTCATCTAAGTCAGTATCTGAAGTGATAGACTCGGGGGAGTCTACATGTTTCCTCTTACAGGTCCTCTTCCTAGGAGGATCACCCGAAACATCAGGAGAATCCTCGGAAGAGGGGGATATTCCCAATGGGGAAACCTGAGGCGGAGGATCTCTGGGTCCTGTAGCAAGAGAAGTGGCAGAGATGTCAACAGGCACTATAGAGGGAGGAGCTAAGGGAACAGACTGCTGGCTGATACCCGTGGCCAGCACACTCTTCATCACCTCGAATGCTCCCCTCCCAGGAAGGTCCGAGAGAACCCGTTCCGAAGAGCTAGGAACTCCAGGGACCACCGAAAGGGAAGTCTCCGAGGCAGATGTCGGAGCAGAGCTCACCAAGGCCGAGGCTCCAAGGGGAAGAGCGGGTTCGGAAAAGGGTCCGATGCCACTCACCCCCTCGGAGGAGACCATGGAAGCCCGGCCACCGAATCCCTCTAAGGAAGGTCTCGAAGAGGAGATAAGAGTAGAGGCTGAAGGAACAGAAGGGGGTATCTGTCCCTCAGCCATAGCAGTAACCATTCCCGAAGACTCCAACTCCAAGCTCTGGGGTAGAGTTGAAGGAGGAACTGCAATGGGGTGTGGACCAATAGCCGTCTGTTGAGGCGGGCTATGTAACATTTGGGCCAGTGCCTGTGATTTAAGTAATCTACTGACCACTCTCTCCAAATCATGGTCAGAAAGCCTGGATGACCTTGAAGATCGGCTCCGATGGCTCCGTTCCGAGAGGAGAGGTGAAGCCGGAGCCGAAAGTATCAGCTCCAAGGAAGGAGACCTAGACCTCTTCCTCGAAGGAGCCATCGGAACCGATGAAACTACTGAACCTGTCGGAGCCGACAACTTATCGGAGCCGACAGGTAGCTTCGATGCATCGGCTCCAGCCGGAGCCGATACAGCCACAAAAGTAACGGTGTCGGAGCCGATCGGAGCCGACACCGATGCCTGAGCCACATGGTGGTCGGAACCGATCGGAGCCGACACCAAAGTGGTCGAACCAGAATCGGCACCGATAGCCATCGGTGCCGAAGGTTTAAAACCCAGAATCGGCTCCAGCCGAGCCGATCTCGACTCTGAATGAGTCGGAGCCGAGGCCGCAGGCTTGGACACAGAAGCCTGGGCCTTGGAAGACTTAGAAGTCTTGGATGGAGCCGACTTAGCCGGAGAGCCCTCCGGCTTAAGAAGGCCCCTCAAAATCAGCTTATTTCTTCTTTCCTGCAGGACTCTCTGGCTGAAAGAATGACATATAGCACAGGAGTCCTGCAGGTGAAGAGGCCCCAGACAGTACAGGCAAGAAGTGTGACTGTCTGTCAGAGACATTTTCTGACAGCACGAGTCACACTTCTTAAAGCCTGAGACCCTTTCTTTAGACATGGTGTAAAAACACACAGACACACACACCAGTCAAAGAAATTAAATTAAATATACCAAAAGGTATAACTAGTAAACACACACACACACCCTAACGGGGGGGGGGGGATGGGTTGGGTGAAAGTCTGACTAAAAAAGTAAGAAGAGACAGAGAATTTTCTGTCAGAAAAGGTTTAAAACTGATATAAAACTAACAATTAAGGGTTTTTTTGTTAAAAGGGGCTAAAATAGCAAAGTAGCAAATCACTTACCAGGAGCTGGTAAAAGGAGGACCTCATCAGCGAAGCGGCAAACGAGATCTGGGTACTTACCGCCTTGCATCATGGGATATGGGGCTGCCTCGAGCTGGTAAAAGTGACTCTCGAGCTTAGCAAGTGCCGAGTTGGAGCCGAGGATCGGCTCCGAACCCATCAAGCAAGAATGAAGGCGAGATTGACAACTTAACATCTATCTTTTCAAGAGCCTAAAATTAAAACATTCTAGCAAACCCTTTTCCAGTATTCAAATGTAAAATGGCTGACTGACAGAAGGGAGTATAGAAAGGATTAGGATATGCTTAGACCTAAACCATGTTTCTGTAACAAGGGAAATAATGAACTGGAAGATGACCAGTAACTCAATGTACATTTTGAGAAAGTTGGAGAACAAAAAAGCATAAATCCCAAGGGGGAAAAGTGAATTAAGGTGTAAAAAGAAACCAAGGAAGCTAGGTGCAAGGATTTTTTTACTCACGATGTTACCTATTATAATATAATTAATTTTATAAATTTGTTTTCTTAATAAAATTTTTACAAACTCACTGCCAGTGTTAGCAAACATAGGTGATTAAAAGTTTAAATATTTTCAGTTGTATAAGTAAAAGTATAACAGTACAGATAAAATAGAAACAATATTTTCTAGCTTACATAGATTAAAATGCAAACGAAACAGGCAAAATTGGTAAAGTTTAGCATGGAATCGCTAATGCAAGGTTTATATTCATATACCTGAAAATTTCTAAGCTGATTGAAAGTCTATCCATTGGCATACATTACTTTAATCATTCCAAAGGATACACAGTAACAAAATCCACCCACATCCTTTCTCTTCATAAATGGTCACCTCCTTAACTCATGTTCATTATTTTTTTTTCTCTTAAAGTAATAAAATAATACCAAATTAACAAAAAAACTTCCATCAGGCCCGAGCTCTCCCCTGCTTCCCAATTACTAACTTTAGACCTACAACAATCTTATCCCCCCTCTCCAAAATACTTGAAAAAATGTACACAGAAACAACTGTTTAACTATCTTCTGCAGGAAGAAAGTACAGTTGTGTAAAATCTTACCATAACAGTAGATGTCCTTCTCTTCACTGTTGCAACATCCGTTACAATAGAGATTCCCTGCCAAGGGAGGCCCAGCATCTGGCCAGTACACCAAGATATTTCTTTATGGTACGAAGTAAATCACACGTATGCTCCTCATGCAGTGTAGAGCAATAAGGTGACATCTGGACGTACCATGCTAAGAACTGAGAGCCCTAGTAGGAGTGCCAGTCCAATTAAAAGAGAGATAAACAGTACATCCAAAAGAGAAACAGACCAGGGGATGGAGGGAGGTAGTGAATACAACACTGAACAGAACAGCATCTACCATTATAGTTAAGATTTTACAGAACTGTACTATCTCGTTCTATTTCACAGTTGTAGTTATTTATTGCAACAGGGAGAGTGCCAAAGCTCAGGGAGGAGGAAGGACCAGCACAGCTCTCTAGGAAGCCATGAAGGATGGTCCTAGCAAAACCAGCTCTAGCTCTGGAAATTTCATCCAACTTGTAGTGCTTGGTAATAGTATGCAGGGAAGTCAAGTAGCTACCTCAAGAATAGAGCAGTATACAAACCCTTGAAAAAGGGAGCAGAAGAAGCCACAGCTCTAGTGGAATAAGCCTTAACAGAAGGAAGGCTCTTACCATGAAAGGAATAACAAAAAGAAATGGCTATAGAAATCCAAGTAGTAACAGTTTGCTTGGACACATCCAATTTTAAGGACCTAGGATGAAAGGAAACAAAGAGCTGATCAGATTCACAAACAGTCTTAGTCTTAGCCAAATAAAATCTGAGTTGTCTATGCACATCCAAAGTGTGCATTGTTTTTCACTGGCAGATTGCAGAGAAGGGAAAAAGTGGGCAAATTAACAGACTGGTCAAGAGACAACTCATTCACTACCTTGGGTATAAGAGAGGGATTAGTACAAAGGGATACCCTGTCCTTATGAAAGACCAAAAAAAGAGGACAAGCCATAAGGACTTGAAGCTCATATACCCATCTGGCAGATGTAAGGGCTAACAAAAAAATACAGTCTTCCAAGAGCAATGCTACAAGGAAGCTGAGGTTGCAGGCTCAAAAGAAGCCTGGGTCAATTTTTCTAAATCAAAATTAAGATCCCAAGGAGGAGGAACAGGCTTCCTGTGAGGCCTAATATGAAGGACACCTTTAAGGAACTGTTTAGTTTCAAATCTAGAATCTAAAGGAGGTAATAAAGGCAGACACGCAGAAATAGCTGATAAGTGGGCATTAACAGAAAAACAAGCCAACCCAGCACTGAGCAATTTAGACAGGTAACAGAGAACCAATGGAACATCCACAGAAAGTGGATCCAGGTTACAAGAAAGACACCAAACAGAAAATCTTTTCCATTTGGATGAGTAGGATTTCCTAGTAGTGGGTTTCCTGGTCTCCTGCAGGACCCTAAGCACATCCTCGGGGAAAAAACGGTGTCTATGTGGAATCAAAATTCTATCACCCACAATGCCAGTTGAAGAATGGACAGGTTGGGATGGGTGAGAGATCCCTTGTCTTCTGTGAGTAGGTCCACCCTAAGATGACTGCCCTTTTCTAAATGCAGAAGAGGGAATTAATGCTCTCTCTGCTAAAAGGGAGTCACCAACAAGATTCTGGGAGCATCCTTTTGTACTCTGAACAGGGCTTTTGGAATGAGGGGAAGGGGAGAAAGAGTATAAAGAACAATCCCCTTCCAAGAAAAAGACAGGGTGTCCACCTTCCAAACCAGAGGACCTGGGACTCTGGCACAAAATAGAGGATGTTGTCTATTCACAGGGGAGGCAAAAAGATCCATTTGAGCAGTAACCCACTGGTGGACAATTTCAAGAAACACATCCCCATGAAGCACCCATTTATGGGGTTGAGTTATGGACCTACTCAGAAAGTCTGCCACAATGTTTTGACCTTAAGGAATGTACACTGCCTGAATTGTCACTTGGAACCAGATAGCTAGTTCTCACATTAGGACTGCCAACCCCCCCCCATTTTTTGACATATCACATCACTGTGGTATTGTTTGCAAACATCTTGAGACATCCTGGGTAGAAAAGAGGATGAAAGGCCTAAAGAGCCAGCAGGAGAGCTCTCGTCTTCTTGGCACTGATGTGGTCTTTCTGTAGAAGAGGTGGCCAGACTCCCTGCACCTTTAGGGAGCCGAAAGCTGCTCCCCATCCCACGTCTGAGGCATCTGTGAACAGCTCCTGAAAGGGAAGAGGTGGATTAAAAGGGAGCCCTGGAGTGAGAGTCTACTACTGAATTCACCACTGGAGTTTCTGCTTGAAGCATGGAAGAAGAGGAACTAAAAAAAATCAAGGGGATGAGAATGCTGAAGCCAAACTGACTTTAGAAACCACTGAAGTTTTCTGTCGAGTTTAGCAAAAGGGAGCGTAGGAATAGTAGAAGCCATGAACCTTAGAGCTCTCAGAAATTCTCTTGCTGTTACTGAGGTCAGAGGAAGAAGGAAAAGAGGAAATGAGAGTTAGGGCCTTGGGAGGAGGCAGAGATGCCAGCATATGAACAAGTCTGGATCCTGCACCCCAGAAAGACATGATCCTGAGAATGAGTCAGAAAGACTTTTTTGAAATTTACATTGAACCCCAAGCTCTGCATAAGGTAGACTGCAAAGTGAAGACTTTGCAACAAGATTTCTGGAGAGGATGCCTGAAACAGGAGGTCATCCAAGTAGGGAAAGACTTGGATCCCTCTTAGCTTACAAAACGCAATCACAGGAATGAGGCATTTGGTGAATACCCTCGGGGCAGCAGAAAGGCCAAAAGGCAAAGCAAAGGACTGAAAATCCCAGGAAGCAACAGAGAAATGTAAAAACTCCCTGAAAAGGGGATGAATTGGGATATGGATATAAGCATCCTTGAGATCCAGAGACCATGTAAGCCCGTGGAAGCAAAACAGGGAATAAAGTCTAAAGAGGCAACATTAAAAAAGAGGGAACCTTCAGAAATGTATTTATTTAGATAAGAGATGTTTAAAATGGGTATCCAAGTATCCTCTTTCCAGGGTACTAGGAACATTCTGGAGTAAACCCTCTCCCCTTTGGGAAACTGGAACTTCTTGAATAGTACCCTGAGTCAAGAGATCTCAAACCACCCCTGGAAAGAAGGACATCTATCCCTGAGGGGGCTGAGGAATTCCCATAAAAGGGGAATGAGATTTCCAGACCAAGAAATACCCTTGGCAGATAATGGGCAGAACCCAGGAGTCCTCGACAATCTTTAACCAAACAAAAACGTGAAGAGAAAGACAATGTGGCTGGGAAGAATAGGACAGTCAGACAGCACCTGGTCTATAATGAAAAGGAGACTTCTGGGGTACAGAAGTCTGAGTAGCTTTAGTAGGAGGAGCTCGCTTTCCACCTTTCTTGCTCTGGGGGGGGGGGGGGGGATGAGACTGCCTATGAACAAAGGCTAGCTTTTTGGGGTAATTTCTCTGAAACTTAGGTGCAGGAGAAACAAAATCACATTTAAGTTCCTATAAAGCCTTGCCCTTATCCTGAAGGGTCAGCAGAAAGGCACTAATAAGGAAATTTACAGTTCTCATGCACCCTATAATAACTATCAGGTTCCTTGGGTGCAGGGGGCTGGGAGTCAGGAGCCTTAGAAGAAATACAAAAGGCATTCAAGAATGCAGCCGAAACAGGAGGTACAGAAGAAGGCCTGGGAGAGTCCATCTGCAGCAGCTCATAACACCTTTTCTGCACTTCAGAAACCTGAGCACAATCCAACTTAACCTCCATCAATTTAGAGACTGGGTCCTCAAAAGAAATTTCCTCAAAGGGAGTATCAAGATTAGTAGACTCCTCATCCTCAGACCCATAATCTAAAGGGGGGATCTGAGAGGAAGTGGCAAGGAATTCCTCATCTGAATCTGCCTCCTCCTCAGAGGAATCCTGTTCCTGCATCTTTTAAGGGGAGTAGAGGACTGAGCAGGAGCTGGAACAGAAACATCTCGAGGAGGTTTTTAAAGCCAACAAAGAATTAAACAACCCCCGAGTGCAATGTTGCCATTCACTCTGTGGGTCCTTAGGATCTAAAGTAATATGTTTAGTTTTCTGCTTTTTCTTTACGGGGATATCCACCTTATGAAATGTAGACGTCTCCAACCCCAGATGGCATTCAATAATAATAGTAGGAACTTCTTCCCTGACTAAAATTTGAGGAACACCCCTAAGCCCCTCAGAAATAATCAGCTGCAGCTCCCCTGAACGTCTAATGCAGACGTCTGCAAGGCCTCCAAGGATGTGCCTAAGGTCGGATCCCCACCAGCCTCTAAACTGGTTGCGGCTGAAGAATCCAAAGACCGAGCCAGGTGAGCCTCTGGGCTGTCACTCACTTTGGGACAGACATCTGGTGGAGGCTGTACAGCAGAAGAATCTGGCCTAGACATCTGCTCCTCGGAGAGGGAAGTTCCTTCCATAGTGTCTTTAGCTAAAAGCTTAAGAATTTGATTCTACAGATACAAAGCCAAAGAAGAAAGCCTACTATGGATTTTTTTTTCACACCTTTACTGAACTGTCACTTGTGACATAGATAAAGTTACATTTATACAAAAATAATTAAATTTTATTAAATTAACAAACATTATACTTCACATATATTGCTATACATTATATAACCTAAGCAACACTACATAAATTATTCAACTCCTGTCCCTCTTTTAAAGAAACATCTTTATTAAACCATCACTTATCACATAAACAATCATACATTTATATAAATGAAAACAACCACACTGACTCAATTCTAGTTGCAAGCATTTTACATCACAAACCATACTGACACACTCCCAGCTGCAAACATTATACATCACTTATAATCTACTCAATAATTTTCAGTCACACATTACACAGCTCACATAAGCCCTGCCTTCTTGTAACTCTCATTCCTCCCCTGTATGTATTGTTCCCACAATTCCCATTTTTTCCTATGTAGTTTGCTCCTACCCTTTTCTAAAGATCTGTTTCAGTTGTCTTATTATTGTTACTATATTCACTACTTCTAATATAGTTGGTTTAGATTGTGATTTCCATTTTCTAGTAATTGCTTTTTTGGCATCCACCATAATTAGGCACAGCAAAGCCTTACCATGTCTAGACAATTCCAATTTGTTTTTGGGAACAAAGGCCTAACAAACTGAACAGGATGTATGGTCATGGGAAGCACTGGGGCAAAACAAGCACTGCTTGTGACTGTCTTTATGGGGAATCAGTCATCCACAGTGGCATTTACCCTTCGTGGACAACATGAAACCCCACAAGCAATACAATGAAGATTAGATAAAATAAACCCCAATGGGGTACTTAACTGTGATGGCTTGGTGAACCAGCAATGGAACTGGCGTTCATACCAATGATCAGAGATGGTGTTCAGACTGGTGGCAAAGAATTTCTGAGGATATGTCTGGATGTCACCTTTATGTCCTACGCTACGTGAGGAGCATACGTGTGATGTATGGCATACCTTAAAACAACCTACAGACTTTGGTATACTGGCTGGATGCTGGGCCTCCCTAGGCAGGGAATCCCTATTGTAATGAATACTGCAAGAGTGAAATGGAAGAACATCTCCTATGCCCACACAACATGGCTTCTGTCCCTCCCATAGTACTAAGAATTACCTTTTAACCTATATAGATACTGTCAAAGTTAGAGGTAATGGCAAATTAGTCTCATCTTTATTTCTAGGCTTTTCTAAAGCCTTCAACTTAGTTTGTCACAGCAAACTTCTACTTCAAATGTCCTCATTAGGTCTCCCTCAGCCCACCCTTCTGTGGTTTAAAAGCTACCTATCCAATAGGTATCAGTCAGTAAAATGGAACTCCACCATCTCTCCATTCCTCTCAGTCACAACTAGTGTATCACAAGGCTCTATCTTTGGTCTTCTTCCCTTTAACATTCTCACCAACACCCTCAACACATTCACACAACAGGCCTCTCTAATACAATATGCAGATGACTTCACACTCATTTGTACTTCTGATAACGTGCCTCCAAAACATTCCTCAAGAAACTTTAACAGCAAATGAAACGTGGCTTTGTGGTTCACAACTCACACTCAACCCTAAAAAAAAAAATAAAAATAAAAACTACTACTCCCCCAATCCCTCTCCCATAAAAAAACAAAATTTAAAGTCCTCTCTCTTGATTACACAACCACTGAAGTCACTTCTCATAGCCAATTATTAGGGATGATGGTGACCAGCATGTATAAAACTGTATAAGAAAAAAACATCAAAAACTAGGGATGTTTTACAGAGCCAGAAACTTTCTCATTGACGCAACTAAAGCTACACTTGCCACTACTTATCTCCTCACCATACTTCTTTATGGTGCTTCTATCCTTACTTCAGGCATCACAAAAATCAAAACTTGAACAATGCTATAACAAAGTTGCTACATTTGCAGCAAATACCCCTTTCAGAACCCAACACTGTATAGCACTAAAAAGCCTAAATAGGCTAGAACTACCCCATCAACTATATATACATAGCTTCTTATCATCTATAAAACTATCCAAAATCCATCTGCTTGTCCAGCACTAAATAACATTATACACAACTATGTTCCCAGTCTATCATTATGATCCAATGACCAAAAACTCCTGTCTGTCCACAAACCTATCAAATTTGCAGGGCATTGTCTCTACTCGTACCATGTTGCTATGGCCTAGAACTCCTCATCTATGTCTATCAGGTCAGTTCCCTCCCTTCCTCCCCCCATCCCATCCTTCAAAACCATTCTGAAAGACTTCCTAGCCAAAAGCTGGCTCTGTTCTTGCTGAACACCAGGACAAACTATATCTCTAAATCTAAACAAATACCTATTCATACCTTATAACTCCTTACTCTTCCTTCTTCACTCACTTTCTTACTTCTAGCAATTTTCCTACCCCCCCAGCTTTCTCTCTAAACATACCACAAAACCCTGCTTTTCTCTCACTTCATATTACATTTCCAGTTTGTATTTTACTAACTTACCCTTAATTTCTCTACAACCTGGATACAATTTCTCTATTAAATCAGTGTCATATAACTTGTATGTATTCTTAACCAATATTTTCATATTATGTCTAATTTGGTATAATTACTTAAACTGTACCTGTTTTTGTATTAACTTTAAATTTCTGTAAAATTATTCTTAAAATGTTTTGTAATACTTTGGAGCTTTTCTCCCGAGGCCTCCTCTGAAAATGGGCTCTTTACCCAATCGAACCGGGACTCCTGCGAAAACGGGCTCCTACCCAGTCGCACTTTCCCAGTAATCAAATCTCATTAAATAAATAGCGCTAAAGCACGTATCACTTCACACAACAGAACGAGTGAAATAGTGCAGAATTGTTTTATTTGTTGAGTGTCAGCCTGGTAATAGAGTTAAGAGATAGATGAAAAGGTATTTTAAAATCTACAACAGAGTTTATGTGCTGGGAAGGAATACTAATGTTTTTTGAAGTTAAAAGGAAGAAATTTAATTTGTTGCAAATTTAGGCACCAAAATGCACTTTAGTAAGGTAAACCTATTTTTTTGGGAAAGGCATGCGTTGGCACTCATCAATCTGGATCATTTACTCCTTGCTGGAAAGTGTGCTTTGTGTAGTTGAAACATATTCCATTCAGATTATTCGGTGTGTTGTACTGAGGTAAGGATTACGGTAAGGACTGTGTTGGAAAAGGTGCAACAAAGTCAAAAAAGTTTATTAAACTGTTAAATAACTGGAGAGCTGTCTACCCACCAGAAATATGTTTAGAGAATAAAAATTAAAAATGTATAGGGTGGATGTGTCAGGGTTTAACTTTAATAAATATTTTTACATTCCAGAATAACTGCACTAAGAATACTGGCATGGAATGTTAATGGCTTTATAAGTATAGATATGACAAGAGAATACTTACATACACAAGATAATATTGGATACAATTAGTGATGTTATAAGAGATGCACTGAGAAGGGACACTTTGGTAAAGAAGGTGTTTCAGGTGGGGTACTCAGCAGAGTGCCAAAAATGGGAGTAACAATACCGATAAGAGAAAGGAATGCCAATAAGGGTAGAAGGAGGGAAAAAGGATAACGACAGGATATTTGTGCTGACAAGAGCCTGCTGAATGGGGAGGAGGATTATACTTTCCGGTACATGCATACCACCCAAAACCTCCTCTCAAAGTAGCTTGCTGATATCATATAGTGGTTTGTACTCTGTGTTGTGGTTGCAGCAACTTTGCTTCATATCTAAGCCACAGCAGTATGTAAAGGAGTGCAGGGCTCACTTTAGCCCTCTCTTGCTTCGCATTTATTTTGCAGATATTCAAGTCAATATCCCAGAAGTGTGGTTGACCAAGTTTGCTAATGACTGCAAACTGGGCACAGTCATCTGCTCATCCACTGATACACGTTGTATGTGTACATCATAGCCCTAGCTGAAGATATTTTGTATCAAAAGTGGTCTCAAAATACATGAAAAAAAGTGCAGTACAGTTGCATTTGGCAGAAAAGTTGCTGCAACCTCGTGTTATAACAGTACTCTTCTTCAGACCGATACACTCATAACAGACCTTGGTACTTAAGTGAATAACTCTCTTTCAAGGTTCCACCATAGTCCGGGAATCCTTCTGTCTGGTTCAGTTAACTTCTATAGCAAAATCTTAAAAATTCAAAGCAGTCATCCCACCACTGCAATCTTTACATATCAGACCCGTCATTGAATACACTCCCCTCTGTCACATGTAAAAATCCAAGCATATCACTCAACTGGAAAATCTCCAAAATCAACCAAAAAATTAAAGGCATTAAATTATTCAACTACCTGATAGCCTGGCATGACTCTCCTTATTCTTAGTAGCCTACAGGTTGCTGAGATGTGACCCAGTCCTAGTTGACCGCTGACTTCCTTGCAAAACCAGTGGCTCTACAAACACCCACACTAAAGACCTAAATCCACAAAAATACATAAACTAGACTCTTTAGGGGAGATAGGTTCCTAACTAAACATATTCTCAGCCTATGGAACAAGTTACCACTACAGGTCAAACAAAAGAATAGTTGTGTAAAATCTTACCATAACCTTAGATGTCCTTCTCTTCCATGTTGCAGTATTCATTACAGTAGAGATATGGCTGCCTGCAGCGCCGTACATCCAGCCAGTATACCAAAGTCTTCAGTTTGGGGTACGTGCGATGCAGCATGCTTGCGCCATAAACCGACATGGGCTATAAATGTGACATCTGCACGTACGCATATCAGGTCTGACTACCACAGAAGATGAGGCTGAATGACTAGAAAGCACTCCAGCTAAACAAGACTATAGAAAGGAGCCTATAGGGCAAACAAAAAAGGCTCTACCTGGGACTATGAGGACATTCTACATATAGTAATATAACCAACACCAAGTAAACACCTCTACCAAACTATATAACCATAAAACCCCAAAATAAAGGATAGAGAGGAGGAGGGCGGGTTCTGAATACTGCAACATGGAAGAGGACGACACCTAAGGTTATGGAAAGATTTTACACAGCTATTCTATGTCCTTCTATTCTCATGTTGCAGTATTCATTACAGTAGGGAGAGTACCAAAGCTATTAGGTATTCCTTTGGGTGGTTGTTGCAGGAGAAGATTCCAGGAGAAACAATACACCTCCAGGAAGCAAACCTCAAATTTCTTCAGAAACATAAACACCACGAAATTCAAAGGAAGACACAGAAGTAGCTTACATCCATCTTTATTCTTTCCATCCTGGTATCTCGGCTATTCGCCTTCAATGGGACATACTTTAACATTTTCAGAGTTCTTTTATATATGCATTAATTGATTAATTAAGCATAATTTGATTAATTAAACATCATAATGTCAAACATTTAACTCTTTCACCACTGAAACCTATTCCAAGGAAAGAAACATCCTGAAAGTCATGGCAAAAAGAGATGGCCTTTGAGATCCATGAAGCAATGATCTGTTTAGACACTGCTCTGCCTAGGGCTCTAGGGTGAAAGGAAACAAACAGTTGGTCTGATTCTCAGATGGACGTGGTTTTATCTAGGTAGAATCTGAGCTGCCTGTGCACATCCAAGGAATAAAGTTTCCTTTCTGAGGAATTCTGAGGTTCTGAAAAGAAAACAGGCAGGTTAATAGAGTGGTTCAAGGAAAGCTCATTCATTACTTTAGGCATGAATGAAGGATTAGTCCTCAAAGAGAGACTGTCTTTGTGGAAAATTAGGTAAGGAGGAATGGCCATCAGGGCTTGAATTTCAGAGACCCTCCTGGCAGAAGTCAAAGCTACTAGCAGAATCGTTATCCAAGAGCAAAACTTAAGAGAAGCTGAAAAGGCTGGCTCAAAGGGGGACAGAGTCAAATTTTCTAGTACAAAATTAAGGTCCCAGGTGGTGGAACTGGTTTCCTAGGAGGTCTGAGATGCCGAACCCTCTAAGGAACAGTTTAACCACTATCCTGGATGCTAAAGGGAGAAGTATAGGTAGACAAGCAGAAAGAGCAGACAAATGTACCTTTACGGAAGAGTATGATAATCCAGAGTGCAGGAGCTCACACAAATAAGCAAGGACCATAGGCACTGGGACTGCCAAAGGGTCCGGTATTTTCTTAGAACACCACCTGGAAAAATGTTTCCACTTTGCAATGTAATTTTTTTCTTGTGCTAGGTTTCTTGGCCTCCTGCAGGACTTTGAGTATGCCCTCTGAGTACTGGTGGTGAAAAGGGATCAAAAGTTTATCAACTACAAGATCAAGTTCAGGTTGTGAAGCTGTGGGTGTATCAGAGATTCCCTGTCTTGTGTGAGTAGATCGAACCTTTGAAGTAATTTGTGGTGATTGCCCCTCGCTATCTGAAATAAGAGAGGAAACCAATGCTGTCTTAGCCAAAAGGGGGTCACCAGTAGGATTTTTGGTCTGTCTTTCTGAATCTTTAGCAAGACTTTCTGAATTACAGGTATTAGGGGGAAGGCATAAAAGTACATATTTCTCCAAAACAAGGAGAAGGCGTCCACTTTCCATGCTTACAGATAGGGTAGCCTTGTGCAGAAGGGGGGTAGCTGCAAACAGATCTGCTTTTGGAGTGCCCCAGTTGTGTATAATATCCAGAATCACCTCCCTGTGTACTATCCATTCGTGAGAAGGTGCCATGGTTCTGCTTAGAGTGTCTGCCAATGCATTTTCTGAGGCTGGAATATGAACAGCCAGAAGGTGAAGTAACACAGAACTGGTGGGATTCCAAATCTGAATTGCTAGAGCATAGCAGGTAGGATTTTGCCCCCCACTGCTTGTTAACATACAATAGCACAGTCATGTTGTCTGTGATGACTCTCAGTGTGCCTGGTAGCAGAAGCTGCTGAAAAGGTCTGTAGAGTCAGGAGTAAGGCTCTCATTTCTTTTATGTTGATGTGATCCTGTAGTCTGTTTGAGGACCATGTGTCCTGGGCCTTGTGCTGGCTAGAGGGGAGATGCAGCACAGCTCCCCCAAACCAGGTCTGAGGCGTCTGTGTAGAGATGCAGTAGTGGAGTTGGAATTTGCAAGGGGACTCCCTGATTGAGGTGAATTTGTGAGATCCATCAGGCGAGTTCCTTTTTCAGACATGGCAGAAGATGAATGGTTGCCTCTAGGGACTGAAGGTGTTGGCACCAGAGATTTTTCAGACACCACCGAAATTTTCTCATGTGAAATTTGGCCAGTGGAAGCATAGGGATCAGGGAAGCCATATGCCCTAGGAACTTCAGGAACTGTTTGGCTGTCAAAGATAAGAGGGGAAGCAGGGATAGGAGGTACTGAAGCAAGCAGTCTATTTTTCATTGTGGAATGAAGGCAGTCATTAGAACTGTCTGTATCCTGCAACCCAGAAAGGTTATGTCCTGGGTGGGGGTGAGCTGAAATTTTTGCAAATTTAGAGTGAATCCGCAAGTTTCCAGGATGCTGGAGACCAGATGTAGTGTTAAGGAGTGAGGGTCCATGTGAAAAATGAGGAGATCGTCTAGATATGGATAAATCTGAACTCCCAACAGCCTGCAGTGAGCTATCAGTGGGGCTAAACATTTTGTAAAGACCTTGGGCGCAGGAGAGACCAAAAGGCAAGGCAGAAAATTGAAAATGAGAGGAGCCCATCGAAAAATGTAGGAATTTTCTGCATGAAGGGTGAATGGGGATATGCAGATAAGCATCTTTCAGATCCACTGAGACCATGTAAGCCTGAGGTGGGACAAGAGGCAGTAATGTCTGTAGAGAAAGCAACTTGAACGTGGGTACCTTGAGGAACAGATTGAGGTAGGACAGGTCTAAGATTGGTCTCCAGGGACAGTCCTTTCTTGGAACCAGAAACATTCTGGAGTAGAAACCCTTGCCCATGTGCTCTGGAGGAACAGACTGGTTAGTACCTTGAATTAAAAGTTGTCTTAAGATGGGGGTGAAGAGTTGAATTTGAGTTTTTGGTGGTGGTTGTAAACCTTGGAAAGGTGGGAAGAGACCACCAAGCCATGAAATATCCATTCTGGATGATGGATAACACCCCCTAGTCGGTGGTGAACTTCTTCCAGGAGGGGAGGGATAGAGTGACGCGTAGGGCAGAGGGGTGTGACAAGGCAGCTGGTCTGAGTCAAAAAGGGGGTGCTCTGTCTTGACCAGGGGTAGTAGCTTGTCTAGAATGTCTCCTTCCCCTAGACTCAGTAGTAAGAGGAGAAGACCGCCTCCCAACAAAAGAAGTCTTTTGAGGTAGTTTCTATGGTATCTAAGAATAGGTGAAACAAGAAGAAGTTTCAAATTCTGGAGCTCCTTACCTTTCTCCTGTAAGGATTTAAAAAGCTCAGCAGAAGCAGCCCCAAATAATGCAGAGTTTTCTGGGGGGGGGGGGGTCTAACAGCTTAGTCTGAAAATCAAGAGGTAAAAGCTGTAATCTAAGCCATGAATACATTCGAAGGACTAAACCAGATGCAGTCAACTTAGAAGGAGCCTCCACAGCATCTTAACTACACTTGATGGAGTGTCTGGTTACTTGAGAAGCTGTGGAAAGCGGATTCGTGAGTTGTGTCTTAGTAGGGGAGTCAGTAAGATCAGACATCAAAGAGAAGGCTTTGGCTAGAGTGTCGAGTACAAATCGTGCCATGTGAGTCTGATAATTTAACGCCCTAATGGAGAGGGTAGAAGATGTACAAATCTTTTTACCTTGTCTATCCATAAATCTACTCTCTCCGTCTGTCTGCAGGGAACAGAGAAGTAGAAGGTAGCTGCATGGAATTGTTTATCTGCAGAGTGCTATAACAGCAGGTTCTGCTGGAGGGTTTCTGAAGAGAAACTGAGATTGAGGGGGAACTTTATAAAACCTATCAGGTCTCTTGGAAGCTGGAAGTTGAGTCTCAGGAGCCTGGGAAGCTGCCTGGAAGGCATCAAGAAAGGCTGGCTGCACAGGATGGACAGCAGAGGGGGAAGGCTGGTCCATTTGCAACAGTTCAAAATACCTTCTTTCAGTGTCAGAAATTTCTTAAATATCCCATCGGAAATGCTGTGTCATTAAAGTGAGTGTGTCCCCAAAAGAGAAATCATCACCTCGGGAATCAGGTGCCAAGGAATCCTCCTCTTGGGTAATAAAATCCTTAGGAGATTCAATTTGAGATGACTAAGAAAGTGATCGATCAGATG
Source organism: Protopterus annectens (assembly GCF_019279795.1). NCBI lineage: Eukaryota > Metazoa > Chordata > Ceratodontiformes > Protopteridae > Protopterus > Protopterus annectens. The sequence continues at coordinate 395,627,481 of NC_056748.1, read as the reverse complement.
AGGAACTGTCCTCTTCAGATTCAACCAAACAGGGACCAGAGACAGCAGGCTGAGGTTGTCGAAAAGCCTGAAAGGCCTTGAACAAGTTTTGGGAGAAAACTTCCCAGTCAGTAGAACATGGAGTAGCAGAATGCTTAAGCTTCTGTTTTCTCTTAAGAGGGCCTGGAGATTTAGCAAGCTGCATGGCTGATGTCAGAGTGGTAGGAAGGGGAGCAGAAGGCCTATCAGAATCAGGGAGCTGTGGTTCCCTCTCGCCATCAAGCCCTGATGGTTCACAAACCTCAGCGGACGTACTGAGGATTTCTGCCAAACCGGCGTCCAAAAACGTTCCTGGCTCTGAAGGTAAATCTGAGATCTGAGGAGTCTCTGGGCTCTCACTGTCCTCAAGAGACTCGGCGGATGTCTGAGGTGCAGAAAGCATTTCAGGCCTAGTTCTCTTGGCCTCCTTTTTAGGCGGGTCTTCTGACAGAACTCCCACATCCTCCACACCTAAGGCCAGATGTTGGAGCCTCTGATTTTCTAAATATATTTTCAATGAAGCTAAATGACTTCTAAGGGTCTTAGGGACAAATGATTGGCAAATAACACAGTTCTTATAATCGTGCTCTTCCCCTAAGCAAAAAACACACTGTTCGTGAGTGTCCTTGTATGGAATCTGTCTTCCACAAGCCCACTTGTCCTTCCTGCACGTCATCAAAAGCTGGAAAACAGTAAAATGCTAACAATAAGGTAAGAATAAATCAACTCATCTGTAAGCGGGCATTCGAACGATAACGAATAAATGGTAAAAACCTCTGGTGATCATCGGACGTCTGACGATCACCGCGGCAGGAAAGTTCTGACTTGGGTACGTGCAGACGTCACATTTATAGCAGATGTCGGTTTATGGCATTAGCATGCTACGTTGCATGCACCCCTAACTGAAGGCTTTGGTATACTGGCCAATGTACGGCACTGCAGGCAGCCATATCCCTACTGTAATGAATACTGCAACATGAGAATAGAAGGACATATACTATTTTTATGGCTAGTGTTGGATGACTGCATGGGTAGACACACATTTAAACCAGGGTCATCATGCATGGCCCTGCTCGACTGGGGAGGTGAGCAATATTAAGTGCTTGAAAAGGGTGGCAAGAACTTTTAAGTTTGTCTCCTTATAGGTAATATGGCTATGCATCTTATGGCCCTAGTGACCATTTGCCTAGTATGTTCCAATGTAAGGATACTATGTGAAAGAGTACGTTTCCAACAAACAAGGACTTTTATTTATGGGACTGAATGGAACATGGTCTGTAATAAAAAGGATGTCAGTAGGACCCAGAAGAGAGAGAATATAATCAGATTTTTTAGAAACATATATGAAAGTATTTGGCATAGAGAATGTGTCTCAGTTTATGGGAGATCAAGAAGATTATACTCCACAAGATACGGCAGTTGGGCCATTGTGGACAGAAATTATACTTCACAGGGACATTAAAATATGAACTGAAAAGTTTGAGACTCATCCAGTTACTGTAAGACCACTCTTCCACACTGACTAAGCTGAGAATACAGTGAAATAAAATAAAAAAAGAATGGCTTTGGAATTTACCTAATTAGCTAGTAAAAAGAACATATTTTAGAGACTGGGTAACAGACAAATGCAGGACATCTTTTGGGGGCTAGAAACAAGTTCAGAATGTTTAGCTTTTGCCTGGAATAGGATGAAATTAGAAATTAAAAAAAATCTAGTAAAAAAGAAAGCTAGAGAAATGTGGGAGGACAACAACAGAAATTAACAAATGTAAAGGTTAGAGAATAGTAAAGGAAGGTTAACTAGTGAAGGGGAAGAGTAACTTCAGCTAATCATGGAAAAGATTAGTGAATATTTTGATAAGTGAATATAGAAGCACAGCAATCAAGCAAACATATTTTGACAGCACACACAGGACAGAAATTGCTAGCCCAAAATCGCAGACAACAGAAAGTAGAAATGACAACAGTTAAACTCGGAGACTCTAGGATAAGGAAAATGACAAGAGAACAGGAAGAAATATTGGAAGATATTAAGGAATTATGAAAACGTGTACGTACAAGAAAACCTGGGGAAATTATACAAGAAATAGTTGATGGAAGGCCACCATTTGCTAGCAATAATGTAGGAAGAGGAACAGGAAAAACACCAGAGTCAAGATGGTATGTCTATACACATCTGGGTATTAAGTATCAAGAAAATAATAAAGGTACTGTATTTGTCGTTTGCCAACATATTAAAAGGTGGGAAATATCTAAAACTTAGAAAAGGGCCATGACGGCAGTTCCACCAAAAGAGGGCAAAAGCAGAGTGGACCATATTTTACATAGATGAATTTCAAGCTTCAACCATGACTACAATGACCAAAAGAATGGACAAAGTTCTTCCTAGAGCAACAGACTTGGATCAATATGCCTTTGTGGAAGAGAGGCAGGCATCTGATATCAACAAAACTATGACAAAATGGAAGAAAACAGAGCGAAAAAAAACATTCTTGTTAGTGAATATGGATGCAGAAAGTGTATCTGACAGGGTCTGCAGTGACTCCAACAGTAAAGCAATGGAAGATGCAACTTCCCCAAAAGATTAATAGACTTAATAGTGAAACTCTATGCAGGTTCAGAGGCAAAGACAAAAGCAGGTTGGAGGTGTCAGGTTTTGAGTAGAGGGACTAGACAGAGATGTTCACACTCCCCACTTTTTTTGCACTGTACCTCATGCTTTAGCAAGGAAAATAAGAAATTCACAAATCCAAGGATACAACTGGTATGGACATCAAGAGAAATATGGCCCTGTTTGCAGATGACATATTGCTGTATGCTACAAAACCAGAAAAGGACATCCATTTACTTTTGCATTTATTACAACTATAAATGTAAGCAAAAACAGTATTAACACTGAACTATGTACTTGTTGTTCTGAAGTATCCATACCTCTGGTGGCATGATTAAACTAAGTATCTGAACAGAAAAAAAATGAAACACTTGCAGCTCTTGGGAGGAAAACAAACAGAAGGTAGTTAAAAAAATAAAACAAAATAAAATCTTAGAAAACTGTGACAGTGGATTTAGACCAAAGGATACAAGCAGTCAAAATGTTCTTGGTCTCTTTAGCGTTATACGTAGTTCTTCTCCATTTTACCAACCAGAGGAAAAAATATACAAAGCAATCAATAAGGAATGAAATTATTTTATATGGGAAGGGAAAAAGGACAAGAATGGAATAAATTAATCCTTCCCTTTGAATAAGGGAGATTAGAAATGCTACACCTGAAGGCTTATTTTAAGGCCACTCAGCTGAGACTTTTATATATTGCACAGCCAAAGGGCTATAACACTAAATGCAAAAAATAAAAGTTATGTACTCACCATAACGTTCCATCTGAGTAGATACTTCATTTGTCTGCAACCTGCGGGTGTCGGATCCGACCTTGGATCCGAACCGGCAGCTTTCCAAGCTCCAAGATCCGAGCTCCTAACTCCTCCCCCTACCCATAATCCCCTACTACCAACCACATTACCTCAGATCGTTTTTTTTGCCTCACCAACTCGAAACAGAAACCAACTCCAAATGATCAGAAAAATTCCCGAGGTTCGGGGGATGGCAGGGGGGGTCGGTTGCAGACAAATGAAGTATCTACTCAGATGGAACGTTATGGTGAGTACATAACTTCTATATCTGAAGTAGTTACTTCATTTGATCTGCAACCTGTGGGACAGAGTCCCCAGCTAACCTATAAGAACCTGGGTGGTCCTTACGGAAGGATATTCCGAAGCACCGCGGAGCCAAAAGAAGCCCTACTCCTGGAAATGATATCCAGTTTGTAATGAGAAATGAAGGTATGAGATGAGGACCAGGTAGCTGATGAACAAATATCGTCTACTGGAACCCTAGACCAAAAGGCTGTTGAAGTAGCTACAGATCTTGTGGAATGAGCACGGACGCCAACCGGAACTGGCTTCCCAGATGAAGTGCATCCCAGCATAATGCACTGACAGATCCAATTTGCTACAGTCACTTTAGCAATTGCCTTGCCCATGGCTGATTTTGCATAAGAAACAAACAACTGGTCCGACTTGCGAAACTCTCTAGTCCTGTGCAAGTAAAAACGCAGTTGTCTGTGTACATCCAATTTGTGCAATGTATATTCTCCTTTGTTGTGAAAATTTGGGAAAAATACAGGAAAATTTATTGATTGATTAATGTTTGATTCTGTAGCCACCTTAGGCAAGAAAGGCGGGTTAGTCCTGAGGGACACTATCTTTGTGAAAAATAAGGTACGGAGGTTTGATACACAGAGCTTGTAATTCTGAAACTCTCTTGGCTGAAGTAATAGCCACTAAGAAAGCGGTTTTCCAAGACAAGAACTTCAACGGAACCGAGGCCGCAGGCTCAAAAGGTGGTCTCGTTAAGGCTTGTAAGACCAGAATGAGATCCCACGGGGGAAGCACAGTCTTGACAGGTGGTTTCAAAAGAAAAACGCCTCTTAAGAAGGTTTTGCACAACTTTGTAGATGCTAAGGAGCCTATGCCGTCCCCCACGTGAAAATGAGAGATGGCCGCCAACTGCACTTTGACTGTGGAGGCACTTGCTCCCTGTCTAAAAAGCAGGGAAAGGAAGTCCAGAATAGTCGGAATAGGGACAGTAAAGGGGTCCAATTCTTTATCTTTGGCCCAGATGGAAAAAGTTTCCATTTACTGTTGTAAAGTAACAGTTTCCTGGTAGATGGTTTTTGAGCCGCCACCAGAATGGCCTTAACGGGGGATGAGATACCGGGAGTCCTAGCCATTAATGGAACTGGATCAACCAAGCAGCAAGTTTGAGATTGACCAGGTTTGGGGTATGGCATCTCGCTGGGTGCGAGATTAGGTCTGGACTGGGATCCAGAATCCATGGGGGAGCCACACTGTGAGACCGCAGAAAGGGGAACCAGATCTGTCGAGGCCAGAATGGGGCTATGAGGATAACTCTGCTCCCCAACTGACAGGCTTTCTGGATGAATTTCATCATAAGTGGGAGGGGGGGATAAGCATAAAGGAGTCCGGGAGGCCAAGCATGGACTAGAGCGTCTCTGGGGGTCTCCCCTCTGGGGGGAACTATCACGAAGTACTCGCTGCATTTTGTGTTTAAAGGAGAAGCGAAAAGGTCGCAGCGAGGCTGACCCCATTTGTGGAAGATCTGCTTTGCAACAGATGGATTCAGAGACCACTCGTATGGAGTGAGGAACACTCGACTTAGCTTGTCCGCTAATATGTTGGACCGCCCCGGAATGTGCGTTGCTATCAGAAAGCGGTTGGTGGAAATCACCCATTCCCACACTCTCATGGCTTCTCGACACAAGGGATAAGATCTGGTCCCTCCTTGTTTGTTTATATACCAGACTACTGACATGTTGTCCGTCTGGATTGCAATAGTCCCTATGGGAAGAAGGTCGTGGAGAGCTTGCAACGCCAAAAGCACCGCCCTCATCTCTAGGACGTTGATATGTAATGCGGTCTCTAGGGAAGTCCACGTACCTTGAACGGATCTGCCTGAACAATGCCCCCCCCCCACCCGAGGCAAGAAGCGTCCGTGGTCAACGTGGCTTTGGCCGGAGGAATCACAAAGGGTCTCCCCTTCTCTGAGTTCCTGTGCCTGTAACCACCACAGGAGGGAGTTCCTGCACACCCTGCTCAGGGGGACTGGCATGCATAATGGGTGGATCGACAGGGACCATTGGACTTGAAGGGTCCATTGTAATACGCGCATTCGCAGACGAGCATGAAGAGAGAGACCGATCGCTGCTGACATAGACCCCAGTGCCCTCAGGACTAACTCCGCTGGAGGAGCAGGGCTCAGAAGAAGGGCTAACACCTGGAACGACAAGCTGTTCAGCCTGACTGACGTTAGAACAACTTTGGAGATTTGTGTATCTAACCTGGCCCCTATGAATTCTAGGGCTTGAGTGGGGCACAGGCAGGATTTCTGCTCGTTTACTGAGATGCCTAGGTTGTGGGCCAGAGACAGAGCATAATCTCTCGCCGCACAGAGCTGATGCCTGTTGGTCGTGGTGAGGAGAAAGTCATCTAGGTAAGGGAAGACCTGAATGCCCTGGAGTCTCAGGTGGGCTGCAACTACTGCCATGACCTTGGTGAACACTCTGGGGGCTGAGGTGAGGCCGAATGGAAGAACCCTGAATTGATAATGACTGGCTCCGAGCCGGAAGCGGAGAAACTTCCTGGATCGTCTGTCCATTAATATGTGGTAATACGCATCCTTGAGGTCTAGCGAGCACATCCAGTCGTTCTCCCGCAGCAGGGGGAGAATTGATTGGAGAGTGACCATCCGGAACTTTTCCTTGGGTATGAACAGGTTCAGGGCGGAAAGGTCTAAGATGGGTCTGAGGTCCCCGTTTTCTTTGGCACCAAAAAGAACCTGGAGTAATAACCCAATCCGGACTGGTCTGGGGGGACGGGCTGGATGGCTCTTTTTCTTAGCAGCTTTGAAATCTCCAAAGCCGCTGCCTCCCTCTGATCGGGTGGGACATCGGGGAGGCGTCTGGGTTTGGGGGGAAGGTTTATGAATGGAATGGAGTAACCTCTGGATATGATCCGGAGCACCCATCAATCTGTTGTAAGGGACTCCCAGTTTGACAGGTGCTCCGACAATCGCCCCCCCGACTGCCTCCAGAGAGGGACAGTCGGGCAAGCCCTCAGGGCTGCTGCGCGGATCTGTCCGAGAAAGGTTCTCTAGACCTGAAATTACGTGGCCCCCCTCTGCCTCTGGGCCGGCGTCCACCTTGTCCTCCTCTGCCTCTAGAGGACGAGTGGTCTGCAGCAGGATGGGATTGCTGAGACGTACGGAACCACAGCTTCTTTTGTCCCCTCCGATTCCTGGAGAAGGATCTTTGGGGATTAGAGAAGCGGACTCCGACGGCAGACAGCATCTTCCTGTCCTTTTCACTTTGGACCAGCGTGTCGCGAACAGTTTTGCCAAACAAGGCAGAACCGTCAAAAGGGGTGTTCGCGAAGGACACCTTGAAGGGGTTTGTGAAGTCACATAGACGGAGCCAGGAGAGACGTCACAAGACGACCCCGGCTCCGCTAGCTCTAGCGGCTCCCTCCGTTGCATGGGAGAGAAGCCGCATAGATATATTGGAGATGGATTTTAGAGTGGCCATTCGAGTCTCAAAAACCTTTTTGTCTGGGACCGACATGGACTCTGGGGGGGCTGCAGCATATTCCTTAATCAAGTCTCGCTGTAGCCTAATGGTATGTGCCATATAGTTCAGCGCCCTTATAGAAAAGGTCGCTGAAGCAAATATCCGCTTCCCAATCCGGTCAAGCGCTTGAGATTCCTTATCCGGCGGGTGGACCGAAGAACTCTCCTGCGCAAGTTCTTTCTTGGTGGCCGCCGCCACCAACATAGCATCAACGGGGGTTCCTTTGGCCCAAGACGGTCTATCTGTGGGTGGGCTGAGGACTTTATCGGGGCACCTAGGGATTGGCTCCACAGTGTCGGGCTCCTTCCAAGCCCTGGTGGTAATTAAGTCCACCAGGGGGTCGGCCGGAGGGGACACCCAGGAGGTAGATGGGCCTGCCTCAAAGGCCTCCAGGAACACGGACTCATCAAGGGAGGGCTTTTGGGCTGACCACCCCCCTCTAATACGCAACATTTCCATGATGTCTCCAAAGGAGACATCTTCAGGGGGTGACCTTGGGGAACCCTCCGTATCATCTAAGTCCGTGTCTGTGGTAATGGACTCGGGGGAGTCCAGGTGCCTCCTTTTGCACCGATGATTCCGAGGGACCTCCTCGGTGGGACTGTCCGAAGAGGGCTCGTCCATGGGTTGTTGTTCCTCCATGAGAACTAGCTGGAGGGCTTGGGCAGGCTGTCCAGATGGACGGATGATGGAAGACAGACCCTCATACAGTGGGGGTATGGGTGGATCTGAAGCCCGGGTCGGGGATCTTGAGGACCTCGACAGCACCCTCTCCACTACCTCAAAAGCCGAAGGAGAGCCACTCTCACCAGCCTCTGAGAGCAATCTCCTCGGATCCGAGGAGGGGATTGGGGTCGGAGCCGATGCAGTCGGCGCCGAGGCAGAGGTGTGCTCCGACGCCAACAGCGCCGAAGACACAGCAACTCCCTCGGATCCGACGCTCAGCCCTCGACCCCGAGAGCTCGGGTCCGACAAGCTCAAAGGTATAGTCGGCGTCGAAGAGACAACCGCTATCGGCGCCGACAATTCCCAGGGTCCGAAAGGGCCTGGATCCGATGACTCCGAGACCCGAAAACGAGTCTGAGAAGGAGTGATCGGGGCAAATATGGGGGCTGCACTCCCCCCCCATGGGGGGGGGAGGCAAGAGCATCCCCATCTGCATTTGGGTCTGTAAGAACCGACGCATCATCCGATCCATATCCGCTTCGGAGAAGCTTCGGGTCGACCTAGATGAAGTAGTAGAGGCAGGCCGGGAGGGCCGCCTCGAAAATCTCGAGGAAGACCTATCCTCCTCCTCCTCCGGCTACAGCGAAAAACAGGGCGAACGGCGCCGAGAGGAGGGGGATCCGGAGACCCTCGAGGGAGATTTAAGTAGTTTTGCTGGCGGAGCAGAAGGATGAGATTCGGCCCACCTTTTGTGGGACTTATGTCCATCCTTATCCTTGTGCCTCTTCTCTCTAAGGGAAGAGGCACTAGTTTCCCCAGAGCTCAAACCCGATGAGGGAGGTTGAGTCCCGGGTAGAGCTAAGGGGATAGACGGCGCCGAAGCTGCTGAAGCAGCTGGAGCCCGAATGGGAGAAGAAGAAGCCGACTCCTGGGGGAGTTTTCCTGCCAGGATCAGCTTGTTCTTCCTATCCCGAAGTGCCCGGGGGTTAAAGGTCGCGCAGATTTGGCAGGCCTCTGACAAATGGGCTGCCCCCAGGCACAAAACGCACTGAGTGTGGCCATCAGCTGGAGAAAGCTTGTGGCCACACTCAGTACATTTAGAGAAAATGGCCTTTGGCCTTAGGCCCTTCTGACATCATTCACACACACATCCAAACACTAGGAGGGGAAGGGGAGTGAAGATAAAACTAGTTAGAAATTTAAGAAAAGTGACCAAAAAACTAGCACAAGAAGCAGAAAAAGGGAACTAACACACACACGACAACTTTGAATGAAAAATTGGTTTAAAACCAGCAATGATCTCACCCAGCCAGGAGCTCTTCACAAGGAAGTTTCTTTAGCCACGGCAAAAAACGATCTGAGGTAATGTGGTTGGTAGTAGGGGATTATGGGTAGGGGGAGGAGCTAGGAGCTTGGATCTTGGAGCTTGGAAAGCTGCCGGATCGGATCCGAGGTCGGATCCGACACCCACAGGTTGCAGATCAAATGAAGTAACTACTTCAGATTATGACATTAATTCAGGTGTGGTATTAAACAGATCAAGGGACTGACTTATTGGACAAAAGCACTTAAAGATGTTAATAAGCTCACAGCATACTACATTTAAAAAGTAGCAGAGAATACCTTGTGAACAAAACAAGTTGAAGACTGGAGAAAGGAGATCCTCTACATAGAAATACCTACAGTTAAAGACAGGGTGGATAAGCAAACAGTTGTTAGAATTACCTAGAGAAGACTAGTCAAAGAATCAAGGTATTGGGAGCAGATTAATAAGGCAGGAAAGGTAACAGAGTTGGAAAAAGCTGAATAGATATTTGAGTTACACACAAGAGAATGCCTACCATACCACGAAACAACAGCAGAACTAAAACAGACAGACACTGAAATGAAGCACAAAACAAGATGCTAAAAGCAACGGCATTTTGACAGAGCCAAGAAGACAGAATGCAATTAAAAAAGGAATAGTAAGCAAGGCATACAAAAGACTTTGTGACAACTACACAGGAGATGGGGAGAGATTTGGAGGACTGAATTAACACACAAACCACAAAATAACAATGGGAAATATTTCCTCAAGTGCCAAACAGATGCTGGAGATGTGATGGGAAACAAAGAGGGAACTGGGAGATTAGCAGCTAAAAAATAATTACTAAAATGTAAGTCAAATATTAAACCAGCATTAGGACGTGTTACATATTATGAAAGAAGTAGATTTTTTTTTGGGGGGGAGGGGTGTAAACTGCATCTTTATAAATGGCTACTGCAGGAACAGTACATCCAAAATAATGTATGCACAGAAGAGCAAGAAAGAACGCTGGACCCAGCCCAACTCAGATTTGTTAAAGGTAGATCATGCTTATTAAACATGGTTGACTTCTCCAAGAAAGTCACCAACACCCTGGACGAGGGAAAGACCGTGAATACTACCCAACTTGACCTAGACAAGGCGTTTGGCACAATCCCCCACTCAGGTATTATATAGAAACTCTGCTAATTGGGAATTAACCCCTAAATTACCAGATGGGTAGCTAACTGGCTCACCGACAGGACACAATACTGTCAAAGTGGGTGACTTCACCTCTAGCAAAACACCAGTCACCAGTGTCATACCACAGGGTTCTGTGCTGGGCCCCTTACTGTTCGGAATTTATTTCTCAGAAGTCTAAGCAAACTTGGATGGCCTGTGGCTGACCATGTTCCCTGATGATTGCAAACTGGGAGCAATCACAGAGTCCCCCAATGATGTTAATATACTGTAGGCAGCGCTAACGCAGACAAATGATTAGTGCCAAAGCCATGGATTAAAGCTAAATGTAAAAACATACATTATTATTCTCTTTGGGAAAGCTGACATCCCACCTAATTACATTACAGACAGCACCCCCTAAGAGTAGACCCAGTGGTACATGAGCTGGGTATTCAGCTTGATAGCAATCTGAACTTTGACTATAACATATCCACAGCAGTAAGGAAATTCTTCTAAGTAGCACATCTTATAAGTAAAGGCATCACATCTAGATCTAAGGATGTTATCATTCTATTATGCTCGGCCCTCATCAGACCAATAACTGAGTACAATGCTCCCTTTTGCATGTACCTCACCAGACACCTGCAACATTTGGAGACACCACAGAGGTTTCTCACCAAGAAATTACATGGTACACGAAACAAGTCTTATGCGGAAAGATTGAAAGCCCTGTCACTGTATTCTGTCTTCTACAGGTTGCTAAGGGGTGACCTGTATCTGGCTTACAGGCAGTCTCTGACTCGAAATCAAATTGCAAGTGGGCCATTCGCTCCAGGGATCTTAACCTAGCCTCTGACATGAGCATGTCATCCTGGAGAGATAGATGCATCTCCAAGAGACTGCCACTTATTTATTTATTTCCAGTTTGATTACCAGGGAAGTCCACTGGGCCCAGAGAGCCTGTTTTCAGTCGAGGCCCAGGGAGAAAAGCTCCATGAAACAGATTACAGAAAAGATAGCAGTCCAATAAAAATAAAACTACAAGCACAAATACATATCAAATAATACAAAGTGTGAGCAGTACTGCCCATGGTGGAAAAATATCGCACAGATACATTTTAACAAATTCACATAGTTAAGGTCAAAAGTCAAAAGCTATTTACAGAGTGTGAGAGATCGCATGGGAATTAGCTATAGAAGGTTATAGCCAGCTATAAGGTGCTTAGGAACTTGGGAGGATACCCTCCCAGAGGCTTTTGTTAAAGAGTTCTGGGTAGGGAGAATGCAGTTACATTTCCAGGTAGGAAAGAGGTAGGTGTAAAGCTGAGTTTTTAAGTTGTTTGTGTTTGACATTTGTCCTTTATGTGGAAGGGAGAGAGTTCCATTTCTTACCTAAGGAGAAGGAGAGGAGAAGTTGTCCAGCAGGACGTTTAGGTTTGTGGACAGTAATTAAGTTTTGGTGTTCAGATCTGAGAGTTCTATTTGGGGTGTATGGGGGATGGATGTTAGTTAGAGCAGGGCATTTGGTTGGATTAAATATTAGTCTATGTACTGTAGTGAGCTGGAGGAAGTCCAGGTAATTTGTGAATTCTAACCAGTTGAGGGATCGGAGGGTAACACAGTGATGAGTGGAATGTTTGGCTTGGTGGCAAATTTAGAAATTTTGTTATAACAGCTTTCAAGTTTGGGAGTGATGGAAGAGGACAGGTTAGTTAGTAGTGGGCGCCGTACAAAATGGAGGGAAGGAGGTAAGAGGAGGCTAGAGAATGCCTGGTAGAAGTAGAGAGGAAATGGCTGTTACCTAGTTTTTGGTGGGTTTTCTTTATATTTTGCTGGATATGGATGTCGAACTTGAGGTGTTCATCTATAGTTACACTGAGTAGTTCGGCAAAGGGAACAACTTTGATTGGAGAGTTGCTTTAGCTAAGTACTTGAAAGGAAATTTTATCAAAAGAGAAAGATTCTGAGGGTGTGAATAGTAGTATTTTAGATTTGTTAACATTGAGAGAAAGGTGAGTATGGCACATCCAGATCTCAGTAGTTGAGAAGGTAGTCTGAGTTTTAAATAGGAACTTGCTCTCTGGAACAAGTTTCCAATTCATGTGAAACCGAGCCCCTCCCTGACCCTCTTCAAACGCAATCTAGATCAATGGATGGGTGACCATAAATTCACTCCTGGGGTGACACCCATGTCCCTTCTGGACAGAAAAAGTCAGTATTAACTACCACAGACCCTTACCTCTGTGAACCTAGCCACTGACAATTGGTGTAACTCGGAATAAATATGGCTAGGCTTGTAAGGGCTCTTGGGCTGTTAGCCTAGTAACCTTCCCTGAACCTACGGTGTATGGCCAACTAGACTTGAATTAAAAATAAGATTAATACCTTGCGAAAAATTACATTTTGTGGGTGTAAATATGGTAATATGACTGTGTTGTATCATATTTTTCTTCTTCTTTTTGAACATGATGTTAAAATGTAAATATCTGCAGGAAAGCAATGAATGTCAATTAAGCCTTGGTTAAGTGATTGTTCTGGAATGTATACATACTCATTATGTGGTTTATTTTAAATAAAAGTTGTTAAACAATAATAAAACAGGATGGACAAAAAAAGTGGAAGATGCAATATGAGCATGGGAAAACTCGGACCCAAATCTCTCAGACACCTTTGACAAATCAAAAGCACCTATATGCTGGCGGCATAGAATACTTCTGAACTGGCAAATGGAGAATCTTCCATGCCACTTGGTAGAGTACATTTCCTAGGAGAAGACTTCTTCCAACCCTGTCTTGGAAGTATATTAGAATTAAAGCATCCAAACCAAAAGCCATGAAGAGAGATGCCATGGCATGGAGGATGAAGGAAGAATATTTGTGAAATACCAAGGAGCATTCAATCACAGATTACCTGATACAGTAAGAATGGACTTCTTATATCTAACATTATCGCTCCAAACTTGGCAAACCTATGACTGAGCAGATTCTCAAGGAGAAGAGCCACCATAATGGAAGGAGCAAAGAAGAGTCCATAAGAAAGACTTGGCTGAATCTTGAAGTAGAAAGGTACCAAAGAAGCTAGACACATGGAATCACAGTCCAGAATGTAATGTTTGCTGAATGTGCGAACAAACAAACAAGTGGCCAGAACAGATGTGCAGAATGAAGGCTTCTTGAGTTAAACACTGGAAAGAGCCACACCAGTAGTAGAGTGACGTTTTGGCAGAGGCATTTTCCAATGGACTAACTACAAAAGATGATAAAATAAATAAAACCACTTGGCTAGGACTTAACTGTCAAACAAGAGTCCCTCTCACCATGGAGCGAGAGAGACTACTAGCTGCTTTGTTTTATTAAACTCTATCCTGCAAGTGTACACACAGGATCTGATGGGCATTCCCTCACCTGGTTTCTGCCTTAACAAAAGAACCAAAGGAGGGCTGGAGATAAAAAGGCTGGTTGACGGTCAATTGTAACATAAATTTCAGAAGGAATTGTGGCTCCTTCCTAATAGACACACACATAAATTTGTGGAAGACCAATTGGATGAGGTTCTCAGCATATAAGAGCTTGCACCTCTGACATCAAGCAAGTACAGATTACGATCACCAAGAAGAGTGATTTCCAACTGTATGTATGTAACACAAAAGATGGAACTAGATACTTACAAAATGCTGTTACACATAAAAGGTGGGAATAATAACTTTTTAACATAATGACACTTTCTGTATTATCTTTAAAAGTAAATGGTCTCACAGATATATACCAAAAAGAAAAACTAGTGAACTACATTAAAAAATGCACAGTGCAAATAGCTATGCTACAGGAGACACACATGGAAAGAAATGAACATGTGAATTTGATAAAGGAAGGTTTTCAGGGTGGTTATTCATCGGAATACCTGGGACAAAGGAAAATATGAGTACATATATTAATTGCAAGAGAAGCTCCAATAGTGATAGAAGAGGATAAAAACGATAATAATGGTAGATTTGTAGTGCTAAGGGGCTACTGGCAAGGGAGGAGGACTACACTGGCATGTTTTTATATTCCACCTAGACCTGCTACAATGGAGCTTAAAAAAATTCTGGGAAAAACAATCAGCTTTCAGCAGGGAGTATTACTTATAGATGGGGAATGGAGTTTGATTTTCAAGCAGTGAAGATGTATCTGGGGGGCCCACACGGGAAAATATAACAAAAGAGGGCAGAGTTTTGAAGAAATTTATGAAAATATGTGGCATGGAAGATGTGAATTCAGTAGTAGGAGTTCAGAATGACTATACATATTATTCCCCAAGATACAAAAACTGGGCTAGGCTAGACAGGACTTACATTTCACAGGAACATGTGCATTTAACTGAAAGTTTCAATAAGCATCCAATTAACTATTTTACATCACACCCTAACAATAACTAAATAAAAATGCAGGATAATGAAATAAAAATAAGAGACTGGTGCTTTTCCACCTGTGTGTGGAAAAGAGGAATTTAAGGAAAGGGTAGTAGAAATTATTAGGGAGTTAGTAGAGAAGAGAGAATTTTCTTCTGAAAATATAACTACGGCGTGGGATAAAATTAAAGTGGAGTTTAAAAATAGGGTGGAAGTAAAAGATAGAGAGATATGGTTAATAAGTAACAAGAATTATTTAGAGGACTGACAAATGTTAACGTATTGCACAGTAGGGGGAATCTCTCAGAACAAGAACAGGAGCACTTCCAAAACAGAAAATAAGGGATTACCTCGACGATATGCATGAGTTTAGAAATACTGCTGATAAGCAACCTTTTTTTCATAATAACTTCAGAGCACAAAATCATACAACTCAAGCAACAAAAAGCAGAAAGGGTTGTCACTAAGCTTAGGGAGCCTATAAAAAGGATGTTAAGAGATCCTGTAGAGATACTAGAAAACATTTGCAAATGTTATGAAAGTCTGTATAAAGCAGAGAAATACATAAATCAAAAAATGTACACAAGGAAATGTTTATGGAAAAATTAAAGAGTGCCAAGGTTAGAAGTAAATTAGGCTCAATTACTAACAGGATAAGAAGATGAGATAACAATGGTGATGTATAACAAATCCACAGGAAAGCCCCCAGGAATAGATGGTATTCCTGTGTACGTTTGGAAGCTAGGAGGGAAAACAATGATAAAGACCTGGAAGGTTTTGTTTAACAGTACTTTAAGAGTATGAGGAGAAGCTCCAACATCCTGAAAGAAAGCAGTGGTAGCTGTAATACCTAAAGAGGGTAAAGACCCATAACATCTAGCTTCATACTGCTGATTGAGAGCTCAGTGTCTGTTATTCTAAAAGTATATTAATTCTGGTTTAAGCACTTGGGCTTTCAGGCCAGTTATTTTACATTAAGAGGGTTCGTGGTCTGCACTCTTGTGGGAGGAGAGGCTGGACTCTGCCCTTCCGAGCTGGGAATTTCTGGTTGAA